>NW_017616910.1:3715000-4010000 GCF_001879475.1 Ipomoea nil | reverse complement strand
ATCTTTTTCTTTTTTCGTAAATTTATTAAACATGTGTTTTCGAAATTGCCTTATGAAATCTTCAATCCAATGTGGAAAAAAAAAAACAAGTGGAGAAGGGTTAGGGGCGGAGATTAAATCTCCTGGACGAGTGGCGTGTACAGGCACACACCAATGGGCTCCTGCACGTGCCACTTTGATGAATCATCAGTTCTTTTTTAAAGTATATATATTATTTATCCTCAACGGTCAATATGACTGTTGAGCAACACCATATTTGAAAATTGATAGAGCTAAATACTAAATAAGCCCTCACAGGAATATTACTCATCACTCAAGTGTTTGATGGGTATAAATTTCACTCAAGTTTATTCCTATAAAATTGCTCTACCACAGGCTTGCATATCTTCTCAATTACCACAAAATTTGGCGAGCTGTCGTAGGCTCCCAAATTAAAACCTTACAAACGTAGTAGCGGGAGTAAGGATCGATCCCACGAGGAGTAACTAGTTTAACTTTTGTGCTCAAATTAAAGGTAGGGGGGTTTGGAATGTGATGAGAATAAAGATTAAATAAAGAGAATTTAAATAGACAAGAAATTCAAATGAACGAATAAAGCAATTATATATCGGAAACACTTATAAATAGAAAACCTTGGTTAGTAAAGATCCACCACCGGAATTTAACACTGGTCATTGATTTATAAAGTAATTAATATGCAATTGAATATTTGTCGTGAAATTATTTCATTTCCGTTTTCCCTTAGTTATAGGTAACTAAAGCACACGCGGTTTAATTACCCCTAACTACTAAATAACCTAAGACAAGCGCTATAGATTTAATTTAATAGCAGCAATAGGAACTAGGAAAACCGACAAACTAAATAACACAAGCACAAGCGTTTGCATTTAATTTAGGAAAATATTCTACCCGAGTCCAATTATCACTAAGCCGTCAATAATTAACCCAGTTGCTACTGAATATTAGAATAATTTGTAGCACAACATTATCTAATATAGCAAATAATTATATCAAGTAAATAACTAGTAGGCCTCCCTAGCAATTAAATGATACAACTATTCAAATAACTTAGAAGAATATTTAATACCCAAATGCATAAAAATTATACAATAAAAATAAATAAATAATCTTACAGCATAATTAATTCCGGGGCTTCAATTCACTAAACCAAGCTAAAGAAATTAGCAACGAATGGACATTGATAATAACTTTACAGAATAATCGAGAGGGGAAGAATGAACGTAGAATGGGATTCCCTTACAAGGTAACATACTACTCTATTTATACATGAAGAAAAGGAGCTAAATGCTCCACCAGCATGCACGTGTAAGAGGATGGTGACACTAATGGCAATGAAGATCCGAAACCGCCGATTTCGTGCGAAGTTGCCCGAGTGTGATTCATGCAATTTGACGAATTGAATTCTTCTCCCACTTGCTGCACCTGTACATAGGACTCCCAAAGACATGATTATAATCTTATATTTGCTTTGTCTTTAATCCTTATGCTTAGAAGTGGGCCACAACACAAACACTAACACTTAAGCTTTAACGTTATATTAAATTATTAAATGTAAAGAATTTAATTTGCTAATGACTTGTTGGGCTAAAACATATTATTAACTAAATATTATTATAAACCACTTATTTAACTAATTAATTATTAAACTCTAAAAAGAAATAATTATTATATAATAGTACTTAATTAATGCAAAAATATTATAAAGACGTACATAAAATATGAGTGTAAAATATGCCTATCAAGCAACACCATATTGATCGTTGAAAATGGTCACACACACTGTTGAGGAAGAAAAAAATTAAGCCTACAATTGAAAGGAGCAACAAAGATTATATCACTATAATTCAAGGGTCAAAATAACATTTTCTTTTCTTAAATTTATTAAACATGTGTTCTCAATATTGTCTTGTGGCATTTCTGATCCAATGTGGGAAAAAAGAGTGGAGATCAAAAGGATTGGGGGAGGGAGATTAAATGTCCTAGGCGAGTGGCATGTGCAGGCACGCACCAATGGGTTCTTACACATGCCAGTTTGATGAACCGTCAGCATTTTTGTTAACTTATTCTCAACGGTCAATATGACGTTGAGCAACGTCATATTGATCGTTGAGAATGATCAGTAAGCAACGGTCGTATTGACCGTTGAGCAGGAGTTCAACGGTCAATTGACCGTTTAAGATTCCTTTAAAAAGAAAATTAAATTTCTATTTCCCTATTTACTTAACTCTCAAAATTTGTCGACACTATTATTTTCCCTCAAAATTTCTCTACATTTCTATTTCCATTCCATGGGTGTGTTTGGTTCGCACATGGGAATCAGAATCAGAATGGGAATCAAATACTTGGTAATGGTAATGGGTTTTGGTTAAAGCATTTTGCATGTTTGGTACTAGAGTGGAATTGGAATGATTACCAATATTTTTGTTTAGTTATGTATGACCCTGGCGAGTGACGTGTGCAGGTACACACCAATGGACTCCTGCACGTGCCACTTTGATGAACCATCAGTTCTTTTCTAAAGTATATATATTATTTATCCTCACCGGTCAATATGACTGTTGAGCAACACCATATTGATCATTGAGAATGGTCATACACACTGTTGAGGAGGAAAAAATATTAAGTCTACAATTGAAAGGAGCAACAAAGATTATATCACTATAATTCGATGGTCAAAATATTATTTTCTTTTCTTAAATTTATTAAACATGTGTTCTCGAAATTGTCTTGTGGCATTTCTGATCCAATATGGGAAAAAAGAGTAGAGATCAGAAGGATTGGGGGAGGGAGATTAAATCTCCTAGGCGAGTGGCATGAGCAGGCACGCACCAATGGGTTCTTGCACATGCCAGTTTGCTGAACCGTCAACATTTTTATTAAACTTATTCTCAACGGTCAATATGACGTTGAGCAACGTCATATTGATTGTTGAGAACGATCAGTAATCAACGGTCGTACTGACCGTTGATGAGGAGTTCAACGGTCAATTGACTGTTTAAGATTCCCTCTTTTAAAAAAAAAAAAAAATTAATTTTCTATCTCCCTATTTACTTAACTATCAAAATTTCTCTACACTTTTATTGTCCCTCAAAATTTCTCTACATTTCTATTTCCTTTCAATGGGTGTGTTTGGTTCGCACATGGGAATCATATTCAGAATGGGAATCAAATACTTGGTAATGGTAATGTGTTTTGGTGAAAGCATTTTGCATGTTTGTTACTAGGGTGGAATTGGAATGATTACCAATATTCCTGTTTAGTTATGTATGAACCTGGCGAGTGGCGTGTGCAGGCACACACCAATGGGCTCCTGCACGTGCCACTTTGATGAACCATCCGTTCTTTTCTAAAGTATATATATTATTTATCCTTAACGGTCAATATGACTGTTGAGCAACACCATATTGATCGTTGAGAATGGTCATACACACTGTTGAGGAGAAAAAAAAAATTAAGTCTACAATTGAAAGGAGCAACAAAGATTATATCACTATAATTCCAGGGTCAAAATATCATTTTCTTTTCTTAAATTTATTAAACATGTGTTCTCGAAATTGTCTTGTGGCATTTCCAATCCAATATGGGAAAAAATTGTGGAGATCAGAATGATTGGGGGAGGGAGATTAAATCTCCTAGGCGAGTGGCATGTGCAGGCACGCACCAATTGGTTTTGCACATGCCAGTTTGACGAACCGTCATCATTTTTGTTAACTTATTCTCAACGGTCAATATGACGTTGAGCAACGTCATATTGATCGTTGAGAACGATCAGTAATCAACGGTCATACTGACCATTGAGGAGGAGTTCAACGGGATTGACCGTTTAAGATTCCTTTAAAAAAAAAAAAAAATCTATCTCCCTATTTACTTAACTCTCAAAATTTCTCTACACTTTTATTTTCCCTCAAAATTTCTCTACATTTCTATTTCATTTCAATGGGTGTGTTTGGTTCGCACATGTGAATCATAATCAGAATGGGAATCAAATACTTGGTAATGGTAATGTGTTTTGGTGAAAGCATTTTGCATGTTTGTTACTAGGGTGGAATTAGAATGATTACCAATATTGTTATTTGGTTATGTATGACCCTGAGCGAGTGGCGTGTGCAGGCACACACCAATGGGCTCCTGCACATGCCTCTTTGATGAACCATCAGTTCTTTTTTAAAGTATATATATTATTTATCCTCAACGATCAATATGACTGTTGAGCAACACCATATTGATCGTTGAGAATGGTTATACACACTGTTGAGGAAAAAAAAATTAAGTCTACAATTGAAAGGAGCAACAAAGATTATATCACTATAATTCAAGGGTCAAAATATCATTTTCTTTTCTTAAATTTATTAAACATGTGTTCTTGAAATTGGCTTGTGGCATTTCTGATCCAATGTGGGAAAAAAAGAGTGGAGATCAGAAGGATTGGGGGAGGGAGATTAAATCTCCTAGGCGAGTGGCATCTGTAGGCACGCACAATGGGTTCTTGCACATGCCACTTTGATGAACTGTTAGCGTTTTTTTAAAAAAAAAAAAAAAACTTATTCTCAACGGTCAATATGACATTGAGCAACGTCATATTGATCGTTGAGAATGATCAGTAAGCAACGGTCGTATTGACCCCGTTGAGGAGGAGTTCAACGGTCAATTGGCCGTTTAAGATTCCTTTTTTTAAAAAAATTAAATTAAATTTCTTACCCCAAAAAATTAAATTAAATTTCTATCTCCCTATTTACTTAACTCTCAAAATTTCTATACACTTTTATTTTCCCTCAAAATTTCTCTACATTTCTATTTCCTTTCAATGGGAGTGTTGGTTTGCACATGGAATCAAAATCGGAATGGGAATCAAATACTTGGTAATGGTAATGGGTTTTGGTGAAAGCATTTTGCATGTTTGGTACTATGGTGGGATTTTAATGATTACCAATATTGCTGTTTGGTTATGTATGACTCTATAATGGGGATAAAGGTTTTAAAAATACAATAACGAAAAATCAAGACAATTTATTATAATATAAAGACATATAAAGCACCAATATGAACAAAAATAAAAAATAAAAATAAAAATATAAAAGCATTAATCCAAACTAATTAAAAATCAAATTACCAATTAGGAGGGGGAATAATGGATTGGAACCCTTATTTTATTAGGAGTGAGTTTTGTAATTAAGGGGGTAATCAAATCTCATAGTAGTGTTCTAGAAACCTGTCAACCAAACAATAACAATGATTTTTATTCTCATTCCTAATAGCTAAACTCATGAACCAAACACACTCAATATGTCTTCAATATAATTATTGTATAAAGATACTTCACAAATAAAGGAAGAAGACCACATAAAGGTTTGTGACTATATCATGAAGAAGATCGATATTTTAATTTCACAATCAATTTTATGTATTTTTCATTTTTATTTATGTTTTCGTCTTTTAATTGAATGTGATTTTATTTGTTTCAATTAAATAATTCATAAAATTTTAATTTGAAAATTATGTATGTATTTTTTTTTTAAAAAAAAAACTTATTTGGATTTAAAATTAAATTTAAAATTATAATTATAGAAAAGGGAATAAAGTAATAAATGATGTGGAGTGGTAGAGCACATAAAATGATAAAATGGTGTATGTGAAAAGGGAGAATGATTGGAGAGAAATCCTTTTCCTACTTTAATTTCTTTATTGCTAAAATCCAAACGGAAAGGGAATCGGAAAAACAAAAATTCTTTATTGAACTTCAATTAACGCTTATTTAAATTCAACTCTTTAATTAAACTTCATTCTTTAAAAGAAAGATTCATTCTTTAAAAGAAAATGTTTTAAGTCGACAAATTACTTAAACCTTTTAAATTAATTGGTTATCTATAACTCAATGGGTGGAGAATATAGTAATTTTGGAATAATTATAGCTTAGTTAGCCATACTTACAGTTAACTCAATAATAACAATGCACGTTCTAAGTTCCACTCTCTATGAACTGTTTATTGACCTTCTCAGTTTGAACCAATCAGCTATGAGCAATGCACATTTGGATAGGTGGCAGACTTTCATGCATATCAAAAAATATAGTAATTTTATACTACTACATTATATAAAGATAAGTTTACATTGAGGCACATAGAATGATTAATGAATACAAATGAAAAAAAAAAGATAATAATAATAAAATAGCGTAAAAGGTTGTCTCTTTGTCATTTGAAAACAGCGGAAATCCGGGAATTAAAGGCTGGAAGTAAATAGCATAAAGACAGTGGAAAAGAGAAGAAAAGGATGCAATTGACGATGGACTAACAGAAAGCTCGCAAAAAATCTTCCCCCACATCGTATGGATCGAAGGCCATCTGTTTTCATTTCCTTATTATGTTCTCTTAATCCCTCCCTCCTTTAATTTTCACCACAACTAATTTAATTTTAATTTAATTTGTTGGAGTGGCAACAACACTTGTCTATGTTTCACACTCCAAATGGCTTCCCACATTTGATTCTTTACAAACTTTTCACTCCTTCATTTATGTGCTTCATCGAATTTAACCATGTTATTCCATTGAGAAAAACTTTATTGGGTTGATAATAAAAGTTTTGACGACGAGAACATAGTTTTCTCTTACCGTTAAGCGGTTTGGCATATATATGTTAACGTGGTATTTATTTTTTTGAATTGAAACGCGATGACTTTATCGAGTTATGATTAAAATTTTGACATATGAGAACGTGATATTTTATTACATAAAACGGTTTGGCACGTGAGAACACGATATTTCCTATCATATAAATCGATTGGGCACATACATGAGAATATAGTGTTTTCCTCTATCATGAACTAATTAACAAATACTCTATATGGGTACTAAGACAGCTAAATTGGTCGACTAACCCAAAAAAATTAATAGTTTTGTTTTACGGGCAACTTCAGGGTGCAAGTATAGTGCATGGTTCGATTCCTACTAAAACGAGAATATGTCCTCGTCAGGCATGGTATAGGATTCGATTCCTACCAAGAAGAGAATATGTAACCTAGGGGCCGAGTATGGTTGAGTAGAATGGACTCATTTATCCTTAACCAAAGTTGTCAAGGGTTCGATTCTTGACATTGGGTATAGAGCAACCTTAAATCTCCAGGCTAGTTGTCCACTCAATAGAAGTGCCTACAATCCAGCAAGGAATAAGTCACTGTGTCCAACTATGAAAACATTGAACTACACCAAAAAAAAAAAAAAAAAAAAAAAAAGCAAATTATAAACGTAATTATCTATTGAAACACATCTAACAATTTATCTAATGTTTGGGATTAATTGAGTGCAATCATCTAGCAAATACTATATCTTGGTTGATTTTGAATAACAACACACTCAACCACAAACCGTTGGTGGCTAGCTAGTTATCATAAATATATACATATTATATAGATTAGGCATCTGGCCGGCAATACATTCACCGTCATAATAATCATTTTTGCTACCAACTGCAAAATGGATGACTATAATGATGTCATTAGCATTGAAATTTGCGATTAAATTTAATTTCCACAGCATCGTCTGAATAGGATTCTAAGTGGAAAAATTGTGGTTAGTAATACATATAATCTCAAACTTTATTGGATCACTCAAATTTATTCTTTGATGTAGTAGGCACTGATATGTTATTTTTTTCATGTGGACCTCTGTTAATGTGTCTACATAAAAAAATTTTAAAAATGTGAGTAAAAATTAGAAATAGAGAATGAGAGTACATATAGTAGTTTTGATAAAGAAAAAATGAGACATCATGTCACTAAAACAAATGTCTTAAGTATTTGGCAAATTGTAGCCGAGAGACTTGATGTGTATGTGATTATAAATTTTATTTTTTAAAACAATTGATTAAGATTCAAGTCTGATCGATTTTCGGCGGAGATAACTGGGTATACAAACATAATTATTATATAATAAGAAGCTAGTTTCATTACATATATTGATATATATTATATTACATTGATAGATGGTCATAGATGATCATATGGGTAATTAAGATAACATCCACACATATAATTATATTATACATACACACACATTAAGCAAATTAAATATAGCTTACAAGTCTGCTAATTGCAACATAAAACACCATTAATTAGTAATTAAGATAGTAATTAGAACATTTGGCGCGGGGTTTTGGTGCAGCAGCTTCCATAGCCATGGGGGCAGCGAGAAGAAGAAGCTGCAGACACCAAGTCCATCAAATCCATATCCATTGCGGCGGCGGTGGCGGAGGAAGACCAGCGGTTCAAGGGTGGGGCTCCACAGTGAGAAGCGGCGGCGCTGCCATACCCGGCGCCGGAGTTTGTGTTGTTAGCGGCGGGAGCTTGTGGAGTTGAGGAGTTGATTTGATCAGCACCGCCCATTTCGTATAAGTTTGGATCGGACGCCAGATAGGTGCTCCAGCTGTCCTCCTCCGGCACGCTGTCTACTTCATTAGTCCTCCACCCAAACGCGGCGAATTCGGCGGTGTTATTGCTCCGGGAGCCATTGTTAGCCGCCGTCGGCGACGTCGAGGATGACGACGAGTTACCGAACAGTTTCTGCATGAAGTTCACCTCATCGTCGTACGTCTCCGTCAAGATCGACGGAGAATCGCGGCTGTCTTGCTCATCGCCCGCCGCAGCTGCCGCTGCTGCCGCTGCCGGCGGCAGCGGCTGCGGCGGCGGAATGTCGACGTTAACCTGTTGTTGGATTGAAGGTTGCTCTGGAACGAGCGAACTTCCGGGCTGGCCGAGGCTGAGGCCACTGAAGTACTTAAACTTTATATAGTTCTCAAGAACCACCGATCTCCTCCTCCCGCCGGCGCGGCTGCTCCCGGCGTCCTGCAACGACGACGACCTCATTCTCCTCTTGGAGAACTGCCGTCTCTTGGTGGCGTTCCAGTGGTTCTTGATCGAGTTCTCCGACCGGCCGGGAATCCGCTTCGCGATCTCCGACCACCGGTTTCCCAGCTGCTCATGCACTTGCACCAACAGCCTCTCGTCTCTCTCACTCCACGATTCCTTCTGCAAAAAGACGATCAAAATCAGGCGAAAAGCAGATATCTTTAATTAAACACTAAAAAAAGAAATAATTTTTATTTAAGGAAAAAAATACATTGAATGGTGAAGAAATTTAGAGTAATTAATGAAAAAAAAAATTTAATGAATGGATTTCTGAAATCTCCATTCTTAGGAGTGATTGATGAAATCTATATGAAATTCATCAGATTAAGGCTTGTGTTTTGGATAAATAAAGCATAAATTATCGAAATTAAAGGACAAAAAACTAGGTTTCAGACAAAACCTTAATATCAGGACGAAGGTGGTTATGCCACCTCTCTCTGCACTGTTTTCCGGCACGGCCGACAATCTTGGTGGCGATCACACTCCATCGCCTATCTCCGTGCTCGTTCACCAACCTAATCAGAAGCCTTCACACATGTCGAATGGTTGAGTGAAACCTCGATCATCGTAAAAAAAATAAAATAAAACAAAACAAAAATTATTGACTGATGACGTGATCAGTTGTTTATCACTTACCTATCTTCTTCTTCAGTCCACTGGCCCTTGATGAAGGCGACGCCATTAGAGGAGCGGCGCTCATCATGTCCTTTCTCTCTCCTTGTTTCTTCAGGACTGCCAGCGGCGCTCATCATCTCCGGGTTCTGGTTACCCCAGCTCGCCGGCGGCGGCGCCACCAGTCCGTGGGGAAAGCTGCCACGGCTCCCCCCAAAGTTCACGTTCTGGAGATGACTCAGCCAAGACGCTGTCGCGGCATCGGCCGCCGGCAGCAGGCTGTTAGTACTGCTTGCGCTGCCATGGAACGAAGAAGAACCAAATCTCTCAGGGAAGGGAAGAATCTCTTGATGATTGTATCTTCGGTGAACAATCACCGGTGGGAAAGGTGGGAGGATGGGGTTCGGGAAGTTGACGGAAAACGACCGGTAACCACCACCACCACCACTGCCGTCCATGGAAGAGCTAGAGGGAGAAAGATGGATGGTTTTGATGGGAAAAAGGGAAAAACAAAAGATTGACTAACAAAGGTAACTTAATTAGCGTATACAAGTAGGAATTGGTAGTGAGTAGCGAACGTCGAATTATCATCTATATATAGGAGCTGTGAGTGAGACTGAAGATGCTATCCAACGGTTCAGATTTAATCAAAAGTGGGACTATAAGAATATGTATATGAGTAATACCACACGTATTCTCATCTTTCTTGGTACTAATCTTTGACATGTCCTGACTGATTTATAAAGGATACAGTTTTCATTCATTTTCTTTTATTTCTCCAATCCCAATACCAAGAAAGTTTTACTTACATATATGTAAATAGTTGTGGAATACATATATATACAGCTTCATCTTAAGTCGGTAACTACATTAGTTATTAGAAGATTAGGCTCTATTTCGTAAATGGTTGTTAGCTAATAGCTGATTGAATTAACTAGAGCTTATAACTAGTTGAGAACATTAGTTGATTGTAGAAAGGTGTTTGGTAAATTAGTTGTTAGCTGATAGTTGTTTGATATAATTTCCTTTCTCAAAAAACTAATTTAAAAAGTTGATTTGAACAGCTTTTTGAATTTTACCATTTTGGAGTAATTACAAAAAGCTAATTAACCAAACACTTATATTGATTTTTTAACCAAATAAGATGGCATGTAATGACTTCTCCTATGTGGGAGTCATGTAATAGTGACTTTTTGTTACTATAATCTAATAGAGTCAGTAGCATTCGAAAAAAAAAAAATGATTAAATAAGTCAAAATTGATCTATATATAAGTTATTATTTTACCAAACAGGGCCAAATAAGGCATGAGCTGGTTAACAAATTACTAGAGTAGTACAAGTTTTTAACAGATAAGCTAAGGGAATAGATATACTTGTCAACTAATTAATTACAGGTGTAAACACGAAATTTGGAATTTGTTTATATATAACACAAAAATTCGAAAACTTGGGTAATAATGAGTATCGTTAAAAATGGTTTGGTTCTCAAAGAAGTGTCTACTATTTGTTGAAGGATTTCTGAACTCAAATGGTTTGATATTCAGTAGAAAGTCTAATCTTCAATGTGTGATTTATGATATAAAATGAAGCCTCTATGTATAGTGGTAATGAGACAATACTAAATATTATAAAAAATGAACTATGTCATTATTATGTCTATGATGATCTTATCACAACTATAATATTTAATTTTTTTTTTTTTTTGCTAAAATCGTCTCTTGACTATGTCATAATTCACAAATTAGTCTTCCGCAAGTTGAATTAGATGATCCAAATGAGTAAACATTGAATACTTGAGGATTTAATTTGATAAAATTATTAGTTGATGACTAATTTCTGAATTATGACATAGTCGAAAAACAATTTTCGTAATTTATTCTATTTAAAATTAAAACATATAATTTGACTAAATCTTTATCAAATAATTAAATTAATTAGACAAATAGCATGCATATCCTAAATTAATTGATGTATACGCTCAAATAATTCAATTTAAATGTGGTCCTATACTATTAGCCCAATTAGTTCTATCAAATTTTCAATGTCAAATCATAGTTCAAGACACATACACATGTTATATTTATTTATTTTTCAAATTTGATTTATGCACATAATTTGTGTTCATAGGCACAAAATTTACAACACAAGACACTAAAATTCATAACATAAGACACAATTGCTAATTTGTTATTGGTACAGAATTCATACATTTAAGATACAAAATTTCATAACTCAAGACACAAAAAGTTACAACACAAAACACATACACATGAACCAGACTCTATAGTGATGTGTGAACCTTGGTCCATGGTAATTGTGAATTGTGTCAATGGATAGTTGATAGGGATATTGATCACCAACAATATATAGGGACTTTACATACTAGTATAGAGTTTGGGCCTTTGGACTCCATAGATTGGCAATCATTATTGTGTGGACGATGGTCCACACAAGTTGTGTGAATCATATTTTGTATATTGTAAAATAAGTTGACGGAAAATGGTCAGTAACCACCACCACCACTGTCGCCATCCATGGAAGAGCTAGAGGGAGAAAGATGGATGGTTTTGATGGGAAAAAGGGTAAAACAAAGGATTGACTAACAAAGGTAGCTTAATTAGCGTATACAAGTAGAAATTGATAGTGAGTAGGGACGACGAACTATCCTCTATATATAGGAGTGGTGAGTGACACTGTCCGGAGAGATGCTATCCAACGGTCCAGATTGAATCAAAAGTGGGGACATAAGAATATGTATATGAATAAGACCACACGTAGTCTCATCTTTGCTCGTACTAATCTTTGACATGTCCTGACTAATTTATAAAGGATACAGTTTTCATTCATTTTCTTTTCTTTCTTCAATCCCAATAACATGAAAGTTTTACTTATGCATATGTAAATAATTGTGGAATACATATATATACAGCTTCATCTTAGATCGGAAAGTACATTAGTTATTAAAAGATTAGGCCTTATTTAGTAAATGAATATTAGCTGATAGTTGATAGTTGATTGGGTTAATTAGAGGGTATAACTAGTTGATAATATTATTGTAGAAAAATGTTTGGTAAATTAACTGTTAATAACTGTTTGGTATAATTTTCTTTCTAAAAAAACTAATTGAAAAAGTTGATTTGAGTAGATTTTTAAATTTTAATATTTTGGAGTTACAAAAAGCTAATTAACCAAACATTTATATTGACTTTTTAACCAAATCAAAAAATGAATAGTGGTCAAATAAGTCAAAATTAATCTATAAGCTAATTATTTTATCAAACCTAGCCAGTTAAAGCAATACTTGGGTTAACAAATTACTAGAGTACTACAAGTTTTTAACAGCTAAGCTAAGGGAATAGACATACTCGTCAACTAATTAATTACAGGTGTAAACACGGAATTTGGAATTTGTATATATATAACAAAAAAAAATCAAAAAATTGGGTTACAATGAATATCGTTAAAAATGGTTTGATTCTCAACAAGTGTCTACTCATCGGGTCTTTGAATTCAAATGGTTTAATTTCCAGTAGAAAGTCTAATCTTCAATGTGTGATTTATGATATGATATGAAGCCTCTATGTATAGTGGTAATGAGATAATACTAAGAATTATAAAAAATGAACTATGTCATTATTATGTCTATGATGATCTTATCATAATTATAATATTTTAAAAAAAATTGTCAAAATCGTCTCTTGACTATGTCATAATTCACAAATTAGTCTTTCGCAAGTTGAATTTGATGACCCAAATGAGTAAACAATGAATACTTGAGGATTTAATTTGATAAAATTATTAATTGATGATTAATTTGTGAATTATGGCATAGTAGAGAGATGATTGTGGTAATTTATCTTATTTAAAATTAAAACATATAATTTGACAAAATCTTTATCAAGTAATTAAATTGATTAGACAAATATCATGCATATCCTAAATTAATTGAGTACAAGCTCAAATAACTCAATTAAAATGTGGTCCAATATTATTATCCCAATTAGTTCTGTCAAATTTTCTTTGGTGAACAATCACCGGTGGGAAATGTGGGAGGATGGATTTTGGAAGTTGACGGAAAACGGCCGGTAACCACCACCACCATCGCCGCTGTCCATGGAAGAGCTAGAGGGAGAAAGATGGATGGTTGTGATGGGAAAATGGGAAAACAAAGGATTGACTAACAAAGGTAGCTTAATTAGCATATACAAGTAAGAAATGGTAGTGAGTAGTGACGACGAACTATCCTCTATATATAGGAGCGTTGAGTGACACTATCCGGAGAGATGCTATTCAACAGTCCAGATTGAATCAAAAGTGGAGCCATAAGAATATGTATATGAGTAATACCACACGTAGACGAGATTGAAAAAGGCTTGATTCAAGCTCGTGTGCGCCGGCACCTGGGTGCCCGAATCGTCCGGAAATTGGCTGGCCCGCCTTGCGGGCTAAGTTATGCCAAACTAATCAAGCCCGTGTGCGCCGGCACCTGGGTGCTCGAAAGTCGTCCGAAAATTGGCTGGCTGTCCTTGCGAGCTAAGTTATGCCAAACTTCGGTGCACATACTAGATACTAATCACCAACAATATATAGGGAATTGGCTGGCTGGCCTTGCGAGCTAAGTTATGCCAAACTTCGGTGCACATACTAGTTGATAGGGATACTAATCACCAACAATATATAGGGACTTCACATACTAGAGTTTTCGGTGCACATACTAGTTGATAGGGATACTAATCACCAACAATATATAGGGACTTCACATACTAGAGTTTGAAAATTGGCTGGCCTTGCGGGCTAAGTTATGCCAAACTTCGGTGCACATACTAGTTGATAGGGATATTAATCACCAACAATAGCAAGGCTAAGTTATGCCAAACTTCGGTGCACATACTAGTTGATAGGGATATTAATCACCAACAACATATAGGGACTTCACATACTAGAGTTTGGGTCTTTGGACTCCATAGATTGACAATCATTATTGTGTGGATCATATTTTTTATATTGTAAAATAATGTACATTGTATTTAGAAAATGTGCATTATTTGAGTACTGAAAGTATATTATTTTGTATAATGTACATTCATTACATAAATAATATACATTTTGTATATTAAAAATGTACTTTTTGTTATCGTTCACACAATAATTTGTCATAGACTGGAGATTGGACTCCTTAAGTAGGCGGAAGTGTGAAAATAGATCCCTTGAGTAGAGTTAATGATGACATTGACTAATTGAGTGGTTTCTTGGACAACTCATGATTTAATTAATCTAGCAATTCTTGGCCCTTGGGTTGTACATATATTATTATAGATGATATAACTATTATTTGTGTGTAATCATTTCATAACTATTAATTTAATTGTAGATAATATTTTAATTAAATTTCTATGAGTAGTAAATTAGGTGTGTAGTACATATATTATTTGTGTATATATACCAATATATGTAGGTACTAGTTTAACATTATAATTAAGCAAATTATGCTGTGAGTACGTGCTCAATATGCACATGGTGCACACAATTTATATCTATAATTTCTATACTATATATTCATAATTTCTATATTGTAGATCTATAAATTTATAGACTCTCGGTGAGCTAAAATTATGAATTTAAAGTATAAATTTTAGTTCACCGAGAGTCTCAAAATTATGAATATACAGTATAGAAATTATTAATCTACAATATAGAAATTATTGATATACAATATTGAAATTATGGATATACAATATTGAAATTATGGATCTACACTATAGAAATTATGGATATAAATTTGTGCGCACAATGCAAGGTGAACATATATATATCAAGGTTGCAGTAGGCGCTAGGCGCTAGTCGGGCGGCCGGGCAACGCCTAGCGCCTAGGCGGTCTAGGCGGCGCCTAGGCGGATTCTAGGCGGCGCTAGGCGGGCACCAAAAAAATAAAAAAAAATAGTGACAGACTTGTAGTTTGACAATTTTAATGAGGTTATTTTCAACGTTCACTCAAATAACACATCTAAATAAATGAAATAATGATAATTTATAAGTCATAATGTCATAATAATATTAAAATTAATAATTAATGAAAGACGACATCAGTCAAAATCAAACAAAATCGGTCAAAATCAGACAAAATCGGTCAAAATCGGACGAAATCGGTCGACTCGGCCGAGTTGGCCGAGTTGACCGACTCGGCTGAGTTTGGCCGCCCAGGCCGCCTAGGCGGCCGACCGAGTTTTGGCCGCTTTAAGGCCAAAACTCCAAGGCTCTCGGCCGCCTAGCGCCTAGGCGGCTAGGCGGCCGAGTTTTACAACACTGATATATATATATATATATATATATATATATATATATATATATATATATATATATATATACTTACATACATACGTACGTACGTACGTACATGTAAGTATATATATATATATATATATATATATATATATATATATATATATATATATAGATTTTGGATCCGGTGCACACCCCCTTGGCAGATGAGCTCGTGAGCACCTTTTCTGACGCTTAATTAGTTTAGATGAATGGTCCAAATGAATTGGGTTTTTTTGCCACGTGCATCAGACTTAAGAGTACATTAGGGATTGTTTTGTAATTTTTGCAATTACTATAATTATAACGTGTAATTAATTTTGCCTCGAAAATCTGCGTAGCTTCTGACCCTTCTCTGCGTCTTCTCCATCACAACTCTCCCTCTCCATCACAACTCTTCTGCGTCTTTCTCCATCTCCATCACAACTCTCGCTCTCCATCACTGTTTTCCTCTCTATCACAACTCAGGCGTTCAACATGGTTGGGTCTACTGTCCGCCGATCGAAGAGGCAACGGAGGTCTAACGGTGTTTCCATTGAATGTAATCTCAATCCCCATTTTTTTGCTATTGTTTTTTTCTCAATCCCCGTTTCGGGGGGTTTTGTGTGTGTCTCCGTTTTGCTGTTCAACTTATTTTAGTTTTTTAATGCAAATGCATGTCTTTTGTTTGTGAAAATGAGGTGAAAGCATGCTTCTTTAGTCATCTAAATTCATTTCTTACTTCCATTTATTCTTCTCTCTTATCCTTACAGAGAGAGATACAATATGGTAAAGAGTTATCTCACTATGTATGTGTCACTATGCTAGTGCATTTTGTGTATATAGTATGTGCATCATAGGTATATAATATTTGCGTCCAGTGTAGTCGGTGTATAATGTTGAGTAGTATGTGCATATAGATGTTCTGGTAGCTGCGTTATACATGATGTTCATACATAATTATGTAGATTTATTATTGTGATTTTTAAATTTTAATTTTTTTGCATTTTAATTCTCCAGTGCTTTGTTTGTAGTTTAATGCAGTGTCATACACATGTTTTTCAAATAAAGAATATATTAGGGATGTGTCACAATGAATATGTGCGAAGAAGTGTCTATGCGAGTGCATTTCATGTTTAGCCTTAATTGTTTTCATTGTTTCCATGTTAACAGCTTTTCCATGAATATTTTGTGCATTTAGATGTTATGGTATGTGCATAGCAGTATGTTCCTTTGTGCAGGTAAAGTGTAATGTACAAGCTAATTGGCACTAGTTTTTTTAACGGGGGTTTTTCATTTTGGTTGGTGCGCGTCTGGTATTCGATCGTTGTGTGCTTTTTAATTTATTTATTATTTCCTAGGGGTTCGGGGGGTCGCGGCTATTGGTGGTGGTTTGTGCGTTTGTGTCTGTGACCGTGTGCAAGTTAGATTTAAAGTGTGGTTGGGGAATTGCTACTGCTTGTTTTGTTGTTTTTTTTTTTGTTTTCTTTTTTTAGGGGGGTGCACCACTGTTTTTGGGTTGGTGCGTGTTTTTTGTTTATTGGTCGAGGTTTTTGGGGTTTGCCTTGTTAGTTGTGGTGGTTTGTGCGTAGCAGTGTCTTACCATTTGCAAGATAGGGTGTGGTTTAGTTGCTAATTGGCACTATTATTTATATTTTCCTGTATTTTTCATTTAGGTTGGTGCGTTTCTGTTGTTGGGTCGGTGCGCCTTCATTTACTTATTTTTTGCTGAGCCGGTAGGTGTTGCCAATGTGGTTGATCCTTTGCCTCAGGCTGAGGTTGCTACTGTTTTTGGTGAACCCGCACAACCAGCCCCGGATTTGAATGTTGTGCCGGATGAGGTTGATGAAGTTTTATTCCCCCCTCTCAAGTGCCGGATGAGGTTGATGAAGTTATGACATATTAGCATCATGATAGTTTTCCCCGCATCCATATTGTGAAATACACATTATTTCTTTATGGCCTCACTCTGAGTCATGACTTGTTGTACGCCTTCTCTAAATTGCTTGGGTGTCAATTTCATTTTTACTTTTTAAAAAATCCAGTCCGTGTTACGTGTATGGTGTAAAAATGCATGTTACGAATGCTAATCACTACGCACATGTTGTATAAGCTTTCACGCATGGATGGGTCGCATGATGGTAAGCCTATATTAGTAACGGTCCTATTGGTAATATGCACATACCAATACACAACAACGCACGTCAAAACCAGGAAGATGCACAGACATAAAGGTGTTTATGCACTGACTGGTACAACCCAAAAAAAAACAAAAAAAAAACAAAGCCACGGACACAGTTTATTTTGACTATTAGGTAGTACGTCGTACGGACGGGCCAATGTATCTTTACGCTTAGGCCGTTGGATAGACGGGTATCGAACACCCCCCACCCTCGTTAAATTTTCAAACGTTTTACAAAACCATTGAATTTGCACAAACGCAAAAGTGTATATGCACTTATCGGACCAACCCAAAGAAAAGACAAAAACCCAGACACCTCCTACCTTGCCTATTAGGTAGGACGGTGTACGCACAGGCAGGTGTCCCTTTACGCTGCCGAAGTCGCTCAGTTAATAACCATTCGAAATAACCAGGAAGATGCACAGACATAAAGGTGTTTATGCACTGACTGGTACAACCCAAAAATAAAAAATAAAATAAAGTCACGGACACAGTTTATTTTGTCTATTAGGTAGTACGCCGTACGAACGGGCCAATGTATCTTTACGATTAGGCCGTTGGATAGACGGGTATCGAACACCCCCCCACTCTCATTAAGTTTTCAAACGTTTTACAAAACCATTGAATTTGCACAGACGTAAAACTGTATATGCACTTACCGGAACAACCCAAAGAAAAGACAAAAACACAGACACCTTCTAACTTGCCTATTAGGTAGGACGGTGTACGCACAGGCAGGTGTCCCTTTACGCTGCCGATTTTTTATAGTCAGCTATCGCCCACCACCCAACCTGGTTCAGTTCTTAACCATTTCGGAAAAACAATGGAAATACACAGACTTAGAGGTGTATACGCACTTACCGGTAATGCTAATATCCATTTGCTGAAAGTCCTAAACTGTTGCTCCTGCCATCAACCGCGAAGCCTTCACACATCTACCATTGTTAACACTAATTAATTCCTTTAATTCTTTTAATATTAGAATCTTTTAATTTCCATCCTCAAAAGCATCAAAAAACGCTTCATATTCCATTAAAATTATGTACTTAAATAAATTAGGCTTACAATTACTAATATAACCTTAACATTGATAATAACTGACATTATTTCTTTTAATCTCAACCATAGATGGGAATTTAATCAATGGGTATTAGTGGGCCTCATGGTCTCATCTATTAGAGGGGGTGCACCAGATCCAAAGCCTATATATATATATATATATATATATATATATATATATATATATATATATATATGGAAGAGTTCAGGTGCGGGTATAGCTTCCCGTGCGCTGTGCGGTTAAATCTAAGCAGTTGATCAAATTTAGATCAACAGCTCAAATCAATGAAACTTTAAAATAAAAAAAAAAACGCGTGTCTGGAACAAAGAAATATAAGCTAAGGCGCACCTTAAGTGTTAGATCTTAAGCACAAACTCACGCACATTAAGTATAAAACCCACACACATTAAGTACAACCTCACGCACATTAAGCACAAAACCCACGCACTTTAAATATTAACTCACAGACTTTAAGTTTCAACAACTACTAACATTAAGTACAAAACTCACGCACATTAATTATAAAACCCACGCACATTAGGCATAAACATCACGCACATTAAACACAAAACCCACGCAATTTAAGTATTAACTCACAGACTTAAGTTTTAACAACTACTCACGATAAGCACAACCCCACGCACATTAAGCACAAAACTCACGCACATTAAGCACAAAACACACGCACATTAAGCACAAAACTCACGCACATTAATCACAGATCCGCTCACCTTAATTTTGACCTAGATGCAAAAATTACAAAATTGCCACCGCGTTTTTTTTTAAGCTTTGATAATCCTGAACGTTGATTTAAGCGAGATGAAAGGCCCAATTAAACCGCACAACCGCACCTGGGCACCCTAACCGCACGAGAACCTAAACATATAGATATATATATATATATATATATATATATATATATATATATATATATATATGAACGGATTAGATGCATTCCCTCAATGGGTACACGGATTGCTAACTTATAATATAACACACCCATACATAATTAAAAACTTCCATAAATAATCAACAAAATTCTGTACATTCAACTTAAAAAAACCAACGACTCGGATGAATCCACACTGTTTGTATTTTAAGCACTGTTTGTATCTGAATAGAATCATATATATATATATATATATATATATATATATATATATATATATATATATATATATATATATATATATATATATATATATAGGCGGGTTCAGGTGCGGCAGTGTGTTACGGTGCGGCAACACCAATAGTTCACCAAATATGCACCATCAACATTAGGAAATACACCACACAAAACAGAGTAAACAGAGCCCTACATCACCAAACACACACCATTAGGTGTGAGTAAAAACACCATACACTGTTCGGAAATACACCATTGGGGGTGGTGAGTTATATGGTGTATTTTTTTTGAGTCTGTGGTGTATTTTGTGAGTCTGTGGTGTATTTTGTGATGTTTTATTACATTTCATTGAGGTGTGTTTTTATTACACTGTTGGTGCATATTGTTAACACTGTTGGTGTATTCTGGAATTTGACCGCACCGCCGCACGGTAAGACCCCGCCGCATATGAGCGCTCTTCTATATATATATATATATATATATATATATATATATATATATATATATATATATATATATATATATATATATATATATATATATATATATATATATATACTTTTTATTTTTGGAAATACGGAGTATAAATTTTAGCAAAATTGCTATTAAACAAAAATATAAATTCTCACCTTTTTTTTTTCTTTTTTTTTCAAATTTGATCATTAAAATTTATCACTTTAAAAAATTGTGAAGTATAATTCGAAACAAAAATTTGTAATTATTTTTATTTATTAATATTTGAATATGGACATGATTTTTACACATTGTCCATACAAAATACTAATCATTCTAAAAACATAATAAACCTTAATCAAAGTTATATTCCTCATTTATGTTCATGTTTTTAATGCTAACCATTTTGTACATTGTGCTTTTAGAGTTGTACTATATAATTTTTTGGACAAAAATACCCTTACCGTTATAACTTCCATTACCTTTTCCATTACTTTTACCATGCACATGCATCTACCATATCTTTTCTTATATTCTTTAATTATAATAATATTTGTAAAACATTATATATTCATTTTATATATATATATATATATATATATATATATATATATATATATATATATATATATATATATATATATATATATACATAATGAATATATATATATACAATCAAGACGTCTCGACGTTCCAGGGTATCTGTGCCCCTATTCGTGCATGTGAACTAATAATTGGATATCAGTTGCGATGGGTCTTCGCAAGTATTGGCCATTACACAACACAACACGACAAAAGTTTAGTACGCATGAAATGTGAGTCGATTCACCCATACGTAGATACTCATTGATTACATCTGCTGGTTACCCCATATGCTAACTGACGAATCACAAGACGAAATTTTAATTTTAAGGTAGCGATAAACTTCTTCTTCTGGAAGCATTAACCCATTCTTGAAATAATTCAAACCCACCCTCTATTTCATGAACTATACGCAGAAACAAATGTTTCACATTCGGAAACATCTACTATATGGAACAAATTATCCAGATAAATGTGATCATTGTTAAAGTAATCGCGACTTAAACAATCATGACTAATTTCACGGTGCCGATTGATATACCTTCGAGAATGAGTAATTATGAAGAAGAACTCCGATTTATCAATATTTGAAATGCTTGTTGAACCAAATAGTTTCCAACATCCTAATTATCATCAATGAAATGTTCATGGTCACTAGATCAACATTTTGAATTGGGAGAGATTGAAAGGAAGTGCAATTTAAAATAATAACTATTGAAAGGGTAGGATTGTAAAAAAAATGTTGAATAAAAATGAAAGAGTATTATATATATATATATATATATATATATATATATATATATACACTAATTAAAAAAACACACACACTCAATGACATATATTTATTAAATGAAGTTCATTTCAGTCTCAACTGTTATTTAGCAGTCGAGACTGAATTTAGATTATTATTATTTTTATTAAATGTAGCATAATGGTAGAGACATGTTGTCTCTCACCACGTGCGCTGCGTGGCGCGTCACGTGCCAGTCTTTTTTTTTCTTTTTTTTTTTCTAGAGAGAAACTTCTCTCATGAGAATAATTTTCTCTCTCCTTCATTTGTTTTCTTTTCTTTTCTTTTTTTCTTTTTCTCACCTCTCTTTCTCTTGATTGGAGATATCTTGATGTTGATAATCTCGATCAACGACAAAAAATATGACACCAATGACAATCTCGATCATCTTCATTAATGGTGAACAATCACCGGTGGGAAAGGTGGGAAGATGGGGTTCGGGATGTTGACGGAAAACGGCCGGTAACCACCACCACCACCACTGCCGTCCATGGAAGAGCTAGAGGGAGAAAGATGGATGGTTTAGATGGGAAAAAGGGAAAAATAAAGGATTGACTAACAAAGGTAGCTTAATTAGCGTATACAAGTAGGAATTGGTTGTGAGTAGCGACGACAAATTGTCCTCTATATATAGGAGCGGTGAGTGACACTGTGCGGAGAGATGCTATCCAACGATCCAGATTGAATCAAAAGTGGGACCATAAGAATATGTATATGAGTCATACCACACGTATTCTCATCTTTCTTCGTACTAATCTTTGACATGTCCTGACTGATTTATAAAGGATACAGTTTTCATTCATTTTCTTTTCTTTCTTCAAAAGTGGGACCATAAGAATATGTATATGACATTTACTGTTGAAGAGGAAATAGAAAGGATACTTGACAGAGATGAGGATGCGCCAATTGTTGAGAAAAATAACCCACAAGTCATTGATAAAGGAAAGAAGACCGTACGAAGGTATGAAAATCCCTTGCCCTTTCCTTTGCAAGAAACAAAGAAAAGTATATGGAAGAAATTTTTAGAAATAGTTGAAAATTTGAAAGTTTCTGTCCCTTTACTTGATTTGCTCTC
The DNA here is from genome assembly GCF_001879475.1 of Ipomoea nil. Lineage (NCBI taxonomy): Eukaryota > Viridiplantae > Streptophyta > Magnoliopsida > Solanales > Convolvulaceae > Ipomoea > Ipomoea nil. The sequence continues at coordinate 3,986,902 of NW_017616910.1, read as the reverse complement.
CCAAGTCCCCTCCTATGAAAATTCTTGAAAGAAATACTTGTTAAAAAGAGAAAATATGGGAAACATGAGATGATTGCAATGGCACAAGAGTATAGGGCCTTGACACCCGGAGTTGGAAGAAGAGTGACCAAATATAAAGATTCGGGGAAGTTCACAATTCCTTGTATTGTTGGAGGTCGTCCTATAAAATGATCCCTTTGTGATCTTGGAGCCAGTGTCAGTGTCATGCCCCTTTCACTTTGTATGAAGATGAATTTGGGCAAGCCAAAACCAATCAACCTCACATTGTGCATGACGGATCAGTCTACTTCAACCGTTGTGGGTATACTTGAAGATGTCCCTGTTCGTGTGGACAAATATTTTGTCCCTATTGATTTCATTGTATTAGATGCTCAAGAAAATCCAGAAATTCCACTCATCTTGGGGAGACCTTTCTTGGCTACAATCGGAGCATTAATTGATGCTAGAAAGGGAACGATGATTTTTTATTTTGGAGAAGAAAAAGTTGAATTCAATGCCTTCAAGGAGAAAAGTTCATGCAACATGGTTCATCTAATGAAGTGGGATGAAGACAACCTCGAAACACAGAAGTCGCAACGTTTCAATTTCACAAGCGAATGAAAGAAAGGGAGCAACAATACATTCTAATACATTCCAAATTGAATTAGAAAGGCACATTAACCAAAGCAGCAATTATATTCCTAATCAAATTGGCGGCAATTTCTAAATTAAATAAGGAGAGTCCAATTTTGCACAGGATTCCTATTCTCTTTGGGTTTGATTCCAACTATAAAATCCCACCTTCCTCAACCCTAATGGGAAATTTTTCAGATTTTTAGAGATCTTTGGAGACGAGAAAGAGAGAAATCAAGAGCCACAAGTTGTCTTGGGAAGCAAGAAGAAGACTAGGGAGATTTGAGAAAATCGTCTGGTTAATTCTTGTACTCTTTTTGTAACACCCCCAATTTCCATGCCAATTTAAACTTAAATATGCAGATAATCTAACCACAATATAAGCAAACACAGCGGAAGTCTAACTATATAAAACTGGAAAACGAAGAGTGTTATGCCATGTCCACACTAAAGTGAACGCACAGGCAAGAACATCAACATCATCAGTTTAACAAGGGACAAGGTCAAAACAACAACAATCTATTGTTCATCATATAAGGCACACATGCCCATAGCAAAACTAAACAAAGCCTGAGGGATACTACATATCCATCTCTAGATCGCGCTCGCCACTACTCGGGACCTGAAAAGCACATAACTAAATGGGATGACGCCCGGTCAGCGAATGATGCTGGTAACCCACCAATACATGTTAAGTATCATACATAGATAGTATATATATACAGAATCATTTTCGAAACAGAATACTGTATATATAAGTTCAAAGCCAAAGATAGAAGTCAACCACAAGACTCTATATCACTCACAATAAGAATGAGGGAACACATCCCAAGCCAACAAGAAGTAACAACGACAAACAAGTAAGGCTCAAGGTGTATTCTACCATCATTCAGTAGAATATCACCCGACATGCTCAACACAAGAGAATCAAGATACACACATTACCAACACATGCCTTCGTGACATCACTCGTCACGAATAGAGAAACACACAACAGCAACACATGCCTTCGTGACATCACACATCACGAATCAATAATCCTTCCTTATGTCCGGTTCCAACCTTATGGCTACCCCCAACCTTATATCTAGTTCCAACCTTTACCTCCAGGACCCCTATACTCCAAGTCCAACCTTATTCCTCCGAGGACCGTCGTTCCCACTCCGACAATCTCCAACAATACCACCGATTTCATAGTACACGAGGGTACCGATCACACACACTTTGGCAACACATGCCTCCCAAGAAATACGTGAACCCGACACACAGGTCACAAACTCCATAATCACGTCATGGCCACCACAAGGACCACTGTCGTACCTTGGTGACTAATGTCCCATTCCATTAATCGTGCAATCCAGGTACAGCCACACACACAACACCATCATAGGAATCAATCAACGGATCTCAACGAAGATATGAAACTATACTCAACAAGGAAAGGATCACAATCCAACAACAACGATGATCACACAAGTCATCATCCACAATTAGGAAAGTACAAACCACACACGCCAGCATTTCAACACCGAACTAGCATTCTCATCAAACGGGTAAACAAAACATAGTTCCGAAGAACACACAAGACTCACAATGGTTCAACGAATCACAAGGTTGAACACTTAGCACGATTCAAGACACCAAAACCTACATGGAATCCTACCATATAGTTCTAGACATACGAAACATCAAGAAGACACTCAAATAGTTCCACAAAAGAACATCGGGGAGTCAAAACATCAAATACTGAGTCAAAATAATCACGGGGAACAAATCCCCAAACTACACCATATATGTACCCCGCGGGTGAGGCCACGGGTGGACCCCCACCCGTGGTTCCGCCCGCGGGAACACACTCCCACAACCAACGTACCCCGCGGGTGGACCCCTACCTATCGTTCCGCCCGCGGGTACAACACCCTGTACCAAAACATCCCATCGGGGATTTTCAACACCAAGCTCAAATTCAAGTCCAAAACATGCCAAATCTCACCAAATACAACAGAATGACTTGAATCAAAGGAATAGTCAAGCAATGGCATACATGAACCCTAAAAACAAGCTCTAGATATGCATTTTCACAAGACAATGCATCAACACTCACATTTCATAGCAAAATCACATGTAGAATCCAAGAAATCATCATATAGGTAAGTAAAATAGATTTTGTAAAGCCTGGGTTACCTTTGAAGACTAAACCTTCACTTATAACACCTCTCAAAGCTCCTAACAAGGTTCACCTTGAACACCCACTTCAAGAACACACCAAAAGACCATAAAGATTTCATCTTTAGAAAAAGATACCTTAAAAAACACTAAAAACACAAAAGGAACATAGATCTTACCCTCCTAGATGCTAAAGAGTATGACAGGTGAAATATTGGAGACAAACTTTGAAGATATTGGAAAGCTCAAACTTAGCTTGGAGAGAAAGCTAGCTAAATTCTATAGAGAAGGAAGAGTTTTATGTTTTGAGTGTGTTAGGAGAAGAATGAGAAATGCCCTTAGGTTAGCTTGGATACAAACATGAGGTGTAAAGTCATCTTTACCCTTACTAAGATGAAAAAGTGTAACGAGACAAGGTAACTATTCACAAAGCTTTAGGTACAACACCTTGACTTGGGTTGACTAGTCAATTACTAGTCCCCGACTATTGAATTTTCAGGAATTTAAAGAATTAAATTACCAATTAGATTAGGATTAAAGAATAAGGATCTCGTTCTCTGAAACGCTCTGTTTTCTTCGCCACTCCTGATCGTGGTTTTTCCGATCATCTGTTCAAACGTGGATACCTCTCCCGATCGTGATCGGAGGGAGTGTTCTCCCTAGGCTGTCTAGGACGCTGATATATATGCTGTGATGATGGTTTCGTTTTCTCTACCAGTGATCTATCTGTTTCTGTTGTGGCTCATAATCTCGATCCGCATGGACGTTCTGGATATAGAAAAGTGCTGTGCCGAGATTGTTCTGGCCGATGAAGCGGTTGGAGGCCTGGAGGCTCCGGAGGCTCGGTCGATTCCAGACGCGACGATTACGAATAACCTTGTTGGCCGTCTCCTCACCGATCGGCCAATCCGGTTCGAGCATATGCAACATGTTCTGGCTTCAGTTTGGCGACCAGTTACGGGCATGTATGCAATTTCCCTGGCGGATGATTTGTTTCTCTTTCAGTTTCCGCATCAGAGAGATCTTCATCGGGTAATTGAAGATGGACCTTGGTCCTTCGAGAATGGTTGTGTGATATCTTCCTGATGCTATTTATGTAATGAATAGAGAAGCATGATCACTTTGTGAATAAGAATTATTAGAAAAGCATGAGTAGAATGTGTTGTATGTCCAAAGGGATTTGAAGCTTATTTTGATGGTAGAAATGTACAGAGCATGTCTTTTTACAACTAGCATGATTGTTTTTTCTTAAGAGTTCAATGTGATATATTTATAGATTTGAAGCATGTTGTTCAGTAAATTGCATTCCAAGCATATCATGTTTTAAAAGTGCATAAGTGGCCAACGTGAGCCTAAGTATTATTTTCCAAAACTCATGAGCATGTGGAAAGTCTTTATCTTGTTGCATTAAGAATTTGTTGAGAAGTGACATGCATAAGTTTGCATAAGTAGAAGAGTTGCATGATATATATATATATATATATATATATATATATATATATATATATATATATATATATATATATATATATATATATATATGCACTATCTATATAAGTGAGGTTTTGGAGGACTCGTTGGGACTATGTCCTTTCGAAGTAAAAGAGAAAGTAACGGACATTGCGATCCGACAGATTTATCATGTAACGCGGTGTATTTCCACGTTACGAGGTTGGAGACTGCCCGCCAGGCTTGGAATCCTGGTTAGGGGGTGTGCACACTAAAAGTACGATACCTGATTCCACAGAGAAAGCAAGAAAGAAAGAAAGATAAAGAACCAAGAGAGTGGTTCTGTGGGCGAGTTGAGTATGTGGCCGACTAGATTGTCGAGCCGGTTAGGTCCATTCACGATTCGTGAAGACCTACCTCCCCACGAGTTAGAGGTTCCGTAGTTATGGATGTAGCGGATGCACGAAATTGCACCGTACGCTAGGGCTTCGCTGCGGCAGAGTACCTACCTCACACAAGAAGAGAAATGAGAAGTATGACAAAGTTTGAGCAAGAAAGATATCGAGTCAAGAGACTCAAGAGAAAGAAAGCTAGTCATCGTGACTCTAAGAAACCTCCCCATAAAAGTATTCTATTTTTCAAACGAGTGTATGAGTATACTTATAGTATTGCACGAGATTGCATAATGAGAATGTTTGCACGAGATTGCATTTGAGTATAGTATTACACTAGATTGCATAATGAGTATGATTAATCGGGATTGTATACTGAGCATGATTGCTTTAGTTGCATTTTGATGCCTTATATATCTAGTTTACGTGATGAGGACTTGAAAGCATGAAGACAATTTCGTATTGGTTGATAGTATGAGATTGATTGATAGCTTGAGTTCGTTGTGATGAGATTTGTTATGAGAAATATGTGTTGGAGTGTTTATGTTGATGAGTTTTATATATATTTGAAGCATGCCTGTTGATATTATAGGTTGCAAGCATATAGAAAGTCTGTAATGTATCTTAAAGTTGTCTGAGTGTCGAGATTGCTTGATTAGAGTTTGTGAATAAATGTATTTCCAAAGTATATACTGTGGTACTTTACAGGGTTGAGTGTGGTTATACTTAGCTTCGTGCTAACGGGTGTTTTCATATTTGTCTATGTGTTGTTTGCAAAACCCCTTTCAGGTGGGCCCAACGTTGAGAAGTGATCGAGTTAGACTAGCTTAGTAGATCTAGTAGTCCAAACTCTTAGTATTTTTATTATGATGTTTGTTTCGATGAATTTGTAGACCTATGATGTTCAAGTTTGATGATTGACATCGGGGTGTTTTTCCCCCAAATGACTTTAAGTTAAGTAATTTGAATGTTAGTTTGGTTTATTGATTTAGTTCCATCCTTAGCCTGTGCAATCATCATGGAGTGGTGGTTGTGGCGGTGACATTCCCACTAGTTTATTTATTAAGTTGTTATATTAATTTTGGTTTTATAATTGTAATTAAGATTAAGAAAAGTGGGGTGTTACAGGTAGATAGGTGTGAACTTCGTGGACGGGCTACGCTGTCGGCCGAAAGGAAAGAGCTCCCAACCGGTCTTGAACCCGACGAGCTCTCACACGAACATTCCTCGCGTCCTCCGTTCGACCGTCGCGAGGATTATCCGCCAGGAGGCGCTTGTGGGAGGACAACTCCTGTTTGTGTTTTTGCCTGACTGTCTCCTCTGTGTCGGCCAATTGGTTAGCCCTTTGTATAGCCTCAGCATATGTCTTGGGATTCTCATCCCGTTGCTTGCTGTAATACCAGTTTCGGCCACTCTTGTGCCGGAGATCCCCCCCACCCCCACCCCCCCCCCCCCCCCCCGTAACATGATGATCCCGGGGGATATCTATACTAGGGTACAAGATTCTTACAATTAAAGTATGACTGACGTAGAGCAAATTCTATAACGGAAGTACGGCTAACGCAGAGCCAATTGAATTAAGGAATCCAACCTATTAACTACCATAACTGTCTAAGCCAATAAAGGAAGCTACTTAAACAAATGAAGAGATCTCCGTAAAATCTACTTTAACCGCCTCTGGGCAAGCACCCAGCTGGGGACGCCCTGATTGCCAAGGAGATGCATAAAGGGGGTCGTAGTACTTGGGCGAAGACACCCCAACCACGGAGCCTGGTCACCCGATTGAGTTCCTAAGTAGTACCTGGCCAAGGACACACCACCCGCGGAACCTGGTCGCCCATTCAAAGCCTGGCGAGGTATTTGGTAAGGGACACACCGACTATCGAGGCTGGTCGCCCAACCGTGTCTCATATATGAAGCTATTCGAGGACACGCCGACTACTGAGCCTAGTCAATCTACTCGAGCCGGTCGATCCTCGTCGGAATAGACGCCCATTCTTGTGGACGGCTGGCTGCTGAGGATGGCTGATGTAATCCCCATGCGACTCATATGGTGGACGAGAACTATGGATGGCATCCCCATTTGCTAAGTATTGATCCCCGCCTGAATCCGACTGCCTTGCCTTATACACCGGACCGACTGCCTGATTTGGGGTATCTATCAGTACTGATTGCCCTGTTAAAAACCTGAATTTTAGAAAATCTCGTGGGGAAAATTTAGTTAAAGGAAAAGGAGTACAACCATAAGCCTTCAAGGCATAATATTCAGGATTTTGGGGTTTGTCTATTTAAGTGCTTGCCTTCGAGACATAATCTTCAGGATTTTGGGGTTTGACTATTTAAGTATTTTCCTTCAAGGCATAATCTACAAGATTTTTGGGTTTGAATATTTAAGTATTTGTAGACAACTCCGCCCATTATTATATCATACTCATACCTCGTTAAAAACCAAACTAGCAAAACTAAACCACACTAGCAAAACTCATTGGGAGAAACCTAGCAAGGAAAAGAATACATGCATGGTATGTATATGCTGCAAAAAGTATAACTACTACTCCTTTTAAGACCCAATCTACAAGATTGAATCGAGTGAGTGTATACGCGGCAAAAAGTAATCTATTAGTCCTTTTAAGACACAATCTACATGATTGTCCAATATACAGAATTGTCCAATCTACAGGATTGACTCGAGTGAATGTACTTCTCGTCTCCCCCTAAAGATAACAATCTTCAAATTCTACATTGCTTAAAGTAAAATCATTGTTTCAAAAGGTTGTAGAGAAGGGATATGGTACAATCTTCAGGATTGTCATTAGAATTTATCATATTTTCTCATGATCATCTCGACCAATAAAATTATTTATAGTTTATATTTTGTTGCTCCCGCTAAATATAATAATTTTCTTTACCTACACATATCAATCTTATGGATATTTTGTAGGTATACATTTGCTAACTTGTCACTGGAGCAAATCATCTGGACAAATATTTTATCACTCTTTTAGAGTTCATGTGGATCAGAGTATTTTATATAATGAAAAAACTATATATGTTTTTATTTGTCCCATTGCATGTATGTGACTTGTACTGCTGATAACGTGTTGTGTCAGATTATGCCCGATGGCCTTTAGCTCCTAACCGATGAACTTATGCAAAATAGATAATATTGGATGATAGAGCGAAAGAAGACAAGAGACAATAGAATATAGGATAATAAGATTTCATTCATCAGCATCCCTTGATCAATACACTATCATCATAACAGAAAGCAATAATGACATATATAAATACTACCGTTACATTCGTTATACAAACTATACATAATGTCCACAAATAATATTTATAACAGTGTGCTTATTATTGGAAGTAGAAACAAAGACTATATAACTATAAATCAACGGTTAAAAATATCATTGATCATAAATTTATTAAACACATGTTCTCAAAATTGTCTTTTGACATCTCTAATATGGGAATAAAGATGTAAGAAGGGTTGGCTGAAGGAGATTTAATCTCCGGATATTAAATCTCCTAGGCGAGTGGTACGTGCAGGCACTCACTAGTGTGTGCTAGCACGTGCCACTTTGGTGAACCATTATTAGTGTTTTTTTAAGGGATATATATTGTTTATCCTCAACTGTCAATATGACTGTTGAATAACGTCATATTGACAGTGGAGAACGGTCAATATGCAAATGACGCGATTTTTCCCCGGAGAGAGGAACTTGTTTTTGAAGAAAAAAAAAAGAAAATGATGTGTGACACGTGATGCCATGCACTACGCAGCACTCGCAAATGGTGGGGATAGTCTATCTCCCACCATTAATGTTCCATTTAATTATTAAAAAAAATAGAAATTAAAATTAGCCTCAACGGTTATTTTGTCTTTGATGCTGAAATGAAATTTATTTCATTTCTTTCACTCAACGATTATTTGCCGTTGAGATTTTTTTTTTCTAAGAGTTAATTACCAATTTGGTCCCTCAACTATGATAATTTCACCAATTTGATCCTCGACTATCAAAATTTCTCAATTTAGTCCCCGATAATGTTTTTTTTTTAATACCAGAAATGATCTTAGAGTCAAACTATCGTTTTAAATGCAATAAAACTGAGGACAAATTTCTAAGTTCACTCCCAAACCGCCATCTCCTACGACGTCATGCAATAAACTGAGGACAGATTTCTAAGTTCACTCCCCAAACCGCCATCTCCTACGACGTCCTAGAGTAACACCTCTCCGCCCAGAACTTCCGGCAGGCCGACGAGGAGACTCGTTACCTCCTCATTTCTCTGGTCGGCGACGCCGCCCAAAAGCGCGGCTACGTCTTCCTTTCAGAGGTCCAGTTCAGGGCCTATAACCTCTGGTACATCGACTCCCTGTGGCAGAAACACAACAACGAGAAATTCGGCAACAGCGTCCAAAAAATGTGGAATAAAGTGGGAGAAGACTTCACGAGGCTCTTCGTCAATCTGGGTGGATGAAGAAGCTCGACATGGAGGTGGAGTAGTACAATTACTGGTCCTTCCTCGACGTGTTCACTTGGGAGATTTTCGACGGGGTGTCGTTGGACAGTCACCTACCGTTGACGAACGCTCTGAGAGAAACCCAATTTTTCAATAGTATTCTCACCCATTCAACTCTCACATACCCCATCTTCGCCGCCTGAGCCGCCACGGCTGACAACAACATCCACCCGAATCCCTTCCTCTGGTAGGCCTCCTGGACGAATATATCCTCGATGTAGAACCTGGGTTTTGCCATAAACGAGGAGTAGTTAGGGAAAAATAGGGTGTACCCGGCAACGGTGGCGCCGGTTAGGGCTTGGGACTAGAAGGTTTCGGCATCCGGGTCATCGGTTTTGAGGTTGAGAGTAACGATTTTGTTGATAGGAGTGGAATGAGGGTTTTCAGGGGCAAGCATGAAGGGATTCGGGGAGACTTCTAGCACAAAGACGGTGAAAGAGGCGAATGACAAGATGGGATTAGCGGCAGGGAAGAGGGTGGTGGAGAGAGTGACTTCGGTGGCGGAGAAGAGGTGGGTGAGACGCTCGAAAACAGCCATATGATGGATAAGGTTGTGTATGTGTGGGGGATGTCGGCGGGTGTGGCGAGATGGATGCATGTGAAAACTCGATGGTCGATCGGAACTATCTCCTCAATTTAAATTATTCGGTGGAGCCTAAATTACAAATCTGTCCTCAATTTTAATGCCTTAAAGTGATAGTTTGACTTTAGGACCATTTAGGGTAAAAAAATGCATAGTTAGGGACTAAATTGAGAAATTTTTGTAGTTGATGACCAAATTGGTGAAATCGTAATAGTCGAGGGACCAAATTGGTAATTAACTCTTTTTTTAATATATAAATTGCTTGAATTAAATTTATAACTTAAATTTTATAAAATTAAAATATATTTTATTTTTAATTCATTAAATTATATTTATATTTAAAATTAGAAATTATAATTATAAAGTTGAAATTAATAATTATAGAAAATGAATAAAATAATAAAAGATGTATTAAGAGTGTAGAGGAGTAGGGCCCACAAAATGGGTAGAAAAGGCAAATTATGATGTGGACCCGGGTCCAGATTGGCGTCGTTTTGAAGCAAAATGACGCTGGCTAATTTTTTTTTTTTTTTTTTTAAATATTGCTTCCTTCCTTGCCGTTTGTCTTCATAATTCGTTCCTCTATATTCCCAATTTTTGAATTATATATATATTCACAATTTTATAACTGAATATTCACAATTTTAGATCTCAATATACAAAATTACAGAACTCAATATTCACAATTGTAGAACTCTATATTCACAATTTTTGAAATCTATATTCACAATTATATCAACAGTATAACACAATTTTTGAATTTATATTTATAATTTTTGAACACTATATTCACAAAATATGTATATATAGTTTATATACATGTTATATATTTACTTATTTTTCAAATTTGATTTATGTACATAATTTGTGTTCATATACACTCAATTTCAAAACACAAGATAGATAAATTCGTAACATAAGACACAATTACTAATTTATTTCAGATACGCAGAATTTCTACTCTTAAGGTACAGAATTTCATAATGCAAGACAAAAAAAGTCAATAAAACAAAAAGTCTATAACACAAAACACATACACATGAACCAGGGTCTACAATGAAGTATGGGTCCTGGTCCATTTATAAGGATTGTCAGGCGGCAACTTTTTTGTGGACCAAGGTCCACACAGCTGTATAGACCATGAATATAAGTTACTCCGTACATCCGTACATTTTTAATATACTAAAAGCACGTTATTTGTATACTGAATTTACATTATTTGATATATAGTATATACAATAATTTACTTCCAGTACTCAAATAATGTATTTTCAGTACTTAAATAATGTATTTTCCATGAATACAAGTTACATTATATTTTTAATATACTAAAAATGCATTATTTGTGTACTGAATGTACAATATTTGATATTGTACAAAATAATGTACTTTCAGTACTCAAATGATATACTTTAAAATAATGTACTTTTTATTTGGGAAATAGCAATTAAGCCATCGAACTCAAATAACCCCCAAATAAGCCATTGAACTCGAAAAAAAAAAAAAAGAGCAAATAAGCCATTGCATTAAAAACAAAAAAATAAAAAAACAATTAAAATTTTTAACAGGTTAACTCTACGGTTTTGTTGACTGGATTGCCAAATGTTTATTTTATTTACGTTTCTTTTATTATAATCCTCTAATTATAATCAAAATAGTTTTATCTTGTCGAGATTTGATTGATTGATTGATTATTATTATTTTTTCACTGAATTTTCTGTTTAAAAATAATAATAAATAAATAAATTAGATGTAGACAAGACAAAACTATTTTGATTGTAATTACTTTAAAATATATTACTATGTAGGTGGATTATAATTAAAGAAATGTAAATAAAATAAACATTTGGCAATTCAATCAGTAAAAGTCTTGAGTTAACATATGTTAATTGCTCTTTTTCCTCGAGTTCAATGGCTTATTTGAGTATTATTTGAATTCGATAGCTTAATTGCTATTTCTCAAATAGTTCAGTGGCTTATTCGTACTTTATCCCTAAAAAATAATGTATTGGGAGAAACCAAAATAAAAAATATTTGAATGCCAAAAATCCGAAAACAAAGAAAAAATTCACGGTGGATCGAAGACCCCTCCCATGTCCTCTTCGTTCTTCATCGCTAGAATCCAAAAGGAAAGGGTAAAAACAAAAACCTTTTATTGAGTTTCAGTAGGTTGAGAAAGTATATGAACAGATACTACAATGTAATAGAGCCAGTAACTTTCAAAAAAAAAAAAAAAAAAAAAAAATTTAGGGAAAAGTGCAATTTTCGTCCCTAAGTTATAATGTAATTGTAGAATTCGTCTTTAAGTATTAATTATACTCACTTTTTATCTTTAAGTTATCATTAATGTTGCACTTTTGTTACTTTACTAATAAAATATTAAGAACGAAATTTGTAATTTTAGTATAACTCAGGGACGAAAAGTAAGAACGAAAGAACGAAAAGTGCAACGTCAATAATAACTTAGGGACAAAAAGTGAATATAATCAACATTTAGGGCGAATTCTACAATTACTGTATAACTTAGAGAAAATATCCCTTAAATTTAACTCTTTAATTAAAATTCATTATTTTAAACTAAACTTTTTAAGCGAACAAATTACCTAGACCTTTTAAATTAACTGTACATCTGAATCTCAATGGGGCAATAATATAGTAATTTTGGCGCAATTCTAGCTTAATTGGTTAGATAATTAATTAGTAACCACAATGTTTCAAGTTCAACTTTTTGTATGCGAGAGATACTTATTACTTTCTTGGTCTAAGCCAGTTATCTGTGGACCCCTTAACGAATTTACCTCTTTGTATTTCCTTGCCAACTAAAGTTATGATCCTTGTATTTCCTTGCCAATAAAAGTTATGATGCGAGTTTCATCCAAAATGCATATTCAGATATCGGTGGGAGACTTTCATGTAAATCGAAGGATATTGTAATTTCTTTGGGTAACCCCCTCATGTTTAAGGAAAAAAAGGATATTGTAATTTTATACTACTACATTATATAAACATGAGTGTATACATATTAATTTACCTAATAGTGAATCATTTTCTTTCCATTAATTCAAATATATAGTTACTTGGCTTAAATTTTAAAAACTCCCAACCTTCCATTAATTCAAATATATAGTTACTTAGCTTAAATTTTAAAAAATCCCAACCCAAAGGTCTGACAGGGGAGGATGTATGCTTAGCAGATAGGGTCAAATGCAGGTGCGCACAAGGGATTTATCCACTTTGAGCATAATTCCCACATTGTGGCTGATGAGGTTCGAACCTAAGTACTGTCTAGTGAATCGGTGAGCAATGTTGAAAAAATCGCTAGACGCCTGGGGACCGCCTAAGTACGATTAATCGGCGCCTAAACGCGATTTTTGCAACAGTGTCGGTGAGCAAAGTTCGTGCGGGTTGGTTTTTTTTTTTTTCTAAGGGTAGTTAATATCTAATATTGGTGTAGGACTGCAGATAGAATGATTAATGAAAAAAAAAAAAAGATAATAATAAAATTGGGCAAAATGTTGTCCGTTTGTCATATGAACGCAGCGGAAATCCGGGAAGCAAATTAAAGGGCGGAAGTATTATAGCATAAATACATTGCAAAAGAGAAGAAAAGGATGCAATTGACGTTGGATTAACAGAAAGCTTTAATTTAGTCGGCAAATTATAAGAAAAAAAAAAAAAAAAAGTTCCCCACATCGTATGGATCGAAGGCCATCTGTTTTCATTTCCTTATCATCTCCAAATCCCTCCCCCCTTTTTCACAGCTTTAATTTTGTTCGAGTGGCAACAAATACTTGTATCTGTTTCACACTCCAAATGGCTTCCCAAATTTGATTCTTAACAAACTTCTCACTCCATTTATTTGTTTCATCCACGGTAATGATGTTACTCCTTCATTGAAAACTTTATCTAATTAATAAGTAAAGTTTTAACGACGAGAACATGATAATTTCTTATTATTTTGAGTTGACACGCAAGAAAACACGGTGTTTTTATATCATAAAATGATTTGATACAGTAATATTATCATATATCATGAACTATCGAATATTATATGTGTATCATTGAATTTAACGATGTTAGTCCATCAATGCCAATTTTATTGAGCTGATGCATGATTAAAATTTTGACATATGAGAACGCCGTATTTTCTTACAATTTATCTTTATATATGTTGGTTGATTTTGAGTTGAAGAGAAAGTACTGTGCGTACTTTTATTCAACCACAAACCGTTGGCGGCTAGCTAGATACCATAAATATATACATTAATACATATTCTATGGATTAGGCATTCGGTAATTAATACATTCAATTTCATACATCATCATTGTTGCTACCAGCTGCAAGATGGATGACTATTAGATCAGCACCGTCGTTTGAATACAACTCTTAGTGAAAAATGATTTCAGAAACGTACGGTTATGTTACATACCCAAAATAAATAAATAAATAAATAAAGAAAAAGTCTCAAGTATTTGGCGAACCGTAACCGTAACCGTAACCAATAGGTTCGATGTGTGCTTAGCTTATAAATTTTATATACAGAGTATTATTTTTTAAGACAATTGGTTAAAATTCAAATCCTGTCGATTAATTATCATATGCCATAGCTTGATATGCCAAAATAAAAGTCTGAAGTATTTGGCTAAGTGTAACCGAGAGACTCAATGTGTGCTCATAAATTTTATATACAGACCTACAAAATGTTACGGAGTATTTTTTAGACAACTAATCGAAGTTCAAGTGTAATCAATTTCCCGTAACCACAGTTAGGAATCAAGACATAATAATATAATAAGAAGTTTCATTACACACAAATACTTACATACATACATACATTGACGGATTCAGAAAATCATTTGAGTGTGGACGAATATTAAATGAAGTTAGAAATGTCAATGAAAAATATCAAACAACTATAATAAGGTTAAAATACAAAATACATTATAAAATACAATATATTTATGAGAAAATATGAAACATAATCAATTAGATAAAATAATTCGAAAGACAATATATTCATAAATACTTTTAAATTTTAATTTCTTTTAGTTAGATCGATTTTTCTAAATTAATTAGAATACAATAAAGTATATTATAAACTTGTATACCACATGCACCAATAGTGTAATAAAACACACAACAATGTGATTTTCCCTATTCTGGTGTTTTATGACGAGTTTACCCTTGCAGTTCGCTGGGTAGGAGAATGTGCGCGAAAATACTGGAAAAATCTTGATTAATATGATTCATTGGATCTATCTAATCTAATGGCCTATAATTGACCATATGACCACACCTAACAACATGAGCACATGTTATCACCCCTATATATATATATATATATATATATATATATATATATATATATAGATATATACATACATACATACATACATACATACATACATACACACACACACACACACACACACACACACACATATACATACATATATATAAAGGGGTGGGGTGGGGGAGTGGGGGCAACTGCCCCCACTGCCCCGCACTGGGTCCGCACCTGCATACATACATACATACGTAGGATCGCGTTCAGGTGCGAACTGCTCACCCAGTAGAGAAGTGAGAACCATTCAACGCTATTCATGTGTCCACATCTAAGGAATGAGAAATAAGAACCACTCACAGTCGTCCACATGTTCAGATCAACGAATCAGATGTAATTTTTTTAAAAATGACGCGGTGGTATTTTTGTAAATAACTTAATAACCTGAACTTTAACTTGGTGCAAGTAAATGTGTTATAAGTGCAAGTAAAATCACTTACAAGTGCACCTATTTTTACTTACAAGTGCAAGTAATTTACTTTGTGAACATTCGTGTACCTAGGTGCAACTAATTATAACGTTAGGTGCACTGTACTTAGTATTGATGCTAAATGTAAATTTTACTTGCACCTGTAATACATTTTACTTGCACTTGTAATACATTTTACTTGCATTTCGATGTTCAATTATTTACAAAAATGCCACCGCATTTTTAAAAAAAATCCTCGACTATGCCATAATTCACAAATTAGTCCTCGACTATCAATTTTACCAATTAAGTTCTGACTATTCAATTCTTACTCAATAATTCACAAATTAATCCTTCGTTGAGGACCTTATTTAGTAAGAGTTGAATAGTTGATGACTTTATTGAGTAAGTATTGAATAGTTAAGGACCTTCTTGAGTAATGATTGAATAGTTGAGGGCTTAATTTGCTAAAGAGTAAATACCCAAAATGGTCCCCCCACTATAGCTAAATTCACAATTTGGTCCTCAAGTATTGATCTCAAACAATTAAGTCCTTAAGTTTCTAAATTTGACCTAATTTCGTCCTCCGTTGAACCCACCGTTTACTAACCGTGAAAGCAGCTTAGGCTACAACTGTCAGCACATTTACAGAGGCAATGAGAGAGCTAGGGGATCTAGACAGCACAACATTTCAATGGTTGAATGATAAACACCCAAGTGAGTGGTCCAGATCTCATTTCAACATAGCTGCCACATCTGATATGCTTGTCAATAACATTTGTGAGTCCTTCAATGCAATGATAAAGGATGCAAGGGACAGTCCACTCATCAATTGAATGGAGATTGTGAGAAAACAAATAATTATAAAGTTGTTTGAGTGTAGAAAACAGGCTGCTCAATGGTTAGTAAACGGCGGGTTCAACGGATGACGAAATTGGGTCAAATTTGAAAATTTAAGGACTTAATTGGTTGAAATCAATACTTGATGACCAATTTGTGAATTTAGCTATAGTCGAGGGACCATTTTGGGTACTTACTCTTTGCTAAACTTGATAGTCAAGGACCAATTTATGAATTTCGCTATAGTCGAGGGACCATTTTGGGTATTACTCTTTTACTACTTGCACTTCGATGTTCAATTATTTACGAAAATGCCACCGTATTTTTTTTTTTTTTTAAAAATCAGTGTTTTTCATCCGTTAGATCTGGACACGTGGACCGATGTCATGCGTTCTGAGTTCTCTCCTAGACGCACCGTTGTCGTTTGAACGCAATCCGATATATATATATATATATATATATATATATATATATATATATATATATATATATATATATATATATATATATATATATATATATATATAACAGGTATTGGATCATATGAGAATAAGTTCTTAGGAGAAAATTAAGAACTAATCTCACAAATTGGATGGACCAGATCTAATTTAAAAAAAAAAAAAAGACATGGTATTTTCGTAATTATCACAAATTTTACTGTGTAAACTTGAACACTAAGGGTCCGTTTGGAAAGTAGGAAAATGAGTTATGCAAAATGTTTTCTGAAAAATGAGTAATTTTTAGAAAACATTTTCCTTTCCAATGTTTGGCCGCATTCTAAAAAGCTGTCTTGGTGTGTTTGCTTCATTTAATGGAAAATGAGTAAAATTGTATAATTAAACATTTTAAATTTGTTATTTAGAATATAAAAATATTTATAACAATATTAAATATAATATTATTTATAAAAAAAAAATTTAAAAAAAAAGTTTCCGATGGAAACCATACTTATGGTTTCGTCGATTTCGACGGAAACCATGTTTTGAGTGTTTGCGGAAAATGAACTCCACCAAATTTTGGCGAAAGTCATTTTTCGTCAAAATGCCTATGTTTTCGTTGACTGGATTTTCCTATCGCGTCCAAACACTGGAAACCCGAAAAATATTTTTCAGAAGTTATTTTTCGAGTTTCCAAACGGACCCTAAAATCTGTAATTTTCATAATTTTCCATGTTTGAACATTTAGTATTAACATTTTGCACATTTAACATTAACATTTTGCACATTTAGTATTAAAAGACTGCACTTGCAAAAATGCAAAAGTACATTGCACTTTGGGTTTGAATTTTAGAGTTTATAACTGCGTTTTTGGTTTTATTTGATTTAGCGGTTCACTTTTTACTGCTTAGCATCTAGCATAGTAGCATTTATGGTTTAGATTTAATATTTAATTTTTCATTGATTTTATAAAATTTACTAAATTTGCATATTTAATTGTTAAAGATTGCATATTTAAGTGTTCATAAGTTTGCTATCACAGCTTGCAGAAGGGAGAAAATTTCCAGTCTTCTGAAAAACTGAAGAATTGGAGAATAGGAAACCGAAAACATGTTTACCAATACAATTTTCCATTTTGAAAACTGCAAATATAAAACATTCTTAAAAATATTTTCTAAATGGAAAACAAAATCATATATCATATTTTTTTTTTTTTGAAAGCAAAATCATATATCATATGTTTGGTTATATGTCACAATAACCACATTACTATGATTACTATACATTCACTATCATATTCTTTTACTTATCACCATCTTCTATCTTTTCTACTTACTTTACTTATTTAAACATAACTTATTTTCTTACACATTAAAGTTAGACATTATTCAAATTGTCAAAATTAAGAATTAAACTCTATACAATGTTTTAGATTTTGATTGAACTCAATAGATTATTAGTTCAGATATTTTTAGTTATTATGTTATATCATAATACAAGTTCGATCCGGATATCGGATATTGAAATCTCACATTTATTAGAATTCAAAGTAAAAATTATATATTCATATACATGCCATTCAAATGAATATATCCAAAAATATATATTTTAAATATTAGCTCAAAAATATTAATATTATCTAAACTAAATTTTAGGTTGATTCTGATATATTTTTTAGTTTTTTTATGTTATATACAGATATAAATTTTGTTCGGATATCAAATGTAAAAATTCGTACATATATTAGACTTAAAAGTAAAAATAATAATAATAATAATTTATTCCATTTAAACCAAACATATGTAAAAATATTTTAAATATAATATCTAAAAATCACTCGAAATTAAATTTGTCTTAATTTTATAACGTTAATCTAAAAATATAAATTTGAAAAAATAAGTGTTAGTAAACAAATTTTCGAAACAGAAATCAGAGAATGGAAAACGAAGAATGAAAACTGAAAATTAGAAAACAGAAAATAGAGATCAGTTTTTTGTTAGTAAATGGCCTTAATTGTTTTCATCCGAAAGAGACAAATTAAAGAAATGTATATCTCTCTATAAGTAAAACATTTAATTTGATATTTTGTTGTTGAAGATGAAGCCATATATGTTGAAGGTCCAACTTCCAAAGGTAACTGAAGATGGAAATGCTTGATATTTCCATATCTGCACAAATAAAAATAATAATAGTGTTTATACTAGGAGAAACCGACTCTTTGGTGATATGAACATGCACATGCCCTAACTACATCACATATAGAAGATAATTCACGAATCATGAGTGGAGGTTTGTCTATATGTAATGGTTATGTTAAGCTTGTGTAAAATTAGTCACTTTGAGAATAAGTAAGATAAAAATGTGTGCCTATAATTGAAAGGAGCGACAAAGATTAATCACTATAATTCAAGGGTCAAAATATCTTTTTCTTTTTTCTTAAATTTATTAAACATGTGTTTTCGAAATTGCCTTATGAAAACTTCAATCCAATGTGAAAAAAACAAGTGGATAAGGGTTGGGGGCGGAGATTAAATCTCCTGGACGAGTGGCGTGTACAGGCACACACTAATTGGCTCCTGCACGTGCCACTTTGATGAACCGTCAGTTCTTTTTTAAAGTATATATATTATTTATCCTCAACGGTCAATATGACAGTTGGGCAACACCATATTGATCGTTGAGAATGGTCATATACACTGTTGAGGAAAAAAAAATTAAGCCTACGATTGAAAGGAGCAACAAAGATTATATCACTATAATTCAAGGGTCAAAATATCATTTTCTTTTCTTAAATTTATTAAACATGTGTTCTCAAAATTGTCTTGTGACATTTCCAATCCAATATGGGAAAAAAGAGTGGAGATCAAAAGGATTCGGGGAGGGAGATTAAATCTCCGAGGCGAGTGGCATGTGCAGGCACGCACCAATTGGTTCTTGCACATTCCACTTTAATGAACCGTCAGAAATTTTTTTTTAACTTATTCTCAACGGTCAGCAACGTCATATTGAAAACGATCAGTAAGCAACGGTCGTATTAACCGTTGAGCGGTCAATTGACTGTTTAAGATTCCTTTTAAAAAAAAAATCTATCTCCCTATTTACTTAACTTTCAAAATTTGTCTACACTTTTATTTTCCCTTAAAATTTCTCTACATTTCTATTTCCTTTCCATGGGTGTGTTTGGTTCGCACATGGGAATCACAATCAGAATGGGAATCAAATACTTGGTAATGGTAATGAGTTTTGGTTAAAGCATTTTGCATGTTTGGTACTATAGTGGAATTGGAATGATTACCAATATTGCTGTTTAGTTACGTATGACCTTGGCAAGTGGAGTGTGCAGGCACACCAAGGGGCTCATGCACGTGCCACTTTGATGAACCATCAGTTCTTTTCTAAAGTATATATATTATTTATCCTCAACGATCAATATGACTCTTGAGCAACACGATATTAATTGTTGAGAATGGTCATACACACTGTTGAGGAGGGAAAAAAAAATTAAGTCTACAATTGAAAGGTGCAACAAAGATTATATCACTATAATTCCAGGGTCAAAATATCATTTTCTTTTCTTAAATTTATTAAACATGTGTTCTGGAAATTGTCTTGTGGCATTTATGATCCAATATGGGAAAAAAGAGTGGAGATCAAAAGGATTGGGGGGGTGGGAGATTAAATCTCATAAGCGAGTGGCATGTGCAGGCACGCACCAATAGGTTCTTGCACATGCCACTTTAATGAACCGTCACCATTTTTTTTAACTTCTTCTCAACGGTCAATATGACGTTGAGCAACGTCATATTGATCGTTGAGAATGAGCAGTAAGAAACGGTCGTTTTGACCGTTAAGCAGGAGTTCAACGGTCAATTGACCGTTTAAGATTCCTTTAAAAAAAAAAAAAATCTATCTCCCTATTTACTTAACTTTCAAAATTTCTCTACACTTTTATTGTTCCTCAAAATTTCTCTTCACTTTTATTTTACCTCAAAATTCCTCTACATTTCTATTTCCTTTCAATGGGTGTGTTTGGTTCGCATGGGAATCATAATCAGAATGGGAATCAAATACTTGGTAATGGTAATGGGTTTTGGTGAAAACAAATTTTGAATGTTTGTTAATAGGGTGAAATTGGAATGATTACCAATATTGTCGTTTGGTTATGTATGACCCTAGGCGAGTGGTGTATACAGGCACACACTAATGGGTTCCTGCATGTGCCACTTTGATGAACCATCAGTTCTTTTTTAAAGTATATATATTATTTATCCTCAACGATCAATATGACTGTTGAGCAACACCATATTGATCGTTGAGAATGGTCATATACACTGTTGAGGAAAAAAAATTAAGCCTACAATTGAAAGGAGCAACAAAGATTATATCACTATAATTCAAGGGTCAAAATATCATTTTCTTTTCTTAAATTTATTAAACATGTTTTCTCAAAATTGTCTTGTGACATTTCCAATCCAATATGGGAAAAAAGAGTGGAATTCAAAAGGATTGGGGGAGGGAGATTAAATCTCCTAGGCGAGTGGCATGTGCAGGCACGCACCAATGGGTTCTTGCACATGTCACTTTAATGAACCATCGGCATTTTTTTAACTTATTATCAACGGTCAATATGACGTTGAGAAACATCATATTGATCGTTGAAAACGATTAGTAAGCAACGGTCGTATTGACCGTTGAGGAGGAGTTCAACGGTCAATTGGCTGTTTAAGATTCCTTTTTTTTTAAAAAAAAATTCTATCTCCCTATTTACTTAACTCTCAAAATTTGTCTACACTTTTATTTTCCCTTAAAATTTCTCTACATTTCTATTTCCTTTCCAGGGGTGTGTTTGGTTCTCACGTGGGAAGCAGAATCAGAATGGGACTCAAATACTTGGTAATGGTAATGGGTTTTGATGAAAACATTTTGCATGTTTGTTACTAGGGTGGAATTAGAATGATTACCAATATTGCTATTTGGTTATGTATGACCCTGGGCGCGTGGTGTGTACAGGCACACATTAATGGGCTCCTGCATGTGCCACTTTGATGAACCATCAGTTCTTTTTTAAAGTATATATATATTATTTATCCTCAACGATCAATATGACTGTTGACCAACACCATATTGATCGTTGAGAATGGTCATACACACTGGAAAAAAATTAAGCCTACAATTGAAAGGAACAACAAAGATTATATCACTATAATTCAAGGGTCAAAATATCATTTTCTTTTCTTAAATTTATTAAACATGTGTTCTCGAAATTGTCTTGTGGCATTTTCAATCCAATGTGGGAAAAAAGAGTGGAGATCAGAAGGATTGGGTGGTGGGGGGGGGGGGGATTAAATCTCCTAGGCGAATGGCATTTGCAGGCACGCACAATAGATTCTTGCACATGCCACTTTGATGAACCGTCAGCGTTTTTTTTTTTTTTTTTCTTCTAAACTTATTCTCAACGGTCAATATGACGTTGAACAACATCATATTGATCGTTGAGAACGATAAGTCAGCAACGGTCGTATTGACCCCGTTGAGGAGGAGTTTAACGGTCAATTGACCGTTTAAGATTCCTTTAAAAAAAAAAATTAAATTTCTATCTCCCTATTTACTTAACTCTCAAAATTTCTATATACTTTTATTTTCCCTCAAAATTTCTCTACATTTCTATTTCCTTTTAATGGGTGTGTTTGGTTCGCACATGGAATCAAAATCGGAATGAGAATCAAATACTTGGTAATGATAATGGATTTTGGTGAAAGCATTTTGCATGTTTGGTACTATGGTGGGATTTAAATGATTACCAATATTGATGTTTGTTTATGTATGACCCTATAATGGGGATAAAGGTTTTTAAAATACAATAAC
The DNA here is from genome assembly GCF_001879475.1 of Ipomoea nil. NCBI lineage: Eukaryota > Viridiplantae > Streptophyta > Magnoliopsida > Solanales > Convolvulaceae > Ipomoea > Ipomoea nil. The sequence continues at coordinate 3,964,256 of NW_017616910.1, read as the reverse complement.
AAAAAATCAAGACAATTTATTCTAATATAAAGACATCTAAAGCACAAATATGAACAAAAATAAAAAATAACACAAAAATATAAAAGCATTAATCCAAACTAATTAAAAATCAAATTACCAATTAGGAGGGGAAATAATGGAATGGAGCCCTTATTTTATTATGAGTGAGTTTTGTAATTAAGTGGGTAATCATCAAATCTCATAGTAGTGTTTAGAAACCTGACAACCAAACAATAACAATGACTTTTATTCTCATTCCTAATAGCTAAACTCATGAACCAAACACACTCAATATGTCTTCAATATAATTATTGTATAAAGATATTTCACAAATAAAGGAAGAAGACCGCATAAAGGTTTGTGACTATATCATGAAGAAGATCAATATTTTAACTTCACAATCAATTTTATGTATTTTTCATTTTTATTTATGTTTTCGTCTTTTAATTTAATGTGATTTTATTTGTTTCAATTAAATAATTCATAAAATTTTATTTGAAAATTATGTATGTATTTAAAAAAAAAAAACTTATTTGGATTTAAAATTAAATTTAAAATTATAATTATAGAAAAGGGAATAAAGTAATAAATGATGTGGAGTGATAGAGAACATAAAATGATAAAATGGCGTATGTGAAAAGGGAGAATGATTGGAGAGAAACCCTTTTCCTCCTTTAATTTCTTTATTGCTAAAATCCAAACGGAAAAGGGATCGGAAAAACAAAAATCCTTTATTGAACTTCAATTAACGCTTAGTTAAATTCAACTCTTTAATTAAAATTCATTCTTTAAAATAAAATGTTTTAAGTCGACAAATTACTTAAACCTTTTAAATTAATTGGACATCTATAACTCAATGGGTCGAGAATATAGTAATTTTGGAACAATTATAACTTTTTTTTTTGAAATATGGCATACCAATATATTAAATCAGAAACTGAACGATAGAGTCCAGAGGGATTAAATTCCAATACATAGAGTGATCCTGATCATAGGCTAATCTAGCGAGAGTATGCGCATGTAAATTTAAAGCTCTAGAAATAAAACAAAGCAAACAGTAAACGAAACTATTAATAGTTACCCTACATGGAACAATTATAGCTTAGTTGGCCATACTTATTAACTCGGTAATAACAATGTACGTTCTAAGTTCCACTCTTTGTGAGAGCTGTTCATTGACCTTCTTAGTTTGAACCGATCAGCTATGAGCAATGCACATTTGGATAGCAGTGGCAGACTTTCATGAGGTAATTTTATACTACTATATTATATAAAGATAAGTTTACATGAGGCACATAGAATGATTAATGAATACACATGAAAAAAAAGAAAAGAAAAAAGATAATAATAAAATAGCCTAAAAGGTTGTCTCTTTGTCATTTGAAAACAGCGGAAATTCGGGAACCAAAGGCTGGAAGTAAATAGCGTAAAGACAGTGGAAAAGAGAAGAAAAGGATGCAATTGACGATATGGACTAACAGAAAGCTTGCAAAAAATCTTCCCCCACATCGTATGGATCGAAGGCCATCTGTTTTCATTTCTTTATTATGTTCATTTAATCCCTCCCTCCTTTAATTTTCACCACAACTAATTTAATTTAATTTAATTTGATGAAAACATTTTGCATGTTTGTTACTAGGGTGGAATTAGAATGATTACCAATATTGCTATTTGGTTATGTATGACCCTGGGCGCGTGGTGTGTACAGGCACACATTAATGGGCTCCTGCATGTGCCACTTTGATGAACCATCAGTTCTTTTTTAAAGTATATATATATTATTTATCCTCAACGATCAATATGACTGTTGACCAACACCATATTGATCGTTGAGAATGGTCATACACACTGGAAAAAAATTAAGCCTACAATTGAAAGGAACAACAAAGATTATATCGCTATAATTCAAGGGTCAAAATATCATTTTCTTTTCTTAAATTTATTAAACATGTGTTCTCGAAATTGTCTTGTGGCATTTCCAATCCAATGTGGGAAAAAAGAGTGGAGATCAGAAGGATTGGGGGGGGGGGGGGGGGGATTAAATCTCCTAGGCGAGTGGCATCTGCAAGCACACACAATGGATTCTTGCACATGCCACTTTGATGAACCGTCATCGTTTTTTTTTTTTTTTTTTTTTTTTTTTTTTTTTTTTTTTAACTTATTCTCAACGGTCAATATGACGTTAAACAACATCATATTGATCGTTGAGAACGATAAGTCAGCAACGGTCGTATTGACCCCGTTGAGGAGGAGTTTAACGGTCAATTGACCGTTTAAGATTCCCTTTATAAAAAAAAAAAAAAAAATTTCTATCTCCCTATTTACTTAACTCTCAAAATTTCTATACACTTTTATTTTCCCTTAAAATTTCTCTACATTTCTATTTCCTTTCAATGGGTGTGTTTGGTTCGCACATGGAATCAAAATCGGAATGAGAATCAAATACTTGGTAATGATAATGGATTTTGGTGAAAGCATTTTGCATGTTTGGTACTATGGTGGAATTTAAATGATTACCAATATTGATGTTTGTTTATGTATGACCCTATAATGGGGATAAAGGTTTTTAAAATACAATAACAAAAAATCAAGACAATTTATTCTAACATAAAGACATCTAAAGCACAAATATGAACAAAAATAAAAAATAAAACAAAAATATAAAATCATTAATCCAAACTAATTAAAAATCAAATTACCAATTAGGAGTGGGAATAATGGAATGAAACCCTTATTTTATTATGAGTGAGTTTTGTAATTAAGTGGGTAATCATCAAATCTCATAGTAGTGTTTAGACACCTGTCAACCAAACAATAACAATGACTTTTATTCTCATTCCTAATAGCTAAACTCATGAACCAAACACACTCAATATGTCTTCAATAATAAAGATATTTCACAAATAAAGGAAGAAGACCACATAAAGGTTTGTGACTATATCATGAAGAAGATCAATATTTTAACTTCACAATCAATTTTATGTATTTTTCATTTTTATTTATGTTTTCGTCTTTTAATTTAATGTGATTTTATTTGTTTCAATTAAATAATTCATAAAATTTTATTTGAAAATTATGTATGTATTTAAAAAAAAAAAAAACTTATTTGGATTTAAAATTAAATTTAAAATTATAATTATAGAAAAGGGAATAAAGTAATAAATGATGTGGAGTGATAGAGAACATAAAATGATAAAATGGCGTATGTGAAAAGGGAGAATGATTGGAGAGAAACCCTTTTCCTCCTTTAATTTCTTTATTGCTAAAATCCAAACGGAAAAGGGATCGGAAAAACAAAAATCCTTTATTGAACTTCAATTAACGCTTAGTTAAATTCAACTCTTTAATTAAAATTCATTCTTTAAAATAAAATATTTTAAGTCGACAAATTACTTATACCTTTTAAATTAATTGGACATCTATAACTCAATGGGTCGAGAATATAGTAATTTTGGAACAATTATAGCTTTTTTTTGAAATATGGGGTACCAATATATTAAATCAGAAACTGAATGATAGAGTCCGGAGGGATTAAATCCCAGTACATAGAGTGATCCTGATCATAGGCTAATCTAGCGAGAGTATGCGCATGTAAATTTAAAGCTCTAGAAATAAAACAAAGCGAACAGTAAACAAAACTATTAATAGCTACTCTACATGGAACAATTATAGCTTAGTTGGCCATACTTACAGTTAACTCGGTAATAACAATGCACGTTCTAAGTTCCACTCTTTGTGAGAGCTGTTCATTGACCTTCTCAGTTTGAACCGATCAGAGCAATGCACATTTGGATAGCAGTGGCAGACTTTCATGAGGTAATTTTATACTACTACATTATATAAAGATAAATTTACATGAGGCACATAGAATGATTAATGAATACAAATGAAAAAAAAAAGATAATAATAAAATAGCGTAAAAGGTTGTCTCTTTGTCATTTGAAAACAGCGGAAATCCGGGAACCAAAGGCTGGAAGTAAATAGCATAAAGACATGAAAAAGAGAAGAAAAGGATGCAATTGACGATATGGACTAACAGAAAGCTTGCAAAAAATCTTCCCCCACATCGTATGGATCGAAGGCCATCTGTTTTCATTTCCTTATTATGTTCTCTTACTCCCTCCCTCCTTTAATTTTCACCACAACTAATTTAATTTTAATTTAATTTGTTGGAGTGGCAACAACACTTGTCTATGTTTCACACTCCAAATGGCTTCCCACATTTGATTCTTTACAAACTTTTCACTCCTTCATTTATGTGCTTCATCGAATTTAACCATGTTATTCCATTGAGAAAAACTTTATTGGGTTGATAATTAAAGTTTTGACGACGAGAACGTAGTTTTCTCTTACCGTTAAGTGGTTTGGCATATATATGAGAACATGGTATTTATTTTTTTAAAAGCGGTTTGGCATATATATGTTAACGTGGTATTTATTTTTTTGAATTGAAACGCGATGACTTTATCGAGTTATGATTAAAATTTTGACATATGAGAACGTGATATTTTATTACTGTAATACGGTTTGGCACGTGAGAACACGATATTTCCTATCATATAAATTGATTGGGCACATACATGAGAATATAGTGTTTTCCTATATCATGAACTAATTATCAAATACTCTATATTGGTACCAAGACAGCTAAATTGGTCGACTAACCCAAAAAAAATTAATAATTTTGTTCTATTGACAACTTCAGGGTGCAAGCATATATAGTGCATTGTGCATGGTTCGATTTGTACCAAAAAGAGAATATGCCCTCGTCAGGTATGGTATATGATTCGATTCCTACCAAGAAGAGAATATATAACCTAGGAGCCGAGTATGGTTGAGTAGAAGAGACTGATCTATCCTTAACCAAAGGTAGTTAAGGGTTCGATTCTTGGCTTTGGGTATAAAGCAATCTTAAATCTCCAGGCTAGCTGTCCACTCAATAGAGGTGCCTACAATTCAGCAAGGAATAAGTTTCCAGCGGTGGAAACATTGAACTACACCAAAAAAAAGAAGAGCAAATTATAAACGTAATTATCTATTGAAACACATTTAACAATCTATCTAATGTTTGGGATTAATTGAGTGCAATCATCTAGCAAATACTATATCTTGGTTGATTTTGAGTAACAACACACTCCATTGAAGAGCAAGTACAGTACTTCTCTTCAACCACAAACCGTTGGTGGCTAGCTAGTTACCATAAATATATACATATTATATAGATTAGGCATCTGGCCGGCAATACATTCACCGTCATAATAATCATTTTTGCTACCAACTGCAAAATGGATGACTATGATGATGTCATTAGCATTGAAATTTGCGATTAAATTTAATTTCAACAGCATCGATCGTCTGAATAGGATTCTAAGTGGAAAAAAAGTGGTTCTACTACATATACTCCTAAATTTTATTGGATCACTTAAATTTACTATCTGATGTAGCAGAATTGATATGCTATTTTTTCATGTAGACCTCTGTAAATGTGTTTACATAAAAAATTTAAATGTGTGAGTAAAAGTTAGGAATAGAGAATGAGAGTACATATAGTATTTTCCATAAAAAAAAATGAGTCATCATGTCACTAAAACAAATATTTTAAGTATTTGGCGAATTGTAGCCGAAAGAATTGATGTGTATGTGATTATAAATTTTATATACAGTGTTAATTTTTAAAACAATTGATTAAGATTCAAGTCTGATAGATTTTCGGTGGAGATAACTGGATATACAAACATAATTATTACTCCCTCCGTCCCATTTTATCTGTCTTACTTTCCTTTTTCACCCGTCCCAAAATATTGTCCACTTTCCTAAAATAAACACTACTACCTTTCTATTTTTCCCAAAATACCCTTAGATTTAAAAATTTTAATATAATCCTACAATTAACTTTTCTAGAGAAATGTGACTAGTCAAATCAACCATACCCCTTTTTAAGAATCAAAACCAAACATGTTCCAGTATTACTTCTCCTAATTTCCTTACTACTCCAATTATGTTTTCTAGTGTGAGTAATAAGATATGCACAAGCAGCACTCCATCTTGTCTGGGTGTAGAAGCTACAGTGGCGGCATCTCACACAAAGTATGTATGTTTTGTTACTCCACTTACTGAAACTTCTAGTACCTTTTTTCCTTTGTAAAATGGAGGTGGAAAACTGTATTTCAAGCTTTGATTTTCTAAAAATGGAGTATTGGAGAAGAAAAAATATATTGGGTAGAAGTACAAAGGAGATGAACTCTTCTTCTACATAACTTCGACGTCATTAAAATCTGTAAAACCATTGCCACTAAGTTGATTATCAAATTTTGTGAAATGAAAAGCCATAGAGGTTTGGCTTAGATTTGAAATGAAATAATCTAAGAAAATTTGCATATCAAACTCCATTTACGCAAAATCTGAGAAAGAAGAAAGGAAAGAGGAGAGAGAAAGATGTTTGGTGTGGAATGAAGATTGAATGGTCAACTCACAGCACATGGGTAAGTTGGGGGCAAAATGGGAAAACAAGCCTTCTTCTACTTACTTTCTAAAAATCCGTGCAAAAGCAAAGTATGCCACATAAATCGGGACAGAGAGAGTATAATAAGAGGCTAGTTTCATTACATATATTGAAATATATTATATACATTGATAGATCGTCATAGATGATCATATGGGTAATTAAGATAACATCCACACATATAATTATATTATACATACACACACATTAAGCAAATTAAATATAGCTTACAAGTCTGCTAATTGCAACATAAAACACCATTAATTAGTAATTAAGATAGTAATTAGAACATTTGGCGCGGGGTTTTGGTGCAGCAGCTTCCATAGCCATGGGGGCAGTGAGAAGAAGAAGCTGCAGACACCAAGTCCATCAAATCCATATCCATTGCGGCGGCGGTGGCGGAGGAAGACCAGCGGTTCAAGGGTGGGGTTCCACAGTGAGAAGCGGCGGCGCTGCCATACCCGGCGCCAGAGTTTGTGTTGTTAGCGGCGGGAGCTTGTGGAGTTGAGGAGTTGATTTGATCAGCACCGCCCATTTCGTATAAGTTTGGATCGGACGCCAGATAGGTGCTCCCGCTTTCTTCCTCCGGCACGCTGTCTACTTCATTAGTCCTCCGCCCAAACGCGGCGAATTCGGCGCTGTTATCGCTCCGGGAGCCATTGTTAGCCGCCGTTGGCGACGTCGAGGATGACGAGGAGTTACCGAACAGTTTCTGCATGAAGTTCATCTCATCATCGTACGTCTCCGTCAAGATCGACGGAGAATCGCGGCTGTCTTGCTCATCGCCCGCCGCTGCTGGCGGCGGCGGCGGCGGCGGCGGAATGTCGACGTTAACCTGTTGTTGGATTGAAGGTTGCTCTGGAACGAGCGAACTTCCGGGCTGGCCGAGGCTGAGGCCACTGAAGTACTTATACTTTATATAGTTCTGAAGAACCACCGAACTCCTCCTCCCGCCGGCGCGGCTGCTCCCGGCGTCCTGCAACGACGACGACCTCATTCTCCTCTTGGAGAACAGCCGTCTCTTGGTGGCGTTCCAGTGGTTCTTGATCGAGTTCTCCGACCGGCCGGGAATCCGCTTCGCGATCTCCGACCACCGGTTTCCCAGCTGCTCATGCACTGCCACCAACAGCCTCTCGTCTCCCTCATTCCACGATTCCTTCTGCAAAAAGACGATCAAAATCCGGCGAAAAGCAGATATCTTTAATTAAACACGAAAAAAAGAAATAATTTTTATTTAAGGAAAAAAAATACATTGAATGGTGAAGAAATTTAGAGTAATTAATGAAAAAAAAAATTTAATGAATGGATTTCTGAAATCTCCATTGTTAGGAGGGATTGATGAAATCTATATGAAATTCATCAGATTAAGGCTTGTGTTTTGGATAAATAAAGCATAAATTATCGACAGGACAAAAAACTAGGTTTCAGACAAAACCTTAATATCAGGACGAAGGTGGTTATGCCACCTCTCTCTGCACTGTTTTCCGGCACGGCCGACAATCTTGGTGGCGATCACACTCCATCGCCTATCTCCGTGCTCGTTCACCAACCTAATCAGAAGCCTTCACACATGTCGAATGGTTGTGAGTGAAACATCGATCATAGTAAAAAAATAAAATAAAAAAAATTAATTGACTGATGACGTGATCAGTTGTTTATCACTTACCTATCTTCTTCTTCAGTCCACTGGCCCTTGATGAAGGCGACGCCATTAGAGGAGCGGCGCTCATCATGTTCTTTCTCTCTCCTTGTTTCTTCCAGACTGCCAGCGGCGAATGCATTTTCCCGGTTCTGGTTACCCCAGCTCGCCGGCGGCGGCGCCACCAGTCCGTGGGGAAGGCTGCCACAGCTCCCCCCAAAGTTCACGTTCTGGAGATGACTCAGCCAAGACGCTGTCGCGGCATCGGCCGCTGGCAGCCGGCTGTTAGTACTGCTTGCGCCGCCATGGAACGAAGAAGAACCAAAGCTCTCAGGGAAGGGAAGAATCTCTTGATGATTGTATCTTCGGTGAACAATCACCGGTGGGAAAGGTGGGAGGATGGGGTTCGGGAAGTTGATGGAAAACGGCCGGTAACCACTACCACCACTGCCGTCCATGGAAGAGCTAGAGGGAGAAAGATGGATGGTTTTGATGGGAAAAAGGAAAAAACAAAGGATTGACTAACAAAGGTAGCTTAATTAGCGTATACAAGTAGGAATTGGTAGTGAGTAGTGAACGACGAATTATCATCTATATATAGGAGCTGTGAGTGAGACTGAAGATGCTATCCAACGATTCAGATTGAATCAAAAGTGGGACTATAAGAATATGTATATGAGTAATACCACACGTATTCTCATCTTTCTTCGTACTAATCTTTGACATGTCCTGACTGATTTATAAAGGATACAGTTTTCATTCATTTTCTTTTCTTTCTTCAATCCCAATACCATGAAAGTTTTACTTATGTATATGTAAATAATTGTGGAATACATATATATACAGCTTCATCTTAGGTCGGAAAGTACATTAGTTATTAGAAGATTAGGCCCAATTTAGTAAATGGATATTTAATGATAGCTGATTGAGTTAATTAGAAGGTATAACTAGTTGATAACATTAGCTGATTGTAGAAAGATGTTTGATAAATTAGCTGTTAGCTGATAGTTGTTTGATATAATTTCCTTTCTAAAAAAAACTAATTGAAAAAGTTGATTTGAGCAGCTTTTTGAATTTTACCATTTTGGAGTAATTACAAAAAGCTAATTAACCAAACACTTATATTGATTTTTTAACCAAATAAGATGGCATATAGTGACTTCTCCAATGTGGGAGTCATGAGATCTAGCTTCAGTGGAGGAGGCGTTGTTGATTCTTTGTGCTTCATTAGGTTGAGAAAGTATATTTGAATAGATACTATAATGTAATAGTGACTTGTAATAGAGTCAGTAGCATTAAAAAATAAATAAATAAAAAACTGAGGGGGGTGTATTCAATCAGGACTTTTGTAAAGTTTTAACGACTTTTAAAATGATAGATTTTAATAAACTTTGATTGACTTTCGTAGAGTCGTTCAAAAATTTTTAAAACTTTATAAGACTATAAAAGTCTATATAAAAAAAAAACGTTGATAGACTTTTATCAACTTCTTATTTTAAAAAGTCTACAAAATTCATTGAAATTCTAAATTGAATATATATCCTTACAAACTTTCAATGATTTTGATTCTTATCATTTATAATTTCCTTACAAAACATTTATAATATATCATAAAATTCTTCTTATTATATAGTTCTTCACCCACATCAGCATTCTCAACATTATTATTTTTATACATAGTATACTGAGACTTATATGCTAATTACTTATATATATTATTAATAAACATCAACAAAAAAAAAACTATTTCATAAGAAATTCATAACAATATTGAACAATAAAATTTATAATTAAAAAATTGATCAAATAAAATATTTAAAAATATAATTACAGGTTTCATAAAATAAAAAAATAAAAATCTAATATTAATATTAATAATATATTAAAAAAAATTATACTTGATATATATTGCTAGGCATCACGCAAAGAATTATTATTTGCAATAGCAATTTGAGACTATGAACAACAACAAGGTGCCACTATTTGCAACTCCAAATTAAATTGTTGTTGCGAACAGTAGTTCGCTATTCGTAGTAACCTGTTGTTAAAAAAAAGGAAAAAAATATATTACAAATATAAACTTAAAAAGAATATATAAAAATCAAAATATATAAGTATTTATATGAATATTATGAAACATATACTAAAGTTTGACGATGAAAAATTTGCTTTGTTCATGTTTAAGGAGAATTAGAAAAAGTTAGGGATAAAAAAATTCATAGAAAAAAATAAAAATCAATAATGAAGTAAAAATAATATTTACCAGGACTATGTGGTCTAATGGTATCCGGGTTGGACTTCCATTTGGAAGATTATGAGTTCAAGCCTCAATGGAGGCGTTATTGGTTCTTTGTGTTTCAGTAGGTTGAGAAAGTATATGAACAGATACTACAATGTAATAGAGCCAGTAACTTTCAAAAAAAAAAAAGTAAAAAAGTAAAAATAATATTTAATAGAGTTGGATTTCAAGTATTTATATTTGAGAAGGAAAAGTCTAAAAAAAGTCCTAAAATTAAAAAATCTACAAAAGTTCATAACTTTTGTAATACCATATAACTTTTAAAGACTCTCTAAAAGTCTTAATCGAATACCACATGACTTTTAAAGACTGTTTAAAAATCGTGATGGAATACCGCCCAACTTTTAAAGAGTCTCTAAAAGTTTGAATCGAATACCTCCAAACTTTTAAAGTTCATAAAAGTCTTTAAAACTCTATGAAAGTCATGATTGAATACACCCCCTTAATAGTGATCAAATAAGTCAAAATTGATCTATATATAAACTATTATTTTACCAAACAGGGCCAGATAAGTCATGAGTTGGTTAACAAATTACTAGAGTAGTACAAGTTTTTAACAGCTAAGCTAAGGGAATAGATATACTTATCAACTAATTAATTACAGGTGTAAACACGAAATTTAGAATTTGTATATATATAACACAAAAATTCGAAAACTTAGGTTATAATGAGTATCGTTAAAAATGGATTGATTCTCAAAGAAGTGTCTACTATTTGTTGAATGATTTCTGAACTCAAATGGTTTGATTTTCAGTAAAAAGTCTAATCTTCAATGTGTGATTTATGATGATGGGGTGAGAACCCCGGCCCAAGAAAAGAGGCCCAGAGAGAAAAGACCAAAGAGGGAAGAATGGGCTGATGCAAGGCGGGCTCAAAGAATGCATGGGCCGAGTCCAGGACTCGGCCCAGGTCCAAAGAGAGAGGCCCAGTTCGGAGCCCGGAAGGACGGCCCAATGCCAACCGGGGACGAGGAGTCGGTCCAGGCCCGGCCCAGGGGAAGACTCGGTCCAGAGAGCCGTTGAGGGAGCCTTCAGAGCAGTCAAGGCAAGGAGCCGTTGAGGCATTAAAAGTCGGACTCGGTCTGCCGGTTACTAGCCAGAGAGAGCCGTTGGCAGAGTCCGTAACGTCGCCCAACGGCTCGATACATTGAATGTAATCTTTAAGTCGGCCATCATGGGCCTTTAAGTCAGTAGAGGAGGAGCCACTATAAAAGGGCTCCTCCACCCTTGTAAGAGTCAGATTCGAAAACCCGGAGAGGGAAGGAGAAAGTACTATTGAGCATCATACTTCACTAAAAATCTAGACTTTTTGTGAAAGGTGTATCCTCCAGCTTAAGGTTGTGTTGGACCTCCTTGGGCCCGAAAACCCAAAAACCATCACTGGCGCCGTCTGTGGGGATCGAAACAAAGAGTCGCGTGCCTTCTGAGCAAAGCGAGTCCGAGAGATCATCGAGAAGAGTCTTGGTCGTGAGGAATTGAAAGACTTTACCATGACAGGAAGCCAAGAGCAATTGAGCCAACGCAATTGGCTAGGAGCCGACCTAAGAGATCAATTGAATCGAAGAAGCACCCGAAGCCGGGAAGATGACGCAACACCGCCACCAACACCACAGGTAAATCCACAGCCGACTGCGGTACCACTCACCCCGGATCAACTACACGCAATAGGACGCGCTTTCGCCGAGGCAAGTCGGGGAATACAGGAGCAATCCGCTACTCGGATACCGCAACAAGACCCCCCACCGCCGCGAAGGCCGGACAATCGACAATCAACCCGCCGGGCGGTGAGTCAACCCGTCCAGTCCGTTCATTCTCGGCTAGGCCCTGGTGTCGAGCAACGGTCGGCGAGAGAACGGCTGGGACGAAGAGAACCCCTCCGTGCTCCGGTAGAAACTCACGGTCGGCAGAGCGCACGTGAGTGTAACCGTGCGGGGAAAGGCCGGACGGTGGCTCGCCGCGTGGAGCAGCCCGCCCGAGACCATGACCAACCCGCCGAGTCAGAGGTTGGCGAAAGCACGGAATCGACAGGAAACCACACCCAAGAAAGGGTCGAAGTGGCCAACCTAGCCCAGGAGGTAAGAAATCTGAAAGAACAGGTAGAAGGAAGAACCAAGGCCCCCGGCCGAGCACTGCTAACCGCGTTACCCTTCTCCGCCGAGATCATGGCCTTTAAGTTACCGGGCGACTTCAAGTTCCTGGAGCAAGCCACGTTCGATGGGTCGGGCGATCCGCGAGAACATCTACTGAGTTACCAAGCTAAGATGCAAGTCTTAGGAGTACGGGATCCGGTCATGTGCCGTGCCTTCTTACCCACGCTGAAGGGGTCCGCCCAAAGGTGGCTTGTAGGACAGCCCCCAAGGTCGATTCACAGCCTCAAGGAGTTGGCAGACCGCTTCATGAGCCACTATGCCGCTAACATCAAGCCACAGAAGGATCTGACACACTTAGGCGACATCCATCAGGATGAGGGCGAGTCCTTAAAAGCCTATCTAGCTCGCTGGCAAAAGGAGATCCAGTCGATAGAAGAAGTGGAGGACCAAACAGCGCTCACCTTCTTCATTGAATCTTTGCGGTCTGGACAGCTGTATCGAGACCTAAGGGACAACCGCCCGGCGACATACGCGGAAGCTATCCAGATGGCCAACAAGAGGGCCAACACAGAGCAGGCTATGAAGCATAAACGGCAGCGCGAGGTCGGTGGGTCCGCCAGCGGAAAAAGGACGCGGGCCGAGACGAGAAAAAGGCGCTCGGATGTAGCCCGGCGACCCGAGGTCAGGCGACCGTATGACCGCCCCGTCGTTCACACCTATCGACCGGTTCCAGAGCGACCGGTCCACGAAGTACAAGCGGTCGCCCCGCCTCCGCCTCCGCCGATTGACGACCGTGCAGCGGATGAGGATACTGGTAAGACTTCTAAATATTGTCGCTATCACAAATCTTATACTCACAGCACGGAAGAATGCTTCTATCTAAAGAAGATCATGGAGGGGATCATCCAGCAAGGGACACCGCCCCCTAACCAATGGAAGCGAAGGTCGACCAGTCGAGGAGACGAGGGGCTTTCCGCCGACGCAGAAAACAGCCGAGGCAAGCAGCCGGCCTCTGAGGAGGACGAAGCCCAATGGCGCCAGAAACCAGTCATTAACATGATAGTTGGTGGGCCAGAGGGCGGCGATTCTGCGAACACCCGAAAAGCCTGGGCTCGGCAACTATATGTCGGAACAGTCTATGGCCGAGAGGAGAGCTCCAAAAAGATATGCCGGGAGCCCATCATGTTCACCGATAAGGACCTGCCAGCCGGGGAAACCCCGCATCGAGACGCGTTGGTCATCGCCATGGACATCAACGGTGTGGTCGTTCGCCGAATCCTGGTCGACACCGAGAGCAACGTCAACGTACTGTACCTAGAGACCTTTACCAAGATGGGGCTGACCCGAGAACAGCTCAGACCAGTGAACACCCCTCTCGCCGGCTTCACCGGGGACTCGGTGGAGGCGGAAGGGTCCATCACTCTCCCTGTGGAGATCGGCAGCTATCCGGATGTACAAAAAGCTGAGCATGAAGTTTATCGTGGTCGATCTAGCTTGCTCACACAACGCCATACTCGGCCGCCCGGGTTTGGAAGACCTCGGGGCCCTGATCTCAATCGAACATCTATGCCTAAAATTTCGAACGCCGAGCGGAATAGGAACGGTGCGTTGTGACCGCAAGGTCGCCCGCGACTGCTATCTACAAGCATGTAGAGGAATGGGCAAGCGTGGGATGCAGGTCCACGAGATCACCGAGAGGCCCCCTAAGAAAACAGTGATACCTCGCCTAGAGCCGGCCGTCGAGCTAGAGGAAATTGAGATTGACCCAGCACAGCCGAGCAGGCGAGTGAGAATTGGAGTCGGCCTTTCGGAGAAGTTAAAGGGGGAAATCGTAAAAGTGCTCCAAGAGCACCGGCTGGTTTTCGCCTGGGGCCCAGAAGATATGCCCGGCGTGGATCGATCGATCATATCGCATCGACTCGCCGTAGACCCAGAGCACCGGCCGGTCGTGCAAAAGAAACGGTACTTGGCCAACGACCGGAGGGAGTTTGTGAAAAAAGAAGTTAGCACGCTGCTAGCAGCCGGGCACGTCCGTGAGGTTAAGTACCCGGAATGGTTGGCTAACGTGGTCCTCGTGCCCAAACCCCCGACGTGGCGAATGTGTGTAGACTACACTGATCTTAACAAAGCATGCCCAAAAGATCCGTTTCCTCTGCCCCGAATCGACCAGTTAGTCGACGAGACGGCCGGGTCGGCGCTGCTCAGTTTCATGGACGCCTTCAGAGGGTACCATCAAATATTCATGCACCCGGCGGACGAGGAGAAGACCGCCTTCCTAACTCCGGACGGAGTTTATTGCTATCGAGTCATGCCATTCGGACTCAAAAATGCTGGGGCTACGTACACCCGAATGGTCGCCCGGTTGTTCCACCACCTGCTAGGAAAATCGATGGCCGCATACGTCGACGACATGCTCGTCAAGAGTCGAGAGGAGGACAAGCACGCGGAAGATTTAGCCGACTGCTTTAAAGTAATGATAAAGTACAACCTCCGGTTGAACCCCAAGAAGTGTGCATTCGCTGTCCAGGGTGGTAAGTTTTTGGGCTACATGGTCACCAAGCGAGGCATTGAGCCTAACCCAAAGAAAGTACAAGCCATCCTCGACATGCAGCCTCCTACTACTATCAAGGACCTACAACGCTTGACCGGACGACTGGCTGCTCTCAGCCGTTTCCTGAGCAAATCGGCGGATAAAACCGTGCCTTTCTTCGAAGCCATGAAGAAGAAAGAGGGATTCACTTGGACTACCGAGTGCCAACAGTCGTTCGGAGGACCCCTGCTGAAATGCCTACTTAGGCCTGAGGCCGAGAAGGTAATGGATGAAGCTCATAGAGGCATTTGTGCTGCGCACCAGGGTACTCACACGCTCGCCCGAAAATTGGTCGTTCAAGGGTATTACTGGCCGACCATGATGCGAGACTGTATCGAACGGATGTCCAAATGCAGCGTATGTCAGGCATTCGCCAGGAAAGACACTCGGCCAGCCACCTTCTATACACCGGTCACCACTGCCATTCCCTTCGCCAAATGGGGAATAGACCTGTTGGGACCATTACCCATCGCCCCGGGAGGATTGAAGTTTTGCGTCGTGGCCATCGATTACTTCACCAAGTGGGTCGAGGCGGAGCCCCTGGCTACCATCACCGAGTACCAGTGTCGACGTTTTCTGTGGAAAAAGGTGATCTGTCGCTTCGGTTTGCCCGAACACATCGTCAGCGATTACGGGCGACAGTTTGACTGCCAGGCATTCGCCGAATTCTGCCGCCGACACGGTATCAAGCATACCAAGGTGTCGGTGGCCTACCCCCAAGCAAATGGGCAGGTTGAGAATGTGAATCGAACCTTGGTCGATGGGATCCGGAAGAAACTCGAGGACGTCCGAGGAAACTGGGCGGACGAGCTTGATCGAGTCCTATGGGCTTATCGCACTACCCAGCGGCGAGCGACGGGAGAGAGTCCGTTCTCGCTCGCATACGGCTTTGAGGCCAAGTTTCCAGTCGAAGTGGTCGAACCCACCCACCGGGTTCGCACCTACTCGGACGCAGCGTATGAAGAGAACCTGCAGATTGAGAAAAATTTTCTAGAGGAAAGAAGGGAAGCCGCTAGTGCACGAATGGTTGAGTACCAGCAGGCGGTGAAAAGATACCGCGACCGCAGAACTCGCCCGCGAACCTTCCAGGTTGGCGACCTAGTGCTACGAGATCGACAAGCCAGCCAGCCTACCGAAGGAGGCAAGCTCGCGGTCAAGTGGGAAGGGCCGTACCGCATCACGGCTGTAGTCCAGGCCGGAACTTACAAATTAGAGACTATGGAAGGCAAGCTTATAGATCGTATATGGAACGCTACTCATTTGAAAAGGTTCTATCAGTAGCCAATGATAGGTCATGTATGAGCGCGAGGATTCCAAGAAATCTGAATAAAGTGCATGGGTTACAGCCAATCGTCCCAGGGACTCGGCGAGAGAAAGTTAGGAAACAAGGGCCCAGACCCTTAGTCGTTTCCGTGAAAAAGCCAAAAGGAGTCGCCTCGACTGAGGGACTCGGCAAGTATATATAGAAACAATGGGGAACTGACAATAAACCGTTTATGAGAACAGAAAATGCCTAAAGGGTCGCCTCGACTGAGGGACTCGGCGAGAGAAAGTTAGGAAACAAGGGCCCAGACCCTTAGTCGTTTCCGTGGAAAAGCCAAAAGGAGTCGCCTCGACTGAGGGACTCGGCAAGTATATATAGAAACAACGGGGCACTGACCCAAAACCGTTTCTGAGAACAGAAAAAGCCTAAACGGTCGCCTCGACTGAGGGACTCGGCGAGAGAAAGTTAGGAAACAAGGGCCCAAACCCTTAGTCGTTTCCGTGGAAAAGCCAAAAGGAGTCGCCTCTACTGAGGGACTCGGCAAGTATATATAGAAACAACGGGGCACTGACCCTAAACCGTTTATGAGAACAGAAAAAGCCTAAAGGGTCGCCTCGACTGAGGGACTCGGCGAGAGAAAGTTAGGAAACAAGGGCCCAGACCCTTAGTCGTTTCCGTGGAGAAGCCAAAAGGAGTCGCCTCGACTGAGGGACTCGGCAAGTATATATAGAAACAACGGAGCACTGACGCTAAACCGTTTATGAGAACAGAAAAAGCCTAAAGGGTCGCCTCGACTGAGGGACTCGGCGAGAGAAAGTTAGGAAACAAGGGCCCAGACCCTTAGTCGTTTCCGTGAAAAAGCCAAAAGGAGTCGCCTCGACTGAGGGACTCGGCAAGTATATATAGAAACAACGGGGCACTGACCCTAAACCGTTTCTGTGAACAGAAAAAGCCTAAAGGGTCGCCTCGACTAAGGGACTCGGCGAGAGAAAGTTAGGAAACAAGGGCCCAGGCCCTTAGTCGTTTCCGTGAAAAAGCCAAAAGGAGTCGCCTCGACTGAGGGACTCGGCAAGTATATATAGAAACAACGGGGCACTGACCCTAAACCGTTTCTGAGAACAGAAAAAGCCTAAAGGGTTGCCTCGACTGAGGGACTCGGCGAGAGAAAGTTAGGAAACAAGGGCCCAGACCCTTAGTCGTTTCCGTGAAAAAGCCAAAAGGAGTCGCCTCGACTGAGGGACTCGGCAAGTATATATAGAAACAATGGGGCACTGACCCTAAACCGTTTCTGAGAACAGAAAAAGCCTAAAGGGTCGCCTCGACTGAGGGACTCGGCGAGAGAAAGTTAGGAAACAAGGGCCCAGACCCTTAGTTGTTTCCGTGAAAAAGCCAAAAGGAGTCGCCTCGACTGAGGGACTCGGCAAGTATATATAGAAACAACGGGGCACTGACCCTAAACCGTTTCTGAGAACAGAAAAAGCCTAAAGGGTCGCCTCGACTGAGGGACTCGGCGAGAGAAAGTTAGGAAACAAGGGCCCAGGCCCTTAGTCGTTTCCGTGAAAAAGCCAAAAGGAGTCGCCTTGACTGAGGGACTCGGCAAGTATATGTAGAAACAACGGGGCACTGACGCTAAACCGTTTATAAGAACAGAAAAAGCCTAAAGGGTCGCCTCGACTGAGGGACTCGGCGAGAGAAAGTTAGGAAACAAGGGCCCAGACCCTTAGTCGTTTCCGTGAAAAAGCCAAAAGGAGTCGCCTCGACTGAGGGACTCGGCAAGTATATATAGAAACAACGGGGCACTGACCCTAAACCGTTTCTGTGAACAGAAAAAGCCTAAAGGGTCGCCTCGACTAAGGGACTCGGCGAGAGAAAGTTAGGAAACAAGGGCCCAGGCCCTTAGTCGTTTCCGTGAAAAAGCCAAAAGGAGTCGCCTCGACTGAGGGACTCGGCAAGTATATATAGAAACAACGGGGCACTGACCCTAAACCGTTTCTGAGAACAGAAAAAGCCTAAAGGGTCGCCTCGACTTAGGGTCTCGGCGAGAGAAAGTTAGGAAACAAGGGCCCAGACCCTTAGTCGTTTCCGTGAAAAAGCCAAAAGGAGTCGCCTCGACTGAGGGACTCGGCAAGTATATATAGAAACAATGGGGCACTGACCCTAAACCGTTTCTGAGAACAGAAAAAGCCTAAAGGGTCGCCTCGACTGAGGGACTCGGCGAGAGAAAGTTAGGAAACAAGGGCCCAGACCCTTAGTTGTTTCCGTGAAAAAGCCAAAAGGAGTCGCCTCGACTGAGGGACTCGGCAAGTATATATAGAAACAACGGGGCACTGACCCTAAACCGTTTCTGAGAACAGAAAAAGCCTAAAGGGTTGCCTCGACTGAGGGACTCGGCGAGAGAAAGTTAGGAAACAAGGGCCCAGGCCCTTAGTCGTTTCCGTGAAAAAGCCAAAAGGAGTCGCCTTGACTGAGGGACTCGGCAAGTATATATAGAAACAACGGGGCACTGACCCTAAACCATTTCTGAGAACAGAAAAAGCCTAAAGGGTCTCCTGGACTGAGGGACTCGGCGAGAGAAAGTTAGGAAACAAGGGCTCAGACCCTTAGTCGTTTCCGTGAAAAAGCCAAAAGGAGTCGCCTCGACTGAGGGACTCGGCAAGTATATATAGAAACAACGGGGCACTGACCCTAAACCGTTTCTGAGAACAGAAAAAGCCTAAAGGGTCGCCTCGACTAAGGGACTCGGCGAGAGAAAGTTAGGAAACAAGGGCCCAGGCCCTTAGTCGTTTCCGTGAAAAAGCCAAAAGGAGTCGCCTCGACTGAGGGACTCGGCAAGTATATATAGAAACAACGGGGCACTGACCCTAAACCGTTTCTGAGAACAGAAAAAGCCTAAAGGGTTGCCTCGACTGAGGGACTCGGCGAGAGAAAGTTAGGAAACAAGGGCCCAGGCCCTTAGTCGTTTCCGTGAAAAAGCCAAAAGGAGTCGCCTTGACTGAGGGACTCGGCAAGTATATATAGAAACAACGGGGCACTGACCCTAAACCATTTCTGAGAACAGAAAAAGCCTAAAGGGTCTCCTGGACTGAGGGACTCGGCGAGAGAAAGTTAGGAAACAAGGGCTCAGACCCTTAGTCGTTTCCGTGAAAAAGCCAAAAGGAGTCGCCTCGACTGAGGGACTCGGCAAGTATATATAGAAACAACGGGGCACTGACCCTAAACCGTTTCTGAGAACAGAAAAAGCCTAAAGGGTCGCCTCGACTAAGGGACTCGGCGAGAGAAAGTTAGGAAACAAGGGCCCAGGCCCTTAGTCGTTTCCGTGAAAAAGCCAAAAGGAGTCGCCTTGACTGAGGGACTCGGAAAGTATATATAGAAACAATGGGGCACTGACCCTAAACCATTTCTGAGAACAGAAAAAGCCTAAAGGGTCGCCTGGACTGAGGGACTCGGCGATAGAAAGTTAGGAAACAAGGGCTCAGACCCTTAGTCGTTTCCGTGAAAAAGCCAAAAGGAGTCGCCTCGACTGAGGGACTCGGCAAGTATATATAGAAACAACGGGGCACTGACCCAAAACCGTTTCTGAGAACAGAAAAAGCCTAAACGGTCGCCTCGACTGAGGGACTCGGCGAGAGAAAGTTAGGAAACAAGGGCCCAAACCCTTAGTCGTTTCCGTGGAAAAGCCAAAAGGAGTCGCCTCTACTGAGGGACTCGGCAAGTATATATAGAAACAACGGGGCACTGACCCTAAACCGTTTATGAGAACAGAAAAAGCCTAAAGGGTCGCCTCGACTGAGGGACTCGGCGAGAGAAAGTTAGGAAACAAGGGCCCAGACCCTTAGTCGTTTCGTGGAGAAGCCAAAAGGAGTCGCCTCGACTGAGGGACTCGGCAAGTATATATAGAAACAACGGAGCACTGACGCTAAACCGTTTATGAGAACAGAAAAAGCCTAAAGGGTCGCCTCGACTGAGGGACTCGGCGAGAGAAAGTTAGGAAACAAGGGCCCAGACCCTTAGTCGTTTCCGTGAAAAAGCCAAAAGGAGTCGCCTCGACTGAGGGACTCGGCAAGTATATATAGAAACAACGGGCACTGACCCTAAACCGTTTCTGTGAACAGAAAAAGCCTAAAGGGTCGCCTCGACTAAGGGACTCGGCGAGAGAAAGTTAGGAAACAAGGGCCCAGGCCCTTAGTCGTTTCCGTGAAAAAGCCAAAAGGAGTCGCCTCGACTGAGGGACTCGGCAAGTATATATAGAAACAACGGGGCACTGACCCTAAACCGTTTCTGAGAACAGAAAAAGCCTAAAGGGTTGCCTCGACTGAGGGACTCGGCGAGAGAAAGTTAGGAAACAAGGGCCCAGACCCTTAGTCGTTTCCGTGAAAAAGCCAAAAGGAGTCGCCTCGACTGAGGGACTCGGCAAGTATATATAGAAACAATGGGGCACTGACCCTAAACCGTTTCTGAGAACAGAAAAAGCCTAAAGGGTCGCCTCGACTGAGGGACTCGGCGAGAGAAAGTTAGGAAACAAGGGCCCAGACCCTTAGTTGTTTCCGTGAAAAAGCCAAAAGGAGTCGCCTCGACTGAGGGACTCGGCAAGTATATATAGAAACAACGGGGCACTGACCCTAAACCGTTTCTGAGAACAGAAAAAGCCTAAAGGGTCGCCTCGACTGAGGGACTCGGCGAGAGAAAGTTAGGAAACAAGGGCCCAGGCCCTTAGTCGTTTCCGTGAAAAAGCCAAAAGGAGTCGCCTTGACTGAGGGACTCGGCAAGTATATGATAGAAACAACGGGGCACTGACCCTAAACCGTTTATGAGAACAGAAAAAGCCTAAAGGGTCGCCTCGACTGAGGGACTCGGCGAGAGAAAGTTAGGAAACAAGGGCCCAGACCCTTAGTCGTTTCCGTGAAAAAGCCAAAAGGAGTCGCCTCGACTGAGGGACTCGGCAAGTATATATAGAAACAACGGGGCACTGACCCTAAAACCGTTTCTGTGAACAGAAAAAGCCTAAAGGGTCGCCTCGACTAAGGGACTCGGCGAGAGAAAGTTAGGAAACAAGGGCCCAGGCCCTTAGTCGTTTCCGTGAAAAAGCCAAAAGGAGTCGCCTCGACTGAGGGACTCGGCAAGTATATATAGAAACAACGGGGCACTGACCCTAAACCGTTTCTGAGAACAGAAAAAGCCTAAAGGGTCGCCTCGACTTAGGGACTCGGCGAGAGAAAGTTAGGAAACAAGGGCCCAGACCCTTAGTCGTTTCCGTGAAAAAGCCAAAAGGAGTCGCCTCGACTGAGGGACTCGGCAAGTATATATAGAAACAACTGGGGCACTGACCCTAAACCGTTTCTGAGAACAGAAAAAGCCTAAAGGGTCGCCTCGACTGAGGGACTCGGCGAGAGAAAGTTAGGAAACAAGGGCCCAGACCCTTAGTCGTTTCCGTGAAAAAGCCAAAAGGAGTCGCCTCGACTGAGGGACTCGGCAAGTATATATAGAAACAACGGGGCACTGACCCTAAACCGTTTCTGAGAACAGAAAAAGCCTAAAGGGTCGCCTCGACTGAGGGACTCGGCGAGAGAAAGTTAGGAAACAAGGGCCCAGACCCTTAGTCGTTTCCGTGAAAAAGCCAAAAGGAGTCGCCTCGACTGAGGGACTCGGCAAGTATATATAGAAACAACGGGGCACTGACCCTAAACCGTTTCTGAGAACAGAAAAAGCCTAAAGGGTCGCCTCGACTGAGGGACTCGGCGAGAGAAAGTTAGGAAACAAGGGCCCAGGACCCTTAGTCGTTTCCGTGAAAAAGCCAAAAGGAGTCGCCTCGACTGAGGGACTCGGCAAGTATATATAGAAACAACGGGCACTGACCTACGTTTCTGAACAGAAAAAGCCTAAAGGTCGCCTCGACTAGGACTCGCGAAAAGTTAGAAACAACCAGCCTTAGTCGTTTCGTGAGAACAGCAAAAAGCCCTGATAAAGGCGGTCTGGCGGCCTCCGGACTGAGGGACTCGGCGAGAGAAAGTTAGGAAACAAGGGCCCAGGACCCTTAGTCGTTTCCGTGAAAAAGCCAAAAGGAGTCGCCTCGACTGAGGGACTCGGCAAGTATATATAGAAACAACGGGGCACTGACCCTAAACCGTTTCTGAGAACAGAAAAAGCCTAAAGGGTCGCCTCGACTGAGGGACTCGGCGAGAGAAAGTTAGGAAACAAGGGCCCAGACCCTTAGTCGTTTCCGTGAAAAAGCCAAAAGGAGTCGCCTCGACTGAGGGACTCGGCAAGTATATATAGAAACAACGGGGCACTGACCCTAAACCGTTTCTGAGAACAGAAAAAGCCTAAAGGGTCGCCTCGACTGAGGGACTCGGCGAGAGAAAGTTAGGAAACAAGGGCCAGACCCTTAGTCGTTTCCGTGAAAAAGCCAAAAGGAGTCGCCTCGACTGAGGGACTCGGCAAGTATATATAGAAACAACGGGGCACTGACCCTAAACCGTTTCTGAGAACAGAAAAAGCCTAAAGGGTCGCCTCGACTGAGGGACTCGGCGAGAGAAAGTTAGGAAACAAGGGCCCAGACCCTTAGTCGTTTCCGTGAAAAAGCCAAAAGGAGTCGCCTCGACTGAGGGACTCGGCAAGTATATATAGAAACAACGGGGCACTGACCCTAAACCGTTTCTGAGAACAGAAAAAGCCTAAAGGGTCGCCTCGACTGAGGGACTCGGCGAGAGAAAGTTAGGAAACAAGGGCCCAGACCCTTAGTCGTTTCCGTGAAAAAGCCAAAAGGAGTCGCCTCGACTGAGGGACTCGGCAAGTATATATAGAAACAACGGGGCACTGACCCTAAACCGTTTCTGAGAACAGAAAAAGCCTAAAGGGTCGCCTCGACTGAGGGACTCGGCGAGAGAAAGTTAGGAAACAAGGGCCAGACCCTTAGTCGTTTCCGTGAAAAAGCCAAAAGGAGTCGCCTCGACTGAGGGACTCGGCAAGTATATATAGAAACAACGGGGCACTGACCCTAAACCGTTTCTGAGAACAGAAAAAGCCTAAAGGGTCGCCTCGACTGAGGGACTCGGCGAGAGAAAGTTAGGAAACAAGGGCCCAGACCCTTAGTCGTTTCCGTGAAAAAGCCAAAAGGAGTCGCCTCGACTGAGGGACTCGGCAAGTATATATAGAAACAACGGGGCACTGACCCTAAACCGTTTCTGAGAACAGAAAAAGCCTAAAGGGTCGCCTCGACTGAGGGACTCGGCGAGAGAAAGTTAGGAAACAAGGGCCCAGGCCCTTAGTCGTTTCCGTGAAAAAGCCAAAAGGAGTCGCCTCGACTGAGGGACTCGGCAAGTATATATAGAAACAACGGGGCACTGACCCTAAACCGTTTCTGAGAACAGAAAAAGCCTAAAGGGTCGCCTCGACTGAGGGACTCGGCGAGAGAAAGTTAGGAAACAAGGGCCCAGACCCTTAGTCGTTTCCGTGAAAAAGCCAAAAGGAGTCGCCTCGACTGAGGGACTCGGCAAGTATATATAGAAACAACGGGGCACTGACCCTAAACCAGTTTCTGAGAACAGAAAAAGCCTAAAGGGTCGCCTCGACTGAGGGACTCGGCTGAGAGAAAGTTAGGAAACAAGGGCCCAGACCCTTAGTCGTTTCCGTGAAAAAGCCAAAAGGAGTCGCCTCGACTGAGGGACTCGGCAAGTATATATAGAAACAACGGGGCACTGACCCTAAACCGTTTCTGAGAACAGAAAAAGCCTAAAGGGTCGCCTCGACTGAGGGACTCGGCGAGAGAAAGTTAGGAAACAAGGGCCCAGACCCTTAGTCGTTTCCGTGAAAAAGC
The DNA here is from genome assembly GCF_001879475.1 of Ipomoea nil. Classification (NCBI taxonomy): domain Eukaryota; kingdom Viridiplantae; phylum Streptophyta; class Magnoliopsida; order Solanales; family Convolvulaceae; genus Ipomoea; species Ipomoea nil. The sequence continues at coordinate 3,940,060 of NW_017616910.1, read as the reverse complement.
CAAAAGGAGTCGCCTCGACTGAGGGACTCGGCAAGTATATATAGAAACAACGGGGCACTGACCCTAAACCGTTTCTGAGAACAGAAAAAGCCTAAAGGGTCGCCTCGACTGAGGGACTCGGCGAGAGAAAGTTAGGAAACAAGGGCCCAGGACCCTTAGTCGTTTCCGTGAAAAAGCCAAAAGGAGTCGCCTCGACTGAGGGACTCGGCAAGTATATATAGAAACAACGGGGCACTGACCCTAAACCGTTTCTGAGAACAGAAAAAGCCTAAAGGGTCGCCTCGACTGAGGGACTCGGCGAGAGAAAGTTAGGAAACAAGGGCCCAGACCCTTAGTCGTTTCCGTGAAAAAGCCAAAAGGAGTCGCCTCGACTGAGGGACTCGGCAAGTATATATAGAAACAATGGGGCACTGACCCTAAACCGTTTCTGAGAACAGAAAAAGCCTAAAGGGTCGCCTCGACTGAGGGACTCGGCGAGAGAAAGTTAGGAAACAAGGGCCCAGACCCTTAGTTGTTTCCGTGAAAAAGCCAAAAGGAGTCGCCTCGACTGAGGGACTCGGCAAGTATATATAGAAACAACAGGGCACTGACCCTAAACCATTTCTGAGAACAGAAAAAGCCTAAAGGGTCGCCTCGACTGAGGGACTCGGCGAGAGAAAGTTAGGAAACAAGGGCCCAGACCCTTAGTCGTTTCCGTGAAAAAGCCAAAAGGAGTCGCCTCGACTGAGGGACTCGGCAAGTATATATAGAAACAATGGGGCACTGACCCTAAACCGTTTCTGAGAACAGAAAAAGCCTAAAGGGTCGCCTCGACTGAGGGACTCGGCGAGAGAAAGTTAGGAAACAAGGGCCCAGACCCTTAGTCGTTTCCGTGAAAAAGCCAAAAGGAGTCGCCTCGACTGAGGGACTCGGCAAGTATATATAGAAACAACGGGCACTGACCCTAAACCGTTTCTGAGAACAGAAAAAGCCTAAAGGGTCGCCTCGACTGAGGGACTCGGCGAGAGAAAGTTAGGAAACAAGGGCCCAGGCCCTTAGTCGTTTCCGTGAAAAAGCCAAAAGGAGTCGCCTTGACTGAGGGACTCGGCAAGTATATGTAGAAACAACGGGGCACTGACCCTAAACCGTTTATGAGAACAGAAAAAGCCTAAAGGGTCGCCTCGACTGAGGGACTCGGCGAGAGAAAGTTAGGAAACAAGGGCCCAGGACCTTAGTCGTTTCCGTGAAAAAGCCAAAAGGAGTCGCCTCGACTGAGGGACTCGGCAAGTATATATAGAAACAACGGGGCACTGACCCTAAACCGTTTCTGAGAACAGAAAAAGCCTAAAGGGTCGCCTGGACTGAGGGACTCGGCGAGAGAAAGTTAGGAAACAAGGGCCCAGACCCTTAGTCGTTTCCGTGAAAAAGCCAAAAGGAGTCGCCTCGACTGAGGGACTCGGCAAGTATATATAGAAACAATGGGGCACTGACCCTAAACCGTTTATGAGAAAAGAAAAAGCCTAAAGGGTCGCCTCGACTGAGGGACTCGGCGAGAGAAAGTTAGGAAACAAGGGCCCAGACCCTTAGTTGTTTCCGTGAAAAAGCCAAAAGGAGTCGCCTCGACTGAGGGACTCGGCAAGTATATATAGAAACAACGGGGCACTGACCCTAAACCGTTTCTGAGAACAGAAAAAGCCTAAAGGGTCGCCTCGACTGAGGGACTCGGCGAGAGAAAGTTAGGAAACAAGGGCCCAGGCCCTTAGTCGTTTCCGTGAAAAAGCCAAAAGGAGTCGCCTTGACTGAGGGACTCGGCAAGTATATATAGAAACAACGGGGCACTGACCCTAAACCGTTTCTGAGAACAGAAAAAGCCTAAAGGGTCGCCTCGACTGAGGGACTCGGCGAGAGAAAGTTAGGAAACAAGGGCCCAGGCCCTTAGTCGTTTCCGTGAAAAAGCCAAAAGGAGTCGCCTTGACTGAGGGACTCGGCAAGTATATATAGAAACAACGGGGCACTGACCCTAAACCATTTCTGAGAACAGAAAAAGCCTAAAGGGTCGCCTCGACTGAGGGACTCGGCGAGAGAAAGTTAGGAAACAAGGGCCCAGACCCTTAGTTGTTTCCGTGAAAAAGCCAAAAGGAGTCGCCTCGACTGAGGGACTCGGCAAGTATATATAGAAACAACAGGGCACTGACCCTAAACCATTTCTGAGAACAGAAAAAGCCTAAAGGGTCGCCTCGACTGAGGGACTCGGCGAGAGAAAGTTAGGAAACAAGGGCCCAGACCCTTAGTCGTTTCCGTGAAAAAGCCAAAAGGAGTCGCCTCGACTGAGGGACTCGGCAAGTATATATAGAAACAATGGGGCACTGACCCTAAACCGTTTCTGAGAACAGAAAAAGCCTAAAGGGTCGCCTCGACTGAGGGACTCGGCGAGAGAAAGTTAGGAAACAAGGGCCCAGACCCTTAGTTGTTTCCGTGAAAAAGCCAAAAGGAGTCGCCTCGACTGAGGGACTCGGCAAGTATATATAGAAACAACGGGGCACTGACCCTAAACCGTTTCTGAGAACAGAAAAAGCCTAAAGGGTCGCCTCGACTGAGGGACTCGGCGAGAGAAAGTTAGGAAACAAGGGCCCAGGCCCTTAGTCGTTTCCGTGAAAAAGCCAAAAGGAGTCGCCTTGACTGAGGGACTCGGCAAGTATATGTAGAAACAACGGGGCACTGACCCTAAACCGTTTATGAGAACAGAAAAAGCCTAAAGGGTCGCCTCGACTGAGGGACTCGGCGAGAGAAAGTTAGGAAACAAGGGCCCAGGACCTTAGTCGTTTCCGTGAAAAAGCCAAAAGGAGTCGCCTCGACTGAGGGACTCGGCAAGTATATATAGAAACAACGGGGCACTGACCCTAAACCGTTTCTGAGAACAGAAAAAGCCTAAAGGGTCGCCTGGACTGAGGGACTCGGCGAGAGAAAGTTAGGAAACAAGGGCCCAGACCCTTAGTCGTTTCCGTGAAAAAGCCAAAAGGAGTCGCCTCGACTGAGGGACTCGGCAAGTATATATAGAAACAATGGGGCACTGACCCTAAACCGTTTATGAGAAAAGAAAAAGCCTAAAGGGTCGCCTCGACTGAGGGACTCGGCGAGAGAAAGTTAGGAAACAAGGGCCCAGACCCTTAGTTGTTTCCGTGAAAAAGCCAAAAGGAGTCGCCTCGACTGAGGGACTCGGCAAGTATATATAGAAACAACGGGGCACTGACCCTAAACCGTTTCTGAGAACAGAAAAAGCCTAAAGGGTCGCCTCGACTGAGGGACTCGGCGAGAGAAAGTTAGGAAACAAGGGCCCAGGCCCTTAGTCGTTTCCGTGAAAAAGCCAAAAGGAGTCGCCTTGACTGAGGGACTCGGCAAGTATATATAGAAACAACGGGGCACTGACCCTAAACCATTTCTGAGAACAGAAAAAGCCTAAAGGGTCGCCTGGACTGAGGGACTCGGCGAGAGAAAGTTAGGAAACAAGGGCTCAGACCCTTAGTCGTTTCCGTGAAAAAGCCAAAAGGAGTCGCCTCGACTGAGGGACTCGGCAAGTATATATAGAAACAACGGGGCACTGACCCTAAACCGTTTCTGAGAACAGAAAAAGCCTAAAGGGTCGCCTCGACTGAGGGATTCGGCGAGAGAAAGTTAGGAAACAAGGGCCCAGGCCCTTAGTCGTTTCCGTGAAAAAGCCAAAAGGAGTCGCCTTGACTGAGGGACTCGGAAAGTATATATAGAAACAACGGGGCACTGACCCTAAACCATTTCTGAGAACAGAAAAAGCCTAAAGGGTCGCCTGGACTGAGGGACTCGGCGAGAGAAAGTTAGGAAACAAGGGCCCAGGCCCTTAGTCGTTTCCGTGAAAAAGCCAAAAGGAGTCGCCTCGACTGAGGGACTCGACAAGTATATATAGAAACAACGGGGCACTGACCCTAAACCGTTTCTGAAAACAGAAAAAGCCTAAAGGGTCGCCTCGACTGAGGGACTCGGCGAGAGAAAGTTAGGAAACAAGGGCCCAGACCCTTAGTCGTTTCCGTGAAAAAGCCGAAAGGAGTCGCCTCGACTGAGGGACTCGGCAAGTATATATAGAAACAACGGGGCACTGACCCTAAACCATTTCTGAGAACAGAAAAAGTCTAAAGGGTCGCATCGACTGAGGGACTCGGCTAGAGAAAGTTAGGAAACAAGGGCCCAGGCCCTTAGTCGTTTCCGTGAAAAAGCCAAAAGGAGTTGCCTCGACTGAGGGACTCGGCAAGTATATATAGAAACAACGGGGCACTGACCCTAAACCGTTTCTGAAAACAGAAAAAGCCTAAAGGGTCGCCTCGACTGAGGGACTCGGCGAGAGAAAGTTAGGAAACAAGGGCCCAGACCCTTAGTCGTTTCCGTGAAAAAGCCAAAAGGAGTCGCCTCGACTGAGGGACTCGGCAAGTATATATAGAAACAACGGGGCACTGACCCTAAACCATTTCTGAGAACAGAAAAAGTCTAAAGGGTCGCCTCGACTGAGGGACTCGGCTAGAGAAAGTTAGGAAACAAGGGCCCAGGCCCTTAGTCGTTTCCGTGAAAAAGCCAAAAGGAGTCGCCTCGACTGAGGGACTCGGCAAGTATATATAGAAACAACGGGGAACTGACCCTAAACCGTTTATGAGAACAGAAAAAGCCTAAAGGGTCGCCTCGACTGAGGGACTCGGCGAGAGAAAGTTAGGAAACAAGGGCCCAGACCCTTAGTCGTTTCCGTGGAAAAGCCAAAAGGAGTCACCTCGACTGAGGGACTTGGCAAGTATATATAGAAACAACGGGGCACTGACCCTAAACCGTTTCTGAGAACAGAAAAAGCCTAAAGGGTCGCCTCGACTGAGGGACTCGGCGAGAGAAAGTTAGGAAACAAGGGCCCAGACCCTTAGTCATTTCCGTGAAAAAGCCAAAAGGATTCGCCTCGACTGAGGGACTCGGCAAGTATATATAGAAACAACAGGGCACTGACCCTAAACCGTTTCTGAGAACAGAAAAAGCCTAAAGGGTCGCCTCGACTGAGGGACTCGGCGAGAGAAAGTTAGGAAACAAGGGCCCAGACCCTTAGTCGTTTCCGTGGAAAAGCCAAAAGGAGTCGCCTCGACTGAGGGACTCGGCAAGTATATATAGAAACAACGGGGCACTGACCCTAAACCGTTTATGAGAACAGAAAAAGCCTAAAGGGTCGCCTCGACTGAGGGACTCGGCGAGAGATAGTTAGGAAACAAGGGCCAAGACCCTTAGTCGTTTCCGTGGAAAAGCCAAAAGGAGTCGCCTCGACTAAGGGACTCGGCAAGTATATATAGAAACAACGGGGCACTGACCCTAAACCGTTTATGAGAACAGAAAAAGCCTAAAGGGTCGCCTCGACTGAGGGACTCGGCGAGAGAAAGTTAGGAAACAAGGGCCTAGACCCTTAGTCGTTTCCGTGAAAAAGCCAAAAGGAGTCGCCTCGACTGAGGGACTCGGCAAGTATATATAGAAACAACGGGGCACTGACCCTAAACCGTTTCTGGGAACAGAAAAAGCCTAAAGGGTCGCCTTGACTGAGGGACTCGGCGAGACAAAGTTAGGAAACAAGGGCCCAGGCCCTTAGTCGTTTCCGTGAAAAAGCCAAAAGGAGTCGCCTCGACTGAGGGACTCGGCAAGTATATATAGAAACAACGGGGCACTGACCCTAAACCGTTTCTGAGAACAGAAAAAGCCTAAAGGGTCGCCTCGACTGAGGGACTCGGCGAGACAAAGTTAGGAAACAAGGGCCCAGACCCTTAGTCGTTTCCGTGAAAAAGCCAAAAGGAGTCGCCTCGACTGAGGGACTCGGCAAGTATATATAGAAACAATGGGGCACTGACCCTAAACCGTTTATGAGAACAGAAAAAGCCTAAAGGGTCGCCTCGACTGAGGGACTCGGCGAGAGAAAGTTAGGAAACAAGGGCCCAGACCCTTAGTCATTTCCGTGAAAAAGCCAAAAGGAGTCGCCTCGACTGAGGGACTCGGCAAGTATATATAGAAACAATGGGGCACTGACCCTAAACCGTTTATGAGAACAGAAAAAGCCTAAAGGGTCGCCTCGACTGAGGGACTCGGCGAGAGAAAGTTAGGAAACAAGGGCCCAGACCCTTAGTCGTTTCCGTGAAAAAGCCAAAAGGAGTCGCCTCGACTAAGGGACTCGGCAAGTATATATAGAAACAACGGGGCACTGACCCTAAACCGTTTCTGTGAACAGAAAAAGCCTAAAGGGTCGCCTCGACTGAGGGACTCGGCGAGAGAAAGTTAGGAAACAAGGGCCCAGGCCCTTAGTCGTTTCCGTGAAAAAGCCAAAAGGAGTCGCCTCGACTGAGGGACTCGGCAAGTATATATAGAAACAACGGGGCACTGACCCTAAACCGTTTCTGAGAACAGAAAAAGCCTAAAGGGTCGCCTGGACTGAGGGACTCGGCGAGAGAAAGTTAGGAAACAAGGGCCCAGACCCTTAGTCGTTTCCGTGAAAAAGTCAAAAGGAGTCGCCTCGATTGAGGGACTCGGCAAGTATATATAGAAACAACGGGGCACTGACCCTAAACCGTTTCTGAGATCAGAAAAAGCCTAAAGGGTCGCCTCGACTGAGGGACTCGGCGAGAGAAAGTTAGGAAACAAGGGCCCAGACCCTTAGTTGTTTCCGTGAAAAAGCCAAAAGGAGTCGCCTCGACTGAGGGACTCGGCAAGTATATATAGAAACAACGGGGCACTGACCCTAAACCGTTTCTGAGAACAGAAAAAGTCTAAAGGGTCGCCTCGACTGAGGGACTCGGCGAGAGAAAGTTAGGAAATAATGGCCCAGACCCTTAGTCGTTTTCGTGAAAAATCCAAAAGGAGTCGCCTCGACTGAGGGACTCGGCGAGAAAGAGCTGGGAGACAAGGGCCCAGACCCTTAGTCGTTTCTCGGAGTAAGCATAAAAGAGTCGCCTCGACTGAGGAACTCGGCGAGGAAAAGGAGAGGTTCAAAGCCTTAGAAGAATGCCAATATTAAAAGAACTCAAAGACCAATTCCGTGAAAAGAGAAGGAAAAGCTGTTTTTATTAAAATAAGGCCGATGAGGAGGCCAGCCCTTACAAAAGGAGGGTCTATTCTAAAAGACCCTAGGCTACTGGGAAGGGGGTGTCGACGGCGACCCCTTCAACTTGCGCCCCCGCCGATGGTCCAGCAAGGGGAACAGAGGAAGGGTCCTCCGCCTGAGGAGAAGACTCGGCGAGCTCTGGAGGCGTCGCCGCGGGGAGAATCGCCGGGTCAGTAGGCGCAGCCGGCCCATCAACGTCCAACACCGGCTTGAGACCCCAGCTCCTGGGAGTGAACGAGGAGTCGCGGGCCAACAAGGTGGCATGAATCTCCATCTGCGCCTCGCGGAAGCCGAGGCGGTAATCCCGCTCGCCCAGATCTAAGAGGAAATCATCGCCCTCTAGGGTCGCCAGCCACTCCTTGGCCACCTCTCTCCTTCGAGCTGCCACCGCCGCCTGCACATCCGCCTCGAAGGCCGCCGACTTCTTGTAATCTTCGACAGAAGTCACGGCGATCGTGGCCGCTCTATCCCTCTCCTCCTCCCACTGACGGGTGACCCTCAGCAACTCGGCATTGTGCACCTCCACCATCTTGAGTTGCTTCGCCTGCTCTTCCAGGAAAGCTTCCTCTGTCTGACGCAGCTTGGCGACCATGGCCCGCATATCATTCCTAATGCCCTGGAACCGATTGCCCAATTCCATCTGGAGGGTGAGGTCCTGCACACCAAACCGTCAGTCGAACGGAAAAGAGAAAAGTAAACAGAAGGAAAGGCCGAATGAATAACACTTACGCGATACGACTGCCGGAGCAAGGCCTCGATGATGAACCCGTCGCCGAGAGCATTGGTCGACTCCACATCCTTTGGCAGGAGGACATCCTTGCACCACTTGCGAATGGAGGTGTTGCCCATCCAGATTTGGGCGTCCTCGTCCACCTCGTGGCACAGCCTGATCCTCTTTGGAGTCGGCCCCTCCGTATGCTTAGCAGGCCGCTTTGAACTCGGACACTCAGTAGAAAGAGGAGGCGGCTGCCGACTGGGCGATACCACGGGCGAGGGTGTGAGGTCGACCACGTTGTGAGAAGATGGAGGAGTCGGCCGAACCACCGGCGACGGCTGAGAAGAGGACGCGGCGGCAGCGCCGGTGGAGCGTTGCGTCAAGCGACGCCTCATCTTTTCCGCTCTATCTGCCATTTCAGGAGTCGGTGCGATTGCCTCGTCGGAGCTGGAGGAGTCGGAATCGTACGGGCCTGTAAACGAAACCCACTCACTTGTGAGTGTTCCCGCAAGAAATAAGAAGCAAGTCGAGAAAGAGATGAAAAAGACGCTACCTATGGTGGCGGGGCCCTCCGGCAGAAGGCCATGCTTGGCCATGGCCCGGACCCGGGACCAGTACTTGACCGAGTATGGCCCCAGGCCCTTCAAGAAGTCGCCGCCCTTGACAGCATCCTTCGTAAAGACGGCGCGCCGAGAGCAAGGCTTGAAGAGAGTCGCCGGCCATAGGGTCGGAAAGGTGAAGGAAGAAGAGCGAGGTCGGACGAAGAAATAAAGGGGCTTCCACTCTTTTATCGAGTCGGACAACCCCTCGAAAAGTTGCCGCCCCGGACGGGCAGCGACTTGGATGAAGCCGGGCGAGTGAGAGCCGACCTTGTTCACGGTGAAGAGGTACCGGAACAGGTCCAAATCCGGCTCGCACTGCCACCAATGGCAGAGATTGATGAAGCTGGTGAGGAGTCGGTGAGAGTTAGGCACTAACTGGCCCGGGACCAAGTTATAGTGCCGAAAGAGAAGCGAAAGAAATGGGTGTGGGGGCACTCGGAAGCCGAATGCAACCGAGTGCAGGTGGATACCCACAAAACCCTCCGGCGGGTCGTGGATAGGCCGGCTCTCCGCCGCGACGACCAGGGCCAAAGGCCCAAGTAAAAAACGGGCCATGTCCAGGTCCGCCGCCGTGGCAGTTGACGGAAGGCCGGACGGCCGGACAACCGAGTCAAACTTTCCTCGCGGCCGTTCAACGCCGTCCGGCAAAGCCGCCGCCGTGGTCAACGGGGCTGGGCTCATCGGGGTGGCCGCCCCAGAAGAAGAAGGGGTTAAGAACGAAGAAGAAGACACCGCCTGGAAGCCCGCCGGCATTTCCAGGCGGCGGACGACGGAAGAAGAAGAAGAGGATGACGGAGAGGTCCCCGCCGGGTTGTCAAAAGACGGCCGACGGGTGGAAGAAGAATGAGAAGAGGAAGGCATTACTTACAGATTGGAGTTGAGGCTGAGAAGACGATGAAGGAGCAGAAGCTTGGTGGGAGAATTGAAGAAAAAGAATGGAAGGAAGGGGCTTTTTAAGGAGAGAAAGAAGTCCAAGAGGCTGCCACGCGGCGCCTCCTCAGTGGAGGAATCGGAGGCGACAAGACGTCGAAGGGACGCCGCATTTAATGCCTCGATAGGCGGGGCGACGGTTCAGGCCTAGGGCTAGCCTGCAAGCGGCGCGTCTACCCTAGGCCGAGGCTGAGTGACGGTGACCCGGCCTGCCAGGCCAAAGGCCCATCAAGGCGAAAGCTATGGGAGCCCATCAAGATCATGCTGGAAGTTTCTAGAAGTGACCCAGCTGGGTCCGGCCAAATTGGGAGGCCCGGACGAGCTTCAGTTCGCAAGGTCGGCCGACGGATTTGCCGAGTCCTTCACCCACAGGGATTAGTCGGGCAGAGTCTACAAGCCGGTCATGACGACCAAGAGTCGGCCAAAGGAAAACGCAAAACCAAGAACCAAAAAGTAAAAACGTGATTTTATTCCATAAAGACAGGAGTACAAGGCCGAGGACTCGGCCACAAACATTACACAGAAAAGACGGGCCTAGGGCTTAGCTTCCTCCTCCTCCGCGTGACGCACCGGCTGCGGACCCTCCAGGTAGTAGTGGGGGCGGAAAGGCAGGGGACTCGGCTCAGGCTCGAGCTCGGGCAGTTCATCCAGATACACGGCAGGCTTCCCATCAACAACCATCCGCAGGGGCCTCTCCAGAGCACTCGGCGACATGGCCACGCCAAAAAGCGGAGGAGCCTCCCAGTCTAGGTCCTCCTCCGGCTCCGGGTCTTCTACCATGGACTCCATCTCGTCCTCCTCCGGCTCCACGACCATCAGGTCAAGCACGTCAGGAGGCACCACGATGGGATCAGAAGTGGAGTCGCCCACCAAGTGCCCTCCGTTAGCCGCCCTCTTCCGCCAGAGCTCCTCCAGCCGGGCATGCTCCTTATTGCGGATGGACCAACAACGATCACCGTCCCTGAAACTCATAGCTTGAGGTTTTGAAATGGGAAATGGTGAGAAAACACAAAGCTACCAAGAGCCCTTATATAGAGCCTCGAGAAGGCAACGACCGAGGCGCAAATCACGGAGGGAATCGTAACTGACATAACTGAGCCGGATTGGATGGGCAGCGCGAATCTCTGTCAGAGATTAATCCCATCCAATTAGCTCGGGAAGGGTGAGATTTGCACGCTAAACTGAAAAAGCCTGGCTCGCCCTGGGAAGCGAGATTTTACAGGTGTCAAGCGGAGGGAGGACTCGACATCGCGGCCGACTCCTCGACAATTTGGACGGACGAGTGCGCTAAATATACCAAAAAAGATGAAAACTGAAGGCCGAGAATATTTTATTATAAGATAAGAAGGTGCAGGTTACAAGGAGCTTATTAGAGAGTAAGCAAGTGCTCCTAAAAGAACTACCCCTCTAGAGTATCCAGCCGACCCAAGTCCACAAGATCACTCACCCGGCGAAGAGGAGTCGCTTCCAAAGAACCCTCCCGATGGTCCAGGAGGGGATGGGCAAAGCGAGTTCCAGAACGCCGGCATGAGTGGTGGCACAACCAGCTCTTCGTCGTCCGGGTACATTTCCTGATAGCGAGCAAAGTCTTCCTCGTTCATTAGTCCCGTAACCGGACCGTCCAAGTCATCCAGAGGAATAGAAAAGGTCATACGGAAGGTCAGTTGCTCTGGGACAGGCACGTCAACAACGGTCCCGCCTGGGGAAGTTACTCGAGCAGTCCCCGGAGGGGGAGAAGGGCGAGAAGTCGGAGCGACTTCACGACGAGCAGGAGTCGGCGGATGAAGAGCCGTGGAGGCGGCGCCAACAAGTGATCTCTGTGGAGTCGGACGAGGAGCCTTCTTTTTGGGCTCCCTCTCAGGCCGAGTCCGTTTCGAAGGCAAGGGGCGCCAGGGCGACCCAAAGTCAATCCGCTTCCCTTTCAGTGGTGAGCGACCCATGAGGAATTAGTGAGTTGAGAGAAGAACGGCCAAGGTCATTTATAGGTGCCAGGCTAGGGCAAGGAGATCAGAACGGTCCCGCGAGATCCGGGAGATAGCGAATAATCTGGGCCAATCCTGAGTCATTCAAGGCATGGATTCAGTGAGCAGGAGACGGTTACTACTTTTCCAAACCCAGGTTGGTGGACCGGGTATGGAAAAGTGAGGGACTAGTTGATGGGGTGAGAACCCCGGCCCAAGAAAAGAGGCCCAGAGAGGAAGGACCAAAGAGGGAAGAATGGGCTGATGCAAGGCGGGCTCAAAGAATGCATGGGCCGAGTCCAGGACTCGGCCCAGGTCCAAAGAGAGAGGCCCAGTTCGGAGCCCGGAAGGACGGCCCAATGCCAACCGGGGACGAGGAGTCGGTCCAGGCCCGGCCCAGGGGAAGACTCGGTCCAGAGAGCCGTTGAGGGAGCCTTCAGAGCAGTCAAGGCAAGGAGCCGTTGAGGCATTAAAAGTCGGACTCGGTCTGCCGGTTACTAGCCAGAGAGAGCCGTTGGCAGAGTCCGTAACGTCGCCCAACAGCTCGATACATTGAATGTAATCTTTAAGTCGACCATCATGGGCCTTTAAGTCAGTAGAGGAGGAGCCACTATAAAAGGGCTCCTCCACCCTTGTAAGAGTCAGATTCGAAAACCCGGAGAGGGAAGGAGAAAGTACTATTGAGCATCATACTTCACTAAAAATCTAGACTTTTTGTGAAAGGTGTATCCTCCAGCTTAAGGTTGTGTTGGACCTCCTTGGGCCCGAAAACCCAAAAACCATCATATGATATGAAATGAAGCGTATGTATAGTGGTAATGAGATAATACTAAGTATTATAAAAAATGAACTATGTCATTATTATGTCTATGCTGATCTTATCACAACTATAATATTTTTTTTATTACTATAATCGTCTCTTGATTATGTCATAATTCACAAATTAGTCTTCCGCAAGTTGAATTAGATGACCCAAATGAGTAAACATTGAATACTTGAGGATTTAATTTGATTAAATTATTAGTTGATGACTAATTTTTGAATTATGACATAGTCGAGAAACGATTTTCCTTAATTTATTCTATTTAAAATTAAAACATATAATTTGACTAAATCTTTATCAAATAATTAAATTAATTAGACAAATAGCATGCATATCCTAAATTAATTGATGTATACGCTCAAATAACTCAATTAAAATGTGGTCCTATACTATTAGCCCAATTAGTTCTATCAAATTTTCAATGTCAAATCATAGTTCAAGACACATACACATGTTATATTTATTTATTTTTCAAATTTGATTTATGCACATAATTTGTGTTCATAGGCACAAAATTTCACAACACAAGACACTAAAATTCATAACATAAGACACAATTGCTAATTTGTTATTGGTACAGAATTCATACATTTAAGATACAAAATTTCATAACTCAAGACACAAAAAGTTATAACACAAAACACATACACATGAACCAGACTCTATAGTGATATGTGAACCTTGGTCCATGGTAATTGTGAATTGTGTCAATGGATAGTTGATAGGGATATTGATCACCAACAATATATAGGGACTTTACATACTAGTATAGAGTTTGGGTCTTTGGACTCCATAGATTGGCAATCATTATTGTGTGGACGATGATCCACACAAGTTGTGTGAATCATATTTTGTATATTGTAAAATAAGTTGACGGAAAACGGTCAGTAACCACTACCACCACTGTCGCCGTCCATGGAAGAGCTAGAGGGAGAAAGATTGATGGTTTTGATGGGAAAAAGGGTAAAACAAAGGATTGACTAACAAAGGTAGCTTAATTAGCGCATACAAGTAGAAATTGGTAGTGAGTAGGGACGACGAACTATCCTCTATATATAGGAGTGGTGAGTGACACTGTCCGGAGAGATGCATCCAACGGTCCAGATTGAATCAAAAGTCGGGACATAAGAATATGTATATGAGTAAGACCACACGTAGTCTCATCTTTGCTCGTACTAATCTTTGACATGTCCTGACTGATTTATAAAGGATACAATTTTCATTCATTTTCTTTTCTTTCTTCAATCCCAATAACATGAAAGTTTTACTTATGCATATGTAAATAATTGTGGAATACATATATATACAGCTTCATCTTAGATCAGAAAGTACATTAGTTATTAAAAGATTAGGCCCTATTTAGTAAATGAATATTAGTTGATAGTTGATAGTTGGTTGGGTTAATTAGAGGATATAACTAGTTGATAATATTATTGTAGAAAAATGTTTGGTAAATTAACTGTTAATAACTGTTTGGTATAATTTTCTTTCTAAAAAAAAACTAAATGAAAAAGTTGATTTGAGTAGATTTTTGAATTTTAATATTTTGGAGTTACAAAAAGCTAATTAATCAAACATTTATATTGACTTTTTAACCAAATCAAAAAATTAATAGTGGTCAAATAAGTCAAAATTAATCTATAAGCTAATTATTTTATCAAACCTAGCCAGTTAAAGCAATACTTGGGTTAACAAATTACTAGAGTACTACAAGTTTTTAAGAGCTAAGCTAAGGGAATAGACCTACTCGTCAACTAATTAATTACAGGTGTAAACACGGAATTTGGAATTTGTATATATATAACAAAAAAAAAAAATCAAAAAATTGGGTTACAATGAATATCGTTAAAAATGGTTTGATTCTCAACAAGTGTCTACTCATCGGGTCTTTGAATTCAAATGGTTTAATTTCTAGTAGAAAGTCTAATCTTCAATGTGTGATTTATGATATGATATGAAGCCTCTATGTATACTGGTAATGAGATAATACTAAGAATTATAAAAAATGAACTATGTCATTATTATGTCTATGATGATCTTATCATAATTATAATATTTTTAAAAAAATTGTCAAAATCGTCTCTTGACTATGTCATAATTCACAAATTAGTCTTTCGCAAGTTGAATTTGATGACCCAAATGAGTAAACAATGAATACTTGAGGATTTAATTTGATAAAATTATTAATTGATGATTAATTTGTGAATTATGGCATAGTAGAGAGATGATTGTGGTAATTTATCCTATTTAAAATTAAAACATATAATTTGACAAAATCTTTATCAAGTAATTAAATTGATTAGACAAATATCATGCATATCCTAAATTAATTGAGTACAAGCTCAAATAACTCAATTAAAATGTGGTCCAATATTATTATCCCAATTAGTTCTGTCAAATTTTCTTTGGTGAACAATCACCGGTGGGAAATGTGGGAGGATGAATTTTGGAAGTTGACGGAAAACGGCCGGTAACCACCACCACCACCGCCGCCGTCCATGGAAGAGCTAGAGGGTGAAAGATGAATGGTTGTGATTGGAAAAGGGGAAAACAAAGGATTGATTAAAAAAGGTAGCTTAATTAGCATATACAAGTAAGAAATGGTAGTGAGTAGTGACGACGAACTATCCTCTATATATAGGAGCGGTGAGTGACACTATCCGGAGAGATGCTATTCAACAGTCCAGATTGAATCAAAAGTGGAGCCATAAGAATATGTATATGAGTAATACCACACGTAGACGAGATTGAAAAAGGCTTGATTCAAGCTCGTGTGCGTCGGCACCTGGGTGCCCGAATCGTCCGGAAATTGGCTGGCCCGCCTTGCGGGCTAAGTTATGCCAAACTAATCAAGCCCGTGTGCGTCGGCACCTGGGTGCTCGAAAGTCGTCCGGAAATTGGCTGGCTGGCCTTGCGAGCTAAGTTATGCCAAACTTCGGTGCACATACTAGATACTAATCACCAACAATATATAGGGAATTGGCTGGCTGGCCTTGCGAGCTAAGTTATGCCAAACTTCGGTGCACATACTAGTTGATAGGGATACTAATCACCAACAATATATAGGGACTTCACATACTAGAGTTTTCAGTGCACATACTAGTTGATAGGGATACTAATCACCAACAATATATAGGGACTTCACATACTAGAGTTTGAAAATTGGCTGGCCTTGCGGGCTAAGTTATGACAAACTTCGGTGCACATACTAGTTGATAGGGATATTAATCACCAACAACATATAGGGACTTCACATACTAGAGTTAGGGTTTTTGGACTCCATAGATTGGCAATCATTATTGTGTGGATCATATTTTTTATATTGTAAAATAATGTACATTGTATTTAGAAAACGTGCATTATTTGAGTACTGAAAGTATATTATTTTGTATAATGTACATTCATTACATAAATAATATACATTTTGTATATTAAAAATGTACTTTTTGTTATCGTTCACACAATAATTTGTCATAGACTGGAGATTGGACTCCCTAAGTAGGCGGAAGTGTGAAAATAGATCCCTTGAGTAGAGTTAATGATGACATTGACTAATTGAGAGGTTTCTTGGACAACTCATGATTTAATTAATCTAGCAATTCTTGGCCTTTGGGTTGTACATATATTATTATAGATGATATAACTATTATTTGTGTGTAATCATTTCATAACTATTAATTTAATTGTAGATAATATTTTAATTAAATTTCTATGAGTAGTAAATTAGGTGTGTAGTACATATATTATTTGTGTATATATACCAATATATGTAGGTACTAGTTTAGCATTATAATTAAGCAAATTATGCTGTGAGCACGTGCTCAATATGCACATGGTGCACACAATTTATATCCATAATTTCTATACTATATATTCATAATTTCTATATTGTAGATCTATAAATTTATAGACTCTCGGTGAGCTAAAATTATGAATTTAAAGTATAAATTTTAGTTCACCGAGAGTCTCAAAATTATGAATATACAGTATAGAAATTATGAATCTACAATATAGAAATTATTGATATACAATATTGAAATTATGGATATACAATATTGAAATTATGGATCTACACTATAGAAATTATGGATATAAATTTGTGCGGACCATGCAAGGTGAACATATATATATATATATATATATATATAGGGAAGAGTTCAGGTGCGGGTATAGCTTCCCGTGCGGTTGTGCGGTTAAATCTGAGCAGTTGATCAAATTTAGATCAACAGCTCAAATCAATGAAACTTTAAAATAAAAAAAAAAAAACGCGTGTCTGGAACAAAGAAGTATAAGCTAAGGCGCACCTTAAGTGTTAGATCTTAAGCACAAACTCACGCACATTAAGTATAAAACCCACACACATTAAGCACAACCTCACGCACATTAAGCACAAAACCCACGCACTTTAAATATTAACTCACAGACTTTAAGTTTCAACAACTACTAACATTAAGTACAAAACTCACGCACATTAAGTATAAAACCCACGCACATTAGGCATAAACATCACGCACATTAAACACAAAACCCACGCAATTTAAGTATTAACTCACAGACTTAAGTTTTAACAACTACTCACGATAAGCACAACCCCACGCACATTAAGCACAAAACTCACGCACATTAAGCACAAAACACACGCACATTAAGCACAAAACTCACGCACATTAATCACAGATCCGCTCACCTTAATTTTGACCTAGATGCAAAAATTACAAAATTGCCACCGCGTTTTTTTTTTAAACTTTGATAATCCTGAACGTTGATTTAAGCGAGATGAAAGGCCCAAATTAAACCGCACAACCGCACCTGGGCACCCTAACCGCACGAGAACCTATATATATATATATATATATATATATATATATATATATATATATATATATATATGAACGGATTAGATGCATTCCCTCAATGGGTACACGAATTGCTAACTTATAATATAACACACCCATACATAATTAAAAACTTCCATAAATAATCAACAAAATCCTGTACATTCAACTTAAAAAAACCAACGACCCGGATGAATCCACACTGTTTGTATTTTAAGCACTGTTTGTATCTGAATAGAATCATATATATATATATATATATATATATATATATATATATATATATATATATATAGAGAGAGAGAGAGAGAGAGAGAGAGAGAGGCGGGTTCAGGTGCGGCAGTGTCTTACGGTGCGGTTATTTCTTACGGTGCGGCAACACCAATAGTTCACCAAATATGCACCATCAACATTAGAAAATACACCACACAAAACAGAGTAAACAGAGCCCTGCATCACCAAACACACACCATTAGGTGTGAGTAAAAACACCATACACTGTTCGGAAATACACCATTGGGGGTGGTGAGTTATATGGTTTTTTTTTTTGAGTCTGTGGTGTATTTTGTGAGTCTGTGGTGTATTTTGTGATATTTTATTACATTTCATTGGGGTGTGTTTTTATTACACTGTTGGTGCATGTTGTTAACACTGTTGGTGTATTCTGAAATTTGACCGCACCGCCGCACGGTAAGACCCCGCCGCATATGAGCGCTCTTCTATATATATATATATATATATATATATATATATATATATATATATATATATATATACTTTTTATTTTTGGAAATACGGAGTATAAATTTTAGCAAAATTGCTATTAAACAAAAATATAAATTCTCACCTTTTTTTTTTCTTTATTTTTCAAATTTGATCATTAAAATTTATCACTTTAAAAAATTGTGAAGTATAATTTGAAATAAAAATTTGTAATTATTTTTATTTATTAATATTTGAATATGGACATGATTTTTACACATTGTGCATACAAAATACTAATCATTCTAAAAACATAATAAGCCTTAATCAAAGTTATATCCCTCATTTATGTTCATGTTTTTAATGCTAACCATTTTGTACATTGTGCTTTTAGAGTTGTACTATATAATTTTTTGGACAAAAATACCCTTACCGTTATAACTTCCATTATCTTTTCCATTACTTTTACCATGCACATGCATCTACCATATCTTTTCTTATATTCTTTAATTATAATAATATTTGTAAAACATTATATATTCATTATATATATATAATGAATATATATACAATCAAGACGTCTCGACGTTCCAGGGTAGCCGTGCCCCTATTCGTGTATGTGAACTAATAATTGGATATCAGTTGTGATTGGTCTTCAAAAGTGGGACCATAAGAATATGTATATGACATTTCCTGTTGAAGAGGAAATAGAAAGGATACTTGACAGAGATGAGGATGCGCCGATTGTTGAGAAAAATAACCCACAAGTCATTGATAAAGGAAAGAAGACCGTACGAAGGTATGAAAATCCCTTGCCCTTTCCTTTGCAAGAAACAAAGAAAAGTATATGGAAGAAATTTTTAGAAATAGTTGAAAATTTGAAAGTTTCTGTCCCTTTACTTGATTTGCTCTCCCAAGTCCCCTCCTGTGGAAAATTCTTGAAAGAAATTCTTGCTAAAAAGAGAAAATATGGGAAACATGAGATGATTGCAATGGCACAAGAGTATAGGGCCTTGACACCCGGAGTTGGAAGAAGAGTGACCAAATATAAAGATTCGGGGAAGTTCACAATTCCTTGTATTGTTGGAGGTCGTCTTATAAAATGATCCCTTTGTGATCTTGGAGCAAGTGTCAGTGTCATGCCCCTTTCACTTTGTATGAAGATGAATTTGGGCAAGCCAAAACCAATCAACCTCACATTGTGCATGGCGGATCAGTCTACTTCAACCGTTGTGGGTATACTTGAGGATGTCCCTATTCGTGTGGACAAATATTTTGTCCCTATTGATTTCATTGTATTAGATGCTCAAGAAAATCCAGAAATTCCACTCATCTTGGGGAGACCTTTCTTGGCTACAACCGGAGCATTAATTGATGCTAGAAAGGGAACAATGATTTTTTATTTTGGAGAAGAAAAAGTTGAATTCAATGCCTTCAAGGAGAAAAGTTCATGCAACATGGTTCATCTAATGAAGTGGGATGAAGACAACCTCGAAACACAGAAGTCGCGACGTTTCAATTTCACAAGCGAATGAAAGAAAGGGAGCAACAATACATTCTAATACATTCCAAATTGAATTAGAAAGGCACATTAACCAAAGCAGCAATTATATTCCTAATCAAAATGGCGGCAATTTCTAAATTAAATAAGGAGAGTCCAATTTTGCACAGGATTCCTATTCTCTTTGGGTTTGATTCCAACTATAAAATCCCACCTTCCTCAATCCTAATGGGAAATTTTTCAGATTTTTAGAAATCTTTGGAGACAAGAAAGAGAGAAATCAAGAGCCACAAGTTGTCTTGGGAAGCAAGAAGAAGACTGCGGATATTTGAGAAAATCGTCTGGTTAATTCTTGTACTCTTTTTGTAACACCCCCGATTTCCATGCCAATTTAAACTTAAATATGCAGATAATCTAACCACAATATAAGCAAACACAGCGGAAGTCTAACTATATAAAACTGGAAAACGAAGAGTGTTATGCCACGTCCACACTAAAGTGAACGCACAGGCAAGAACATCAACATCATCACCAATCATTAATACACAATAATATGGGGAAACCCTAAGGGGGAATCATAACTATAAAAATAGGTTTTGTTGAGACATGGGTTACCTCTTAGCCTTAATTAATTCCTTGGCTATGAAGGATCTTTCTTTAAGCTTTCTTGATTTCTCCTAGGGGAATTCTTGGAACTCTTTGGGTGGTGAGAGATTATTGTGGTGGGAATTCTAGGTGCCCCATAAGTTCTCTATTTATAGATCTAGGGATCTTATTTAGGGTCTAATCCTATTGGGATTAGGGGTTGGGTTTAGAGATGAGGGCCCACGGACTATGGTGGGCCTTTTTCCCTAATTAATCATTATAATTTATTCTTTCTCTTGGGCTATTGATTAATTAATTAATTGGTTTTAGGGGCCGTAACACGGGGTGTTACACACACACACAACACCATCATAGGAATCAATCAACGGATCTCAATGAAGATATGAAACCATATTCAACAAGGAAAGGATCACAATCCAACAACAACGATGATCACACAAGTCATCATCCACAATTAGGAAAGTACAAACCACACACGCTAGCATTTCAACACCGAACTAGCATTCTCATCAAACGGGTAAACAAAACATAGTTCCGAAGAACACATAAGACTCACCATGGTTCAACGAAGCCCGGTGTTATAGTCCATCGTTTCACCCCTAGACACCTCGTAGCTCGACCTCCTGATTAGGGATGCGGCCTTACGTTTGTCTTGGCTTGGGGTAGGCTTGAACTTCTTGGTGGTATTGTGATAGAGAAGTTCCGGTGTACCTCGGTTTCCTGCGCTAGAACTGGATGCCCCACGAGTGCCCAAGGCGGCCTCGATCGCTGCTACCCTCTGATCGAGCGCGCGCGTGGTGCGAATCAAGGATGAGAACCCTTCTTCCATGATTTGGTTTTGTCGGTTGAGTTGTGCGAGGATGCGTTCATTGACCGAACCCTCGTCTTGTCCCCTCGGGTTCCCTCCTGGCTGTGGGTGCACAGACGGGTTGGGCCCGTCATCCCCCTCTTTGTAACACCCCAGATTTTCAAGACTTTTTAAAACTTATAATAAATGTAGAATCTTATTAAATCCCAACATATAATACAAGCGTTCGGGGTGCTATGCCACACCTGGGCTAGAGAAGCCAAGTGCACAGGATAACTAACTAATATCCTCAAAGCGTAATTACATAAACGTGGCACGCAGGCCAAAAATGGAACTATCTACTTCTACACTCCAAGTTCTAGCGCGCTCCAGTGACTTAATTTTCTGTGCCTGAAAGCCAATATATCTGTTCAGCGAGAGATGCTGGTAACCCACTCCAACGCGTTGAAATACAATACATATAGAGATATATATAGATATACAAAAACCATTTTGAGCATGAAGATATATCCTACGAACTCTAGCTTTTAAAACAGGGAATGACTCGACAGATAAGGCTAGACACAAGCAACAGTTATCACAAGCATATGTAGTTCATAACAGGCAAGGCAGATAAGGCAAGGCATAAACAATAATCACAACCCAACATGATACCCAACATAAATCCCATAGTCACATTCCCCCAAGACACTCATAATCACAACTCATCCATATCACATCACATAAGCACACTTTGTTGGCGCCACAAGACCAATCGCATGCCCATACATGAGGGTCAGCGCATATAGCTCTGACACGGCCCCGCAGCACCCTGCCCCGTATCGCAACACGGAGGGGTCGATCGCAATCGACCGATGAACCGCAGCTCATCATAGTTTGATCGCAACCAAACAGTGGACCGCAGCCCAAGAGAATCAATCTGACCGCAGCCAGCTTCTGAACCGCAGCTCAGGATAACCAATCCGATCGCAACCGAATTGGGGTAACACACACACATAACACATAGCAAGCACATGCAACCCACATTACACATTGGGAAGGGGGATAAAACGTATAACAAAACCTATGCGTGATCCATCACATACTAAGAATAATCCTAAGGGGTTCATGCTTCTTCCACCTAGGTCAACGGGATACCAATTCAACTAGCATGCAATATAATAGACTCATAAACCTACGAACGGTACCCGGAATATCAAACTAGACACAGGCACGATAAACGGAGTCTGTTGGGACACCACGGGGGTCGGGGGAACATCAAACGGGGAAGCCGAAGTCCCAAGGTGGGCGAATTTCCAGCGGGTAGCCGGTGGGTGGGGGGGCCACCCGCCGGTTTCACTGTTCCGGGCAGCGGGTCGCCGGCGGGCAGTTGCCCGCCCGCCGTGTAACACCCCAAAATTTTAAAGCTTCTCAAACTTATATAATAGAGGTAGAATCTCGATAAATCCCAAATGTAATACAAAGAGTACGAGATGCTATGCCACACCTAAGCCAGAGGACTCAGGTGCACAGGCTACTACTGAAATCCTTAATAATAATGTCAATACATAAACATGGCACGCAGGCCGAAAGGGAAGACTATCTATTCTACGCTCCAGTTCTAGCGCGCTCCAGTGCTCTAGTCCTCGGTGCCTGAAAGCCAAATATATCTGTTCAGCGAGAGATGCTGGTAACCCACTCCAACGCGTTTAAATACAATACATATAGAGATATATATAGATATACGAAAACCATTTTGAGCATGAAGATATATCCAACGAACTCTAGCTTTAAAATCGGGAATGACTCAACAGTTAAGGTTAGACACAATCAGCAGGTATAGTAAGCATACGCATTTCACAATAGATAAAGTAGTTACGACAAGGCATAAACAGTAATCATAACCCCGCACAAGCAATCCCCAATATAGATCCCATGGTCGCATCCCACAAGTCATTCATAACCACAACTCATTGATATCATAACACATAACGCACTTTGTTGGCGCCACAGGACCAATCGCATGCCCATACATGAGGGTCAGCGCATATAGCTCTGACATGGCCCCGCAGCACCATGCCCCGTATCGCAACACGGGGTTGTCGATCGCAACCGACCGATGAACCGCAGCTCATCATAATGTTTGATCGCAACCAAACAGTGGACCGCAGCCCGAGAGAATGTCATCTGACCGCAGCCAGGATAAAGGACGAACCGCAGCTCGTATAGAGACGTTTGATCGCAACCAAACGGTGGACCGCAGCCCGAGAGAATGTCATCTGACCGCAGCCAGGAATACCAATCTGACCGCAGCCAGCTTCTGAACCGCAGCCCAGGATAACCAATCCGATCGCAACCGAATTGGGGTAACACGCACACATAACACATAGCAAGCACATGCAACCCACATTACACATTGGGAAAGGGGATACAATGTATAAACAAACCTATGCGTGATCCATCACCAACTAAGAATAGTCCTAAGGGGTGCATACTCCTTTCACCTAGGTCAACGGGATACCAATTCAACTAGCATGCAATATAATAGACTTATAAACCTACGAATGGTACCCGAAACATCAAACTAGACATAGGCACGATAAACGGAGTCCGTTGGGACACCACGGGGATCGGGGAAACATCAAACAGGGAAGCCAGGAACCCAAGGTAGGGTAATTTCCAACGGGTAGCCGGTGGGTGGGGGTCCACCCGCCGGCTGCCACTGTTCCGGGCAGCGAGTGCCCGGCGGGCAGCTGCCCGCCCGCCGGCTGCCCGCTGCCGGAGTTGCCCGAGAATGCCGCGGGTAGGTGGCGGGTCCCCTACCCCCACCTACCCCCCACTGACTCTTTTCATCACTTTTCGCCCCGGGAACCGTTTTGGAACCCGAAACCATGCTTGGACACTTTACAACGCAATTAACGACAACACGTAGACAATTAACGGATCAAATACGCGAAACCATGCTATGGGGTTTAATCCTCCTAGGATTAGGTATTGGGCTTTAGGGATGGGGGTCCACGGACTATGGTGGGCCTTTTTCCCAACTTAATCATAATAAATTATTCTTTCTCATGGGTTATAGATTAATTAATTAATTGGTCTTAGGGGCCGTAACACGGGGTGTTACACTCTCCCCCCCTTACAAGGGGCTTCGTCCCCGAAGCCCGGTGTCATAGTCCACCCTTTCACCCCTAGACATCTCGTAGCTCGGCCTCCTAGGTAGGAATGTGGCCCTACGTTTGTCTTGGTTCGGGGTAGGCTGTACTTTTGGTGGTGTTGTGATAGAGAAGTTCTGGGTGTACCTCGGTTTCCTGCGCTGGAATTGGACGCCCCACGAGTGCCCAAGGCGGCCTCGATTGCTGCCTCCCTCTGATCGAGTGCGCGTGTGGTGCGAATCAAGGATGAGAACCCTTCTTCCATGATTTGGTTTTGCCGATTGAGCTGTGCGAGAATGCGCTCATTGACTGAGCCCTCGTTTTGACCCCTCGGGTCCCTTCCTGATCGTGGTTGCACTGACGGGTTAGGCCCGTCATCCTCCTCCTGCTCCTCATTTCCCTCCGAGCCCCCACAATCCTGCATGGCTCGCTTGAGCTTCTTGTTGGAGATGTCCAACCGGTCAACCAATTCTCTTCGTTCTTCCTCGGGTTTTTGGCAAATTTCTTCGAGGGTGAGGTAATGTCCTCCATCGGTGTAGTAGATGTCGTTGCGGCGAAGGTTTTGGGCATTGAAAACCATACCATTGGGGGCTTTGACCTCGGTGTGGCTTAGATCCACCCCCTTTTTCTCCATGATCCAACTTAGGATCATCCCATAGGGTAGGCTAAGCCGGTTGTTCGTTTTACAGAATTCCATATGCTTTAGCATGAGGGCCGGCAGGTTGAACTTGATTTTATGCTTTAGGAGATACGCAAAGGTGCACTCCAAGCTCCCCACGTCCTTGCTTTTGTTATTGGTGGGCAAGAGGCTATCGGTTACAATCATAACCAATATCTTTTGCTCCGCCGATAGCCACTTTCGGTTTGGTCGGGTGGCCGAGGTGAATCCGTCTTCTTTCCCGAGCAAGTACCCGAGGTAGTCCTTGTATCCCTTAGTTTGGGTGTCAATCCACCCCTTTCGGTCATAGTTGGACACACCCGTGGTGGTCAATTTTAAGAGTTTGGTCAATCGGCCTTCGGAAAGCACAATTTCCTTGCCACGGACTTTGGTGGCGATTTCTACCTTGTCACCCCGTTTGGTGGCCACAAGGTGTTGGTAGAACTCCTTCACTAACTCGGGATATGTATCCCCTTTGATGGTGAGGTATGCGTCAAGGAGACCTTGGTGTCTAAGCATATCGACCAATTCCGGAGAGAATTGATCGGGTTCGAGACTTTTACCTCTGATGACGGTGTAATCGGCGTGGTTCCATTCCGGGGTGCGGATTCCGAGGGGCTTCTTCGGCATCTTGAATTTTTCTTTTGGCGGTAAGGAATTCCGGTAGAAATTTCGGCAGTTTTCCGGCGGTTCTCCGGCGAGGTTTCCGGCGAAGTTTCCAGCGAGGTTTCCGGCGGTGGTTCGTGCCGCTTCCCGGTGGTGATGGAGGGGCGGAGCTCGGCTATTTTCCGGTGAGGGTGGTGGAGGCTTACGGTCGCGTGGGCGTTGGTGGCAGCAGGCGAAGCTTGGGTGGATGGCGGGCAGCGTCGTTCGGCAGGGGGCAGCGGGTCGCCGCTGGGTGCTCTCCGGGTGGTGGCGACGTCGGTTGGGACGGCGGCGCGGCGGTGTGGTGTTTGGCGGTGGCGTTCGGCCGGCGACGGTGGTGCGTGGTCGTCGGTTCTGCTGGGGTGGGGCGGCGAGGTGTGTGAGGTGTGTGAGGGGAAGAGTGGGGAAGAAGAAGGGGAGGAAGAAGAAGGAGGGTTTTTGATTTGGGGGTTTTGGGGGTTTTAGGGATTTGGAGGGGTTTAGTGAGGGGTTATTCCCTTAAGGTTTTAAGAAACACACATGGGCTAGTGGTTACGAACTTAGTCTTATAAGTGGGAGGTCTAGGGTTCAATCCCCATTGGCAACCTTAGGCATTTCTTGATGGTATGGTTTTTGTCCTTAACCTTGTTTCGTCCTTTAGTGGGGAAAGGGTTGGTTTGAAGGCATAGCTTGTGTTTTACGTTCGTAGCGGAATTGGAATTTGATCGAAAGGAAATCTTTATTCATAATAATTCCGAAATAGCTAAGCTAAGTAAGTGGTCTCTTACGACACGGGGGTGGTTACAAGGGGAGTGCCGGTTTATCCTAGACAGAACTCGTTTTCTGGATTTTCTTCCGTGGGCTCTGCATGGTCCTCGTCTTCCGGGATTGGGTCTCCCCCTTCTAGATCCTCTTCGTTCCCGAGGTTGGCTTGGGTGTGGCTCATAAAAAATACCTTCCCAGGAGCGCCGTAATTCCCTTGGTGACCGGTGCCCCCGTGTTGACCCACAATGGCGGGGCGCGGTCTTTGGGGTCGAGTGCACTGGAAGGCCTTGTGACCTTCCTCCCCGCAGTTGAAGCATCGCCAGGGGTTGCCCGCGCAGTCCTTGCCTTTGTGGCTTTTGTTGCATCTCGGGCAAGGGAAGCTTCTTGGGTTAGCTTCATTGTTTCCCAGGGGCGGTCTTTGGTTGGTCGGGTTGTTCGACCTTGTACCGGTGTCGTTCCTGGTTCTTTTCACCGGCGGTGCCCCACTTCCGGTGTTTCTTCTTCGCATTTGTTCCTGAACTCCGCGTTGGAGTAGTTGGATTCGATAGAGGTTTGCGGCACTGACGTAAGCCTCGTTGAGGGTCCGAGGTCTGCTTACCAGTAGTGCCTTCCGGGTTTCAAAGTTGAGGCCCGATACGAATCTCTCTATCTTGGTTACCTCGGTGGGGACAAGTTCTGGCGCGAAGCGTGCCAGCTCGAGGAATCGTTTATGGTATTCTACGACGGTGGCCGTTCCTTGATTTAGATGAAGGAACTCTTCGTACATGGAGGCTTTCATGTGAGTTGGATAGAACCGTTCCCGTAGTCGTGCCTTGAGGCCCTCCCAGTTGAACCCCGGTTCTTGTCGGTGGGTGGGTCCCTCGTGGATCCACCAGAGGTCGGCCTTGTGTCCGAAGTAGAACGAGGCTATTTCTACGTGGCGTTCCTCCGGGCATTCTACCACCCCTAGAATCTTATCAAGAGTCCGGATCCATTCCTCTAGGACCGCGGGGTCCTCTTCTCCGAAGAACGTGGGCGGTCGGTGGTTCGAAACTTGTCGGGCGATGTCTGAGTTTGCGTTTACTCGAGGCGGTGGGGGCCTGATGTTGCGAAGGGCCGCATCACTTAGTGCCTGCGCGACTTGTGTTAGTTGCTGTAGAGTCTGGGTCAAGGGGTCGTCAGTAGCGGGTTCTGGAGTTCTTGATTGTCTTCTGTTCGGTGCCATGCTGTCGTCTTTCTAGTCAGTGTTTATAAGAATGTTAGATTAGAGTCTGTTGTACTTCTTATGAAGTGGTAAGTGGGGAAGGGTTTTAGAATGGGGAAGGGTAACGTGTGGGGAAGTTATGTGTAGGTTTCACAATCTCACCGCGCGTCCTAAGATTCCTGGATCCTATGTTCCTACGTACCTAGAGTTCAAGCCTAGTGTCCTAAAGTCCGTTCTTAAGAGTCTTATCCTATGGTCAAACTTAGGCTCTGATACCAACTGTAACACCCCAAAATTTTAAGGCTTCTCAAACTTATATAATAGAGGTAGAATCTCGATAAATCCCAAATGTAATACAAAGAGTACGGGGTGCTATGCCACACCTAAGCCAGAGGACTCAGGTGCATAGGCTACTACTGAAATCCTTAATAATAATGTCAATACATAAACATGGCACGCAGGCCGAAAGGGAAGACTATCTATTCTACGCTCCAGTTCTAGCGCGCTCCAGTGCTCTAGTCCTCGGTGCCTGAAAGCCAAATATATCTGTTCAGCGAGAGATGCTGGTAACCCATTCCAACGCGTTTAAATACAATACATATAGAGATATATATAGATATACGAAAACCATTTTGAGCATGAAGATATATCCTACGAACTCTAGCTTTAAAACCGGGAATGACTCAACAGTTAAGGTTAGACACAATCAGCAGGTATAGCAAGCATATGCATTTCACAATAGATAAAGCAGTTACGACAAAGCATAAACAGTAATCATAACCCCACACAAGCAATCCCCAATATAGATCCCATGGTCGCATCCCACAAGTCATTCATAACCACAACTCATCGATATCATAACACATAACGCACTTTGTTGGCGCCACAGGACCAATCGCATGCCCATACATGAGGGTCAGCGCATATAGCTCTGACATGGCCCCGCAGCACCATGCCCCGTATCGCAACACGGGGTGGTCGATCGCAACCGATCGATGAACCGCAGCTCATCATAATGTTTGATCGCAACCAAACAGTGGACCGCAGCCCGAGAGAATGTCATCTGACCGCAGCCAGGATAAAGGACGAACCGCAGCTCGTATAGAGACGTTTGATCGCAACCAAACGGTGGACCGCAGCCCGAGAGAATGTCATCTGACCGCAGCCAGGAATACCAATCTGACCGCAGCCAGCTTCTGAACCGCAGCCCAGGATAATCATTCCGATCGCAACCGAATTGGGGTAACACGCACACATAACACATAACAAGCACATGCAACCCACATTACACATTGGGAAAGGGGATACAAAAAAAAAAAACAAACCTATGCGTGATCCATCACCAACTAAGAATAGTCCTAAGGGGTGCATACTCCTTTCACCTAGGTCAACGGGATACCAATTCAACTAGCATGCAATATAATAGACTTATAAACCTACGAACGGTACCCGAAACATCAAACTAGACATAGGCATGATAAACGGAGTCCGTTGGGACACCACGGGGATCGGGGAAACATCAAACGGGGAAGCCGGGAACCCAAGGTAGGGTAATTTCCAGCGGGTAGCCGGTGGGTGGGGGTCCACCCGCCGGCTGCCCGCCGGCTGCCACTGTTCCGGGCAGCGGGTGTGTAACACCCCAGATTTTCAAGACATTTAAACTTATAAAGTAAAGGTGAATTCTTATCAATTCCCAAACGTAACATAAAGAGTACGGGGTGTTATGCCACACCCAAGCCAGAGGGCTTAGGTGCACAGGCTACTACCGAAATCCTTGATAAAGTCAATACATAAACATGGCACGCAGGCCGAAAGGGAAGACTATCTACTCTACGCTCCAGTTCTAGCGCGCTCCAGTGCTCTAGCCCTCGGTGCCTGAAAACCAAATATATCTGTTCAGCGAGAGATGCTGGTAACCCACTCCAACACGTTAAGATACAATACATATAGAGATATATATAGATATACGAAAACCATTTTGAGCATGAAGATATAACCTACGAACCCTAGCTTTAAAACCGGGAAAGACTCGACAGCCAAGGTTAGGCACAAGCAACAGTTATAACAAGAATATGCAGTTCACAACAGATAAGGCAGATAAGGCGAGGCATAAATAGTAATCACAACCCATCATAAGCAATCCCTAATATGAAACCCTTAGGCACATCCCCAAGTCATTCATGGCCACAACCCATCGACGTCACAACACATAACACACGTTGTTGGCGCCACAGGACCAATCGCAAGCCCATACATGCGGGTCAGCGCATATAGCTCTGACATGGCCCCACAGCACCATGCCCCGTATCGCAACACGGGGAGGTCGATCGCAACCGACAGATGAACCGTAGCTCATCATAATGTTTGATCGCAACCAAACAGTGGACCACAGCCCAAGAGAGTGTCATCTGACCGCAGCCAGGATAAAGGACGAACCGCAGCTCGTATAGAAACGTTTGATCGCAACCAAACGGTGGACCGCAGCCCAAGAGAAAATGTCATCTGTCCGCAGCCAGGAATACCAATCTGACCGCAGCCAGCTTCTGAACCGCAGCTCAGGATAACCAATCCGATCGCAACCGAATTGGGTTAACACACACACATAACACATAGCAAGCACATGCAACCCACATTATACATTGGGAAGGGGGATAAAACGTATAACAAAACCTATGCGTGATCCATCACATACTAAGAATAGTCCTAAGGGGTTCATACTTCTTCCACCTAGGCCAACGGGATAGCAATTCAACTAGCATGCAATATAATAGACTCATAAACCTACGAACGGTACCCGAAATATCAAACTAGACACAGGCACGATAAACGGGGTCCGTTGGGACACTACGGGGATCGGGGAAACATCAAACGGGGAAACCGGGAGCCCAAGGTAGGGTAATTTCCAGCGGGTAGCCGGTGGGTGGGGGTCCACCCGCCGGCTATCACTGTTCCGGGCAGCGGGTGCCCGGCGGGCAGCTGCCCGCTGCCGGTGCTGCCCGAGAATGCCGCGGGTAGGTGGCGGGTCCCCTACCCCCACCTACCCCCCACTGACTCTTTTCATCACTTTTCGCCCCGGGAACCGTTGTGGAATCCGAAACCATGCTTAGACACTTTACAACGCAATTAACAACAACAAGTAGACAATTAACGGATCAAATACGGGAAACGGACGCCTCTTAACCCATCATGCTTTTCTAAACATAATCAACACCCAAACATGCGATTTCCCACCCGATAATCCAAGAATCAAAGCATACGGTACAACCTAGGGTTCTAATCACTTTTATATCAACAAGAATACGATTCGTCTTCTAATTGCAAGATTCGGTAGGAACAACACATAATCATCAAGGATACCAATTAATCATCAAGAACATCATAATCATCAAGAACAACACATAATCATCAAGAATCCCAATTAATCATCAAGAACGTCATAATTATCAAGAAACCCCCAATATCAAGATTACCAAGATTCCCCACGGAATCATTAAATCAACATCAATAATAATCATAGTAAATCGCCATTTACAACAATATGGGGGAAACCCTAAGGGGAATTCATAGCTAAGAAAATAGGTTTTGTTGAGACATGGGTTACCTCTTAGCCTTAATTAATTCCTTGGCTATGAAGGATCTTTCTTTAAGCTTTCTTGATTTCTTGATTTCTCCTAGGGGAGTTCTTCGAGCTCCTTGGGTGGTGGGGGATTATTGTGGTGGGGATTCTAAATGCCTTCTAAGTTCCCTATTTATATGCTATGGGGTTTAATCCTCCTAGGATTAGGTATTGGGCTTTAGGGATGGGGGTCCACGGACTATGGTGGGCCTTTTTCCCAACTTGATCATAATAAATTATCCTTTCTCATGGGTTATAGATTAATTAATTAAGTGGTCTTAGGGGCCGTAACACGGGGTGTTACAGGGTGCCCGGCGGGCAGCTGCCCGCCCGCCAGCTGCCCGCTGCCGGAGCTGCCCGAGAATGCCGCGGGTAGGTGGCGGGTCCCCTACCCCCACCTACCCCCCACTGACTCTTTTCATCACTTTTCGCCCCGGGAACCGTTGTGGAACCCGAAACCATGCTTGGACACTTTACAACGCAATTAACGACAACACGTAGACAATTAACGGATCAAATACGCGAAACGAATGGCACATAACCTATCATGCTTTTCTAAACATAATCAACACCCAAACATGCGATTTCCCACCCGATAATCCAAGAATCAAAGCATACGATACAACCTAGGGTTCTAATCTCTTTTTATACCGACAAGAATACGATTCGCCTTCTAATTACAAGATTCAATAGGAATAACACATAATCATCAAGAACCTCACACAATGAGCAATACATAATTATCAAGAATCCCAAATAATCATCAAGAACATCATAATTATCAAGAAACTCCCAATATCAATTTTATCAAGATTCCCCATGGAATCATTAAATCAACATCAATAATAATCATAGTAATTTGCCATTTACAACCATACGGGGGAAACCCTAAGGGGAAATCATAGCTATGAAAATAGGTTTTGTTGAGACATGGGTTACCTCTTAGCCTTAATTAATTCCTTGGCTATGAAGGATCTTTCTTTAAGCTTTCTTGATTTCTTGATTTCTCCTAGGGGGATTCTTGGAGCTCTTTGGGTGGTGAGAGATTATTGTGGTGGGGCTTCTAGATGTCATCTAAGTTCTCTATTTATATGCTATGGGGTTTAAACCTCCTAGGATTAGGTATTGGGCTTTAGGGATGGGGGTCCACTGACTATGGTGGGCCTTTTTCCCAACTTAATCATAATAAATTATTCTTTCTCATGGGTTATAGATTAATTAATTAATTGGTCTTAGGGGCCGTAAAGCGGGGTGTTACACGCCAGCTGCCCGCTGCCGGAATGGCGTTTCTCGGCCGTGGGTAGGTGGCGGGTCCCCTACCCCCCACATACCCCCCACTGACTCTTATCACACAATTTCGCCCCGGGAACCATTGTGGAACCCGAAACCATGCTTAGACACTTTACGACGCAATTAACGACAACACGTAGACAATTGACGGATCAAATACGAGAAACGAACGGCACATAACCTATCATGCTTTTCTAAACATAACCAACACCCAAACATGCGATTTCCCCACCCGATAACCCAAGAATAATATCATACGATACAACCTAGGGATCTAATCACTTTTAGATCAATCAAGGATACGATTCATCTTCTAATTGCAAGATTCGGTAAGAATATCACATAAGAACCAAGAACATCACACAAGCATCAAGAATGCCAACAAGAACATTAACCTAGGGTTCTAGTTACTTTTACATCAACAAGAATACGGTTCGTCTTCTAATTGCAAGATTCGGTACAAATAACACATAAGCATCAAGTACAACATACAACTATCAAGAACAACACATAATCATCAAGTATTCCATACAATCATCAAGAACACCATAATTATCAAGAATCTCCCAATATCAAGATTATCAAGATCCCCCATGGGATCATCACATCAATCATCAATAATAATCATCATAAATCATCAATACACAATAATATGGGGAAACCCTAAGGGGGAAATCATAGCTATGAAAATAGGTTTTGTTGAGACATGGGTTACCTCTTAGCCTTAATTAATTCCTTGGCTATGAAGGATCTTTCTTTAAGCTTTCTTGCTTTCTTGATTTCTCCTAGGGGAATTCTTGGAACTCTTTGGGTGGTGAGAGATTATTGTGGTGGGGATTCTAGGTGCCTCCTAAGTTCCCTATTTATATATTTAAGACTCCTAATTAGGGCCTTAATGGTATGGGTTTACTAATTCTATTCCTTATAGGGCTAGGGCTTGTTTTAGGGATAATGGTCCATGGTCCATAGTGGACCATATTAATTAAAGAGAATCCTAATCATAATCTGAATAGTAAAAGGCCTACTTCCTTTATTCCTAATAGGCTTAAGACTCTTATTCGGGCAAGGGTCCACGGTTCATGGTGGACCTCACTAATTAATTAAAGGTAAACCTAACATAACTAAATCATATTTAATTATTATTAATGGGATTAATTAAATAATTAATCCGGGATTGAAGGCCGTAACACGGGGTGTTACACTCTCCCCCCCTTACGAGAAGCTTCGTCCCCGAAGCTTGGAAATCATTGCAGGGTTAACGAGTCAAGAGAAGAACCGTGGTCCTATAGAGAATGTATTCCACGGGGAAACTGTATACTTGCACGCCTATGTGTGTTGGGTTTTTGGGAACGATTAGGTTTACAGGGCTAAGAGAGTGGGTTCCAAACTTGAGGACACGGTGAATTCAGGAATTAGGATCAAGTTTTCAAGGTTGCAACTTAGGTTGTGAGGTTGCCACCTTGTATGGAATCGTTAAAACATGGAATTAAGAATGGGGCCTGAAGGGCAGAAAGGATTTTGAAATAGGGAGGGGGCCGATTTTCCGAGGGAGGGAAGGGAATTCGGCTAGGATGGGTTAAGGTTTCTTGATCCCAAGTGAATAATCTGGTTAGATGCTTTGATCACGATGCGTCGACGAGCTGGTGATCCTCCTTCCTTGGTGTTGGCACTTGCTTGACTTTAAGATCCTTGTTAAACCTTGCTTCCCAGGCTAAGGTTTCATCCTTCTCTTCTATCTTGAGGGAATTTCCCGTGGTGATTTAACACTTTCTTCTTTAATGCGCCCAAGGTCTTTGACCAAGTTGGGTCAACCAAGCCAATTTCTTAGGGCGCACTTCCCAAATTCTTCCCAAAGTCTCTTGGGAGTCGATGGACTTTGGGTTGAATTTCTCTTCTTATTGAATTTCATCTCCTCTTT
This sequence comes from Ipomoea nil, assembly GCF_001879475.1. NCBI lineage: Eukaryota > Viridiplantae > Streptophyta > Magnoliopsida > Solanales > Convolvulaceae > Ipomoea > Ipomoea nil. Next base: position 3,906,275 of record NW_017616910.1, on the reverse strand, counting down.
AGTGGATGAAATTCTTAGTAAGACTTCATGTCTTACCCGGGGTTCGGCTTGTTGTGCCCTTTTGTGTTATTTTTAATGATGAAGGTGTCCTTGCGTGCCCTTTTTCTTTTTAAAGCGCAGTCGGTTACCAAATCTCGTTGTGGGATGACTCGGTGACTTTACGAGTCATCTCATTTCCTTGTGGGTCATTAATGACCCTTGAAGACTTGGCGCGAATGTGCTCTTTACCCTTTGGCTTAGCATCATGGACTACGTAGTTATTGATTCCATACAACTTGTAAGGAGTCCTCTGATTTGCTCGAACGACGTCCATGGTTTGGAGGAGTCCTGGTTCATCCTTAGCATTTTGACTTTTAAGGTCTTCGTGGGTTCTTAGCACAAGTTCCCAACTCGCCTCCTTGGTTTGCGCAATCCTTTACGCCAAACATCCCTAGTCGGTTGTATCGTAGGATCCAACTTCAATTACTCGTGCAAAGTAATTGATTGTGATTTCCCGATGGTGCCTCGTGCGTCAAAGTCTTTTACGTAGGACACTATGTTTGGGTGGTCCATGGTTTCTTATCCGAGACTCACATTCATCAATCGAGGCACACAAGTGCGCCGCAAATCAATAAAATGAGGGGTTAAGAAATCAGCACATTGTACCAGTGGGCACGAGGTGGGCGGTCGTCCGCCTGCCAAGCTCCTGCCAAAGACCCGTCAAGGTCCCGCCAAGGACCCGTTGGGGACCCGCGGGAAAGTGACTGGGAAGAGTCAATTCCTTCGGGAAAGACCCCAAAAATGCACAGATTCATGTCCTGACAAGTCCCGTGCCTTGTGCACAATAAAAGGGGCTTGAATACATAGGATGACCCATCGTACAACGTTTATTGATCCTTAAGCACGAGTTCTAGATGAGTCAAGACTCTTGTATGTTCTTTCCGCTCAGTAGGTCGGGTCTGGTTTCCAATCAGCAACCGCGTCATCTTCACCAGGTGGTTTGTTTATAAGCCAACTTTGGCTTTTCCTTGCTTGATTAAGGGTAAGCCCTCTTGGTTCTCCTTGGAGTTCGGCTTGTCGCTCGCTCTTTGTTCAATCCTTTGGTGACCAAGTGCTTGGTGATGCATTTCCCCTCCTTGGGATGCATTTGATTGACTGCCCTTGACGTCGCATGGTGTTTTGGCGACTTTGTGTGTCTCACGTGCTTCTCACGGTGCCTTAAAACCATCAAGGTCCTTGTTCCAAGGTAAGATCCTTATTGCTGGGAGGCTCTAGTTGTATGATACTTTCCATGCGTTTGTTGCCTCTTCTTGTCATATCGAGCCCCTTTCGATGATTCGTGCTAACGATTAAGAAAGGGTGTCGTTGACATAGTATTTTACTTCCTTGCATTTTAATTGGCGTTCCCAGTCTCCGGGCTGGGATAGTTGCGCCCATTCGTGACCAGTTCCGAAAGGGTTCGCTCATGCTGGAGGGAGCGGCTTCCCACTTCTGTTACTTCTTCTTTCGAGTTTGTTCCTGGATTCCGCGTTGGAGTAGTTGGATTCGGTAGAAATTAGCGGCACTGGAGTAAGCCTCGTTGAGAGTCCGAGGTCTGCTTACCACTAGTGCTTTTCGGGCTTCAAAGTTGAGGCCCGATACGAATCTCTCTACTCTGGTTACCTTGGTGGGGACTAGTTTTGGTGCGAAGCGTGCTAGTTCAAGGAATCATTTGTGGTATTCCATGACGGTAGTTGTCCCTTGTTTTAGATGGAGAAACTCTTCGTACATGGATGCTTTTACGGGTGTTGGATAAAACCGCTCTCGAAGTCGCGCCTTGAGGTGTTCCCAGTTAAACCCCGGTTCTTGTCGGTAAGTGGGACCCTCGTGGATCCACCAGAGATCGGCCTCGTGTCCGAAGTAGAACGAGGCTACCTCCACGCGGCGTTCTTCTGGGCATCCTACTAGCCCGAGGATTTTGTCGAGGGTTCGAATCCATTCTCCTAGGATTACGGGATCCTCTTCTCCTAAGGACGTGGGTGGTCGATGGTTAGAGACTTGTCGGGCAAAGTCTGCGTTTGCGTTCATCGGAGGTTGTGGGGGATTTCTTGTACATGGTCGCCCTTGCGGGTGCGGGGTGGAATTGTCCTTGTAGTCGTGCCCCTAGGCACTCCTAGTTGGACCCCCGGTTGTTACCCATAAGTGGGTCCTTTTTGGATTTATCAAAGATCAGCCTCGTGTCTTCGAACGAGGCTATCTCTACGCGGTGTTCCTCTGGGCGTTCCATTAACCCAAGGATTTTGTTGAAGGTTCGGATTCGTGCTGCGAGGAGTGTGGGGTCCTTGACTGTCTTCTTGTTGGCGCCGTGCTGCTGGTTCTTAGGGCCAATATTTATTGTAGTGATGGGCCAGCGTGCTGCACCCTTACCTTGGTGTGGTAAGCGTAGGGGGGTCCTTTAAGTTATGGGGGCATAAAGTGAGGGGAGGTTATGTGTAGGTTTCACAATCTCACCGTGCGTCCTAAGATTCCTGAGTCCTATGTCCCTAGATACCTAGAGTTCAAGCCTAATGTCCTAAAGTCCGGTCTCAAGAGTCTTATCCTAGGGTCAAACTTAGGCTCTGATACCAACTGTAACACCCCAGATTTTCAAGACTTTTTAAAACTTATAATAAATGTAGATACTTATTAAATCTCAAGATATAATACAAGCGTTCGGGGTGCTATGCCACACCTGGGCTAGAGAACCCAAGTGCACAGGCTAACTAACTAATATCCTCAAAGCGTAATTACATAAACGTGGCACGCAGGCCAAAAAGGGAACTATCTACTTCTACACTCCAAGTTCTAGCGCGCTCCAGTGACTTAATCTTCTGTGCCTGAAAGCCAAATATATCTGTTCAGCGAGAGATGCTGGTAACCCACTCCAACGCGTTGAAATACAATACATATAGAGATATATACAGATATACGAAAACCGTTTTGAGCATGAAGATATATCCTACGAACTCTAGCTTTTAAAACAGGGAATGACTCGACAGATAAGGTTAGACACAAGCAACAGTTATCACAAGCATATGTAGTTCATAACAGGCAAGGAAACATTCCCCCAAGACACTCATAATCACAACTCATCCATATCACATCACATAAGCACACTTTGTTGGCGCCCCAGGACCAATCGCATGCCCATACATGAGGGTCAGCGCATATAGCTCTGACACGGCCCCGCAGCACCCTGCCCCGTATCGCAACACGCAGGGGTCGATCGCAACCGACCGATGAACCGCAGCTCATCATAGTTTGATCGCAACCAAACAGTCGACCGCAGCCCAAGAGAATGTCATCTGACCGCAGCCAGGAAAGTATGAACCGCAGCTCATATAGGAACGTTTGATCGCAACCAAACAGTGGACCGCAGCCCAAGAGTATCAATCTGACCGCAGCCAGCTTCTGAACCGCAGCCCAGGATAACCAATTCGATCGCAACCAAATTGGGGTAACACACACACATAACACATAGCAAGCACATGCAACCCACATTACACATTGGGAAGGGGGATAAAACGTATAACAAAACCTATGCGTGATCCATCACATACTAAGAATAGTCCTAAGGGGTTCATGCTTCTTCCACCTAGGTCAACGGGATACCAATTCAACTAGCATGCAATATAATAGACTCATAAACCTACGAACGGTACCCGGAATATCAAACTAGACACAGGCACGATAAACGGAGTCCGTTGGGACACCACGGGGGTCGAGGGAACATCAAACGGGGAAGCCGAAGTCCCAAGGTGGGCGAATTTCCAGCGGGTAGCTGGTGGGTGGGGAGGCCACCCGCCGGCTGCCCGCCGGTTTCACTGTTCCGGGCAGCGGGTCGCCGGCGGGCAGCTGCCCGCCCGCCGGCTGCCCGCTGCCGGAATGGCGTTTCTCGGCCGTGAGTAGGTGGCGGGTCCCCTACCCCCCACTGACTCTTATCACACAATTTCGCCCCGGGAACCATTGTGGAACACAAAACCATGCTTAGACACTTTACGACGCAATTAACGACAACACGTAGATAATTAACGGATCAAATACGAGAAACGAACGGCACATAACCTATCATGCTTTTCTAAACATAACCAACACCCAAACATGCGATTTCCCCACCCGATAACCCAAGAATAATATCATACGATACAACCTAGGGATCTAATCACTTTTAGATCAATCAAGGATACGATTCATCTTCTAATTGTAAGATTCGGTAAGAATATCACATAAGCACCAAGAACATCACACAAGCATCAAGAATGCCAACAAGAACATTAACATAGGGTTCTAGTTACTTTTACATCAACAAGAATACGGTTCGTCTTCTAATTGCAAGATTCGGTACAAATAACACATAAGCATCAAGAACAACATACAACTATCAAGAACAACACATAATCATCAAGTATTCCATACAATCATCAAGAACACCATAATTATCAAGAATCTCCCAATATCAAGATTATCAAGATCCTCCATGGGATCATCACATCAATCATCAATAATAATCATCATAAATCATCAATACACAATAATATGGGGAAACCCTAAGGGGGAAATCATAGCTATGAAAATTGGTTTTGTTGAGACATGGGTTACCTCTTTGCCTTAATTAATTCCTTGGCTATGAAGGATCTTTCTTTAAGCTTTCTTGCTTTCTTGATTTCTCCTAGGGGAATTCTTGGAACTCTTTGGGTGGTGAGAGATTATTGCGGTGGGGATTCTAGGTGCCTCCTAAGTTCCCTATTTATATATTTAAAACTCCTAATTAGGGCCTGAATGGTATGGGTTTACTAATTCTATTCCTTATAGGGCTAGGGCTTGTTTTAGGGATAAGGGTCCATGCTCCATAGTGGACCATATTAATTAAAGAGAATCCTAATCATAATCTGAATAGTAAAAGGCCTACTTCCTTTATTCCTAATAGGCTTAAGACTCTTATTCGGGCAAGGGTCCACGGTTCATGGTGGACCTCACTAATTAATTAAAGGTAAACCTAACATAACTATATCATATTTAATTATTATTAACGGGATTAATTAAATAATTAATCCGGGATTGAAGGCCGTAACACGGGGTGTTACACTCTTGTCCCTCATTTCCCTCCGAACCTCCACAATCTTGCATGGCTCGCTTGAGCTTTTTGTTGGAGATGTCCAACCGGTCAACCAATTCCCTCCGTTCCTCCTCGGGTTTTTGGAAAATTTCTTCGAGGGTGAGATAGCGTCCTCCTTCGGTGTAGTAGATGTCGTTGCGACGGAGGTTTTGGGCATTGAAAACCATACCATTGGCGGTTTTGACCTCGGTGTGGCTTAGGTCCACCCCCTTTTTCTCCATGATCCAACTTAGGATCATCACATAGGGTAGGCTAAGCCGGTTGTTCGTCTTACAGAATTCCATGTGCTTTAGCATGAGGGCCGAAAGGGGACTAACTACTTCTACGTTCCAAGTACTAGCGTTCTCCAGTGACTTATTCTTCTGTGCCTGAAAGCCAAATATATCTGTTCAGCGAGAGATGCTGGTAACCCACTTTAACGCGTTGAAATACAATACATATAGCAATATATATATAGATATACGAAAACCATTTTGAGCATGAGAATATATCCTACGAACTCTAGCTTTAAAACCGGGAATGACTCGACAGATAAGGTCAGACACAAGCAACAGTTATAACGAGCATATGCAGTTCACAACAAGTAAGGCAGATAAGGCAAAGCATAATCAATGATCATAACCCAACATGAACAATCCCCAATATAAATCCCATAGTCACATCCCCCAAGACGCTCATAATCACAACTCGTCCATGTCACAACACATAACGCACGTTGTTGGCGCCACAGGACCACTCGCATGCCCATACATGCGGGTCAGCGCATATAGCTCTGACACGGCCCCACAGCACCATGCCCCGTATCGCAACACGGGGAGGTCGATCGCAACCGACCGATGAACCGCAGCTCATCATAATGTTTGATCGCAACCAAACAGTGGACCGCAGCCCAAGAGAGTGTGTCATCTGACTGTAGCCAGGAATTCCCATCTGACTACAGCCAGCCTCTGAACCGCAGCTCAGGAAAGATGTCACCTGATTGCAGCCAGGAATTCCCATCTGACTACAACCAGCTTCTGGACCGCAGTCCAGGATACCGTCATCCGACTGCAGCCAGGAATTCCCATCTGACTGTAGCCGGCTTCTGAACCGCAGCTCAGGATAACCAATCCGATCGCAACCGAATTGGGGCAACACGCACACATAACACATAGCAAGCACATGCAACCCACATTACACATTGGGAAGGGGGATAAAGCGTATAACAACCTTATGCGTGATCCATCACGTACTAAGAATAGTCCTAAGGGGTTCATACTTCTTCCACCTAGGTCAACGGGATACCAATTCAACTAGCATGCAATATAATAGACTCATAAACCTACGAACGGTACCCGAAATATCAAACTAGACATAGGCACGACAAACGGGGTCCGTTGGGACACCACAAGGATCGGGGAAACATCAAACGGGGAAGCCGGGGTCCCGAGGGGGGGCAAATTCCAGCGGGTAGCCGGTGGGTGAGGGTCCACCCGCCGGCTGCCCGCCGGCCATCACTGTTCCGGGCAGCGGGTGCCAGGCGGGCAGCTGCCCGCCCGCCGGCTGCCCGCTGCCGGAGCTGCCCGAATTGCCGCGGGTAGGTGGTGGGTCCCCTACCCCCCACTGACTCTTTTCACCACTTTTCGTCCCGGGAACCATTGTGGAACCCGAAACCATGCTTAGACACTTTTCAACGTAATTAACGACAACACATAGACAATTAACGGATCAAATACGATAAACGAACGGCACATAACCTATCATGCTTTTCTAATCATAATCAACACCCAAACATGCGATTTCCCCACCCGATAATCCAAGAATAATATCATACGATACAACCTAGGGTTCTAATCACTTTTATATCAATCAAGAATACAATTCGTCTTCTAATTGCAAGATTCGGTAGGAACAACACATAATCATCAATGATACCAATTAATCATCAAAAACACCATAATCATCAAGAACAACACATAATCATCAAAACCCCAATTAATCATCAAGAACATCATAATTATCAAGAAACTCCCAATATCAAGATTATCAAGGTTCCTCATGGAATCATTATATCGACATCAATAATAATCATCATCAATCGCCATTTACAACAATATGGGGGAAACCCTAAGGGGAAATCATAGCTATGAAAATAGGTTTTGTTGAGACATGGGTTACCTCTTAGCCTTAATTAATTCCTTGGCTACGAAGGATCTTTCTTTAAGCTTTCTTGCTTTCTTGATTTCTTCTAAGGGAATTCTTGGAGCTCTCCTGGGGTGATGGGGCGTCTAGGCGTGTGGGGGTTCTGGGTGTCTCCTAAGTTCCCTATTTATATATTTAAGACTCCTAATTGGGGCCTGAATGGTATGGGTTTACTAATTCTATTCCTTATAGGACTCAGGGACTTGCTTTAGGGATAAGGGTCCATATTAATTAAGGCGGATCTTAATCACAATCTGAATAATAAAAGGCCTACTTCCTTTATTCCTAATAGATAACTAGGTCTAGAATTCCTAATTAGGATCTGAATAGTAAAAGGTTTACTATCTTTATTCCTAATAGGCTTAAGCCTCTAATTTAGGCAAGGGTCCACGGTTCATGGTGGACCCTATTAATTAATTAAAGGGGAACTTAACATAATTAATCATATTTAATTATTATTATTAGCGGGATTAATTAAATAATTAATCCAGGATTAAAGGCCGTAACACGGGGTGTTACACTCTCCCCCCCTTACAAGGGGCTTCGTCCCCGAAGCCCGGTGTCATAGTCCACCCTTTCACCCCTGGACATCTCGTAGTTCGGCCTCCTGGGTAGGAGTGTGGCCCTACGTTTGTCTTAGTTTGGGGTAGGCTGTACTTTTGGTGGCTTTGTGATAGAGAAGTTATGGGTGTACCTCGGTTTCCTGCGCTGGAACTGGGCGCCCCACGAGTGCCCAAGGCGGCCTCGATTACTGCCACCCTCTGATCGAGTGCGCGTGTGGTGCGAATCAAGTATGAGAACCCTTCTTCCATGATTTGGTTTTGCCGGTTGAGCTGTGCGAGAATGCGCTCATTGACCGAGCTCTCGTTTCGATCCCTCGGGTCCCTTCTGGATCGTGGTTGCACTGTCGGGTCGGGCCCGTCATCCTCCTCCTGTTCCTCATTTCCCTCCGGGCCCCCACAGTCCTGCATGGCTCGCTTGAGCTTCTTGTTGGAGATGTCTAACCGGTCAACCAATTCCCTTCGTTCTTCCTCGGGCTTTTGGCAAATCTCTTCGAGGGTGAGGTAATGTCCTCCCTCGGTGTAGTAGATGTCGTTGCGACGAAGGTTTTGGGCATTGAAAACCATACCATTGGGGGTCTTTACCTCGGTGTGGCTTAGATCCACCCCCTTTTTCTCCATGATCCAACTTAGGATCATCCCGTAGGGTAGGCTAAGCCGGTTGTTCGTTTTACAGAATTCCATGTGCCTGAGCATGAGGGCCGGCAAGTTGAACTTGATTTTGTGTTTTAGGAGGTACGCAAAGGCACACTCCAAGCTTCCCACATCCTTGCTCTTATTATTGGTGGGCAAGAGGCTATCGGTTAAAATCATAACCAATATCTTTTGCTCCGCCGATAGCCATTTCCGGTGTGGTCGGGTGGCCGAGGTGAACCCATCCTCTTTCCCGAGTAAGTACCCAAGATAGTCCTTGTATCCCGTGGTTTGGGTGTCAATCCACCCCTTCCGGTCGTAGTTGGACACACCCGTGGTGGTCAATTTCAAGAGCTTGGCCAAACGGCTTTCGGAAAGCACAATTTCTTTGCCGTGAACTTTGGTGGTGATCTCTACCTTGTCACCTCGTTTGGTGGCTACAAGGTGCTGATAGAACTCCTTCACCAATTCGGGGTACGTATCTCCTTTGATGGTGAGATACGTATCTAAAAGTCCTTGGTGTCTAAGCATGTCAACCAATTCCGGAGAGAATTGGTCGGGGTCAAGTGTTTTACCTCCGATTACGGTATAATCGGCATTGCTCCACTCCGGGGTGCGGATTCCGAGAGGCTTCTTTGGCATGATGATGATCGCTCGTTGGTGGCGGTTTCCGGCTGCTCCTTTTTCCGGCACGGCGGCGACGGCGGTTTTCCCGCGACCTTTCCGGCGACTTTTCCGGCGGTCCTAGGCGGCGGTTCTTGCTCGTTATTGCGAAGAGCGCCGGCGAGCATAGGTTCGACGAGGGGAGGCAACGGCGAGCGAATGACGGCAGCGGGCTCCCAGGCAGCGTCGTATGGCGGTGGCAGCGGGTTGGGGCTGGGCATTCGCCGGGCGGAGGAGCGGTGGCCGAACTCGTGCGGCGGCGCGGCGTCGTGGCTGGCGTGTAGCTGGGGCGGGTCGCGAGGTTGCGGCTCCTCACGGTGGCTGGCCGGTGAGGGTTTTAGGGGGGGGGGGGGTCGAGAGAGAGAGAGAGAAGGGAGGAGGGTTGGGTGATTTGGGGAAGAAGGAGGAGGGTTTATGATTTGGGGATTTTGTGGGTTTGAGGATTTTAGGGGGGGTTTAACAAGGGAGTGTTCCCTTAAGGTTTCAAGAAACACTCATGGGCTAGTGGTTGGGACTTGGACTTGTAAATGTGAGGTTTAGAGTTCAATTCTTATTGGTGACATTAGGTATATCTTGATGAGGTAGTTTTTGTCCTTTTTCCCGTTTCGTCTTTTGGTGAGGAAGGGTTGGGTGGATGACATAACTTGTGTTTTACCCTCGTAGCGGAATTGGAAGTTGTACGAAACGAATCTTTATTCATAATATTTTCTAAGTAGCTAAGTTAAGTAGACATGATGCTCCCGAAGTAATTAAACTAAATAAGTGGTCGATACGATACAGGGAACGGCTACACGGGGTGATGGCTTATCTTAGACAGAATTCGCTTTCGGGACTTTCTTCGGCGGGGTCCGTATGGTCCTCGTCTTCGGGGTTTGGGTTTTCCCCTCCTAGGTCTTCTTCGTTTCCGAGGTTGGCTTGCGTTTGGCTTATGACGAATACTTTTCCGGGAGCGCCGTAGCCCCCCTTGGTGGCCCGTGGTGGTGGGACGCGGCCTTTGGGGTTGAGTGCAATGGAAGGCCTTGTGTCCTTCCTCCCCGCAGTTGAAGCATCTCCAGGGGTTGCCCGCGCAGTCCTTGCCGCGGTGGCTTTTGTTGCATCTCGGGCAAGGAAAGTTCTTTGGGTTCGCTTCGTTGTTCCCCGGGGGCGGCCTTGGGTTGGTCGGGTTGTTTGTCCTCGTGCCGACGTCGTTCCTTGTTCTTTTCACCGGCAGTGCCCCACTTCCGGGGTTCCTTCTTCGCATCTGTTCTTGGACTCCGCGTTGAAGTAGTTGGATTCGATAGAGATTCGCAGCACTGGCGTAAGCCTCGTTGAGGGTCCGGGGCCTACTTACCACTAGTGCCTTCCGGGCTTCGAAGTTGAGGCCCGATACGAATCTTTCTACCTTGGTTACCTCGGTGGGGACAAGTTCGGGCGCGAAGCGTGCCAGTTCGAGGAACCGTTTATGGTACTCTACGACAGTGGCCGTTCCTTGCTTTAGATGGAGGAACTCTTCATACATGGACGCTTTTACGTGAGTTGGGTAGAACCGTTCGCGCAGCCGTGCCTTGAGGCTTTCCCAATTGAACCCCGGTTCTTGTCGGTGGGTGGGTCCCTCGTGGATCCACCAGAGGTCGGCCTCTTGTCTGAAGTAGAACGTGGCAATTTCCACACGACGTTCCTCCGGGCATTCCACCACCCCTAGGATCTTATCGAGAGTCCGGATCCATTCTTCTAGGATCGCGGGGTCTTCTTCTCCGAAGAACGTGGGTGGCCGGTGATTTGAAACTTGTCGGGCGATGTCTGAGTTTGCGTTTGTCGGAGGTGGTGGGGGTCTGATGTTGCGAAGGGCCGCTTCACTTAGTGCTTGCGCGACTTGTGTTAGTTGCTGTAGAGTTTGGGTCAAGGGGTCGTCAGTGGCGGGTTCCGGTGTCCTTGATTGTCTTCTGTTCGGCGCCATGTTATCGTCTTTCTGGTCGGGGTTTATAAGAGTATTAGATTAGAGTCTGTTGTACTTCTTATGAAGTGATAAGTGGGGAAGAGTAACGTGTGGGGGGTTTATGTGTAGGTTTCACAATCTCACCGCGCGTCCTAAGATTCCTAAGCCCTATGTTCTTAAGTACCTAGAGTTCAAGCTTAATGTCCTAAGGTCCGTTCTTAAGAGTCTTATCTTAGGGTCAGACTTAGGCTCTGATACCAACTGTAACACCCCAGATTTTCGAAACATTTAAAACTTATAAAATAAAGGTATTATCTCATTAAATCCCAAAACATAATACAAGTGTACGGGGTGCTATGCCACACCTGAGCTGGAGAACCCAGGTGCACAGGCTAACTAACTAATATCCTCAATAATGTAAATGCATAATATGGCACGCAGGCCGAAAGGAGACTAACTACTTCTACGTTCCGAGTACTAGCGCTCTCCAGTGACTTATTCTTCTGTGCCTGAAAGCCAAATATATCTGTTCAGCGAGAGATGCTGGTAACCCACTCCAACGCGTTGAAATACAATACATATAGCAATATATATATAGATATACGAAAACCATTTTGAGCATGAGAATATATCCTACGAACTCTAGCTTTAAAACCGGGAATGACTCGACAGATAAGGTCAGACACAAGCAACAGTTATAATGAGCATATGCAGTTCACAACAGGTAAGGCAGATAAGGCAAAGCATAATCAATGATCATAACCCAACATGAACAATCCCCAATATAAATCCCATAGTCACATCCCCCAAGACGCTCATAATCACAACTCGTCCATGTCACAACACATAACGCACGTTGTTGGCGCCACAGGACCACTCGCATGCCCATACATGCGGGTCAGCGCATATAGCTCTGACACGGCCCCACAGCACCATGCCCCGTATCGCAACACGGGGAGGTCGATCGCAACCGACCGATGAACCGCAGCTCATCATAATGTTTGATCGCAACCAAACAGTAGACCGCAGCCCAAGAGAGTGTGTCATCTGACTGTAGCCAGGAATTCCCATCTGACTACAGCCAGCCTCTAAACCGCAGCTCAGGAAAGATGTCACCTGATTGCAGCCAGGAATTCCCATCTGACTACAACCAGCTTCTGGACCGCAGTCCAGGATACCGTCATCCAACTGCAGCCAGGAATTCCCATCTGACTGTAGCCGGCTTCTGAACCGCAGCTCAGGATAACCAATCCGATCGCAACCGAATTGGGGCAACACGCACACATAACACATAGCAAGCACATGCAACCCACATTACACATTGGGAAGGGGGATAAAGCGTATAACAACCTTATGCGTGATCCATCACGTACTAAGAATAGTCCTAAGGGGTTCATACTTCTTCCACCTAGGTCAACGGGATACCAATTCAACTAGCATGCAATATAATAGACTCATAAACCTACGAACGGTACCCGAAATATCAAACTAGACATAGGCACGACAAATGGGGTCCGTTGGGACACCACAGGGATCGGGGAAACATCAAACGGGGAAGCCGGGGTCCCGAGGGGGGGAAAATTCCAGCGGGTAGCCGGTGGGTGGGGGTCCACCCGCCGGCTGCCCGCCGGCCATCACTGTTCCGGGCAGCGGGTGCCCGGCGGGCAACTGCCCGCTCGCCGGCTGCCCGCTGCCGGAGCTGCCCGAATTGCCGCGGGTAGGTGGTGGGTCCCCTACCCCCCACTGACTCTTTTCACCACTTTTCGTCCCGGGAACCATTGTGGAACCCGAAACCATGCTTAGACACTTTTCAACGTAATTAACGACAACACATAGACAATTAACGGATCAAATACGATAAACGAACGGTACATAACCTATCATGCTTTTCTAATCATAATCAACACCCAAACATGCGATTTCCCCACCCGATAATCCAAGAATAATATCATACGATACAACCTAGGGTTCTAATCACTTTTATATCAATCAAGAATTCAATTCGTCTTCTAATTGCAAGATTTGGTAGGAACAACACATAATCATCAAGGATACCAATTAATCATCAAAAACACCATAATCATCAAGAACAACACATAATCATCAAAACCCCAATTAATCATCAAGAACATCATAATTATCAAGAAACTCCCAATATCAAGATTATCAAGGTTCCTCATGGAATCATTATATCGACATCAATAATAATCATCATCAATCGCCATTTACAACAATATGGGGGAAACCCTAAGGGGAAATCATAGCTATGAAAATAGGTTTTGTTGAGACATGGGTTACCTCTTAGCCTTAATTAATTCCTTGGCTACGAAGGATCTTTCTTTAAGCTTTCTTGCTTTCTTGATTTCTTCTAAGGGAATTCTTGGAGCTCTCCTGGGGTGATGGGGCGTCTAGGCGTGTGGGGGTTCTGGGTGTCTCCTAAGTTCCCTATTTATATATTTAAGACTCCTAATTGGGGCCTGAATGGTATGGGTTTACTAATTCTATTCCTTATAGGACTCAGGGACTTGCTTTAGGGATAAGGGTCCATATTAATTAAGGCGGATCTTAATCACAATCTGAATAATAAAAGGCCTACTTCCTTTATTCCTAATAGATAACTAGGTCTAGAATTCCTAATTAGGATCTGAATAGTAAAAGGTTTACTATCTTTATTCCTAATAGGCTTAAGCCTCTAATTTAGGCAAGGGTCCACGGTTCATGGTGGACCCTATTAATTAATTAAAGGGGAACTTAACATAATTAATCATATTTAATTATTATTATTAGCGGGATTAATTAAATAATTAATCCAGGATTAAAGGCCGTAACACGGGGTGTTACAGCTGGCTCCGGTGTTGGTCCGTCGAGGTGGGGCAGCAGTGTTAGAGTGGTGCCGGGTGGTGGTGGCAGCGGGCTGTAGCTGGGCGTCTACCCGGTGGAGTGGGGTGGCCGGTTTCGGGCGGTGGTGCGGCATCGTGGGCTGGCGGTCGTTCTTCGGCCGGCGACGGCGTTTGGTTGGGGCGGCATCGTGTGGTTGCGGTGCTTCTTCGGTGGACGGCCGGCGAGGGGTAGGAGGGGCGTGAGAGAGAGAGGGAAGAGGGGGTTTGGGTGATTTGGGGAAGAAGGAGAAGGGTTTATGATTTGGGGATTTTGTGGGTTTTAGGGATTTGGAAGGGTTTATCAAGGGAGTGTTCCCTTGTGGTTTTAAGAGACACACATGGGCTAGTGGTTGAGAACTTAGTCTTATATAAGTGGGAGGTCTAAAGTTCAATCCCCATTGGCAACATTAGGCATTTCATGATGGTGTGGTTTTTGTCCTTTTCCTTGTTTCGTCCTTTAGTAGGGGAAGGGTTGGGTTGATGGTATAATTTGTGTCTTGCCTTCGTAGTGGAATTGGAATTCGATCAAAAATCTTTATTCATAATAATTCCGAAATAGCTAAGCTAAGTAAGTGGTCTTTACGACAAAAAGGGGGTGTGGCGGCTTATCCTAGACAGTATTCGTTTTCTTGGTTTTCTTCTGCGGGGTCCGCATGGTCCTCGTCTTCCGGGATTGGGTTTCCCTCCCCGAGGTCCTCCTCGTTCCCGAGGTTGGCTTGAGTGTGGCTCATGACAAATACCTTCCCGGGAGCGCCGTAACCCCCTTGATGACCGGTGCCCCAGTGTTGACCCACGGTGGTGGGGCATGGTCTTTGGGGTCGAGTGCACTGGAAGTCCTTGTGTCCTTCCTCTCCGCAGTTGAAACATCGCCAAGGATTGCCCATGCAGTGCTTGCCTCTATGGCTTTTGTTGCACTTTGGGCAAGGGAAGCTTCTTGGATTAGTTTCATTGTTTCCCAGGGGCGGTCTTTGATTGGTTGGGTTGTTCGACCTTGCGCAGGTGTCGTTTCTCGTTCTTTTCACCGGCGGTGCCCCACTTCCGGTGTTTCTCCTTCGTATTTGTTCCTGAACTCCGCGTTGGAGTAGTTGGATTCGATAGAGATTTGCGGCACTGGAGTAAGCCTCATTGAGGGTTCGAGGCCTGCTTACTACTAGTGCCTTTCGGGCTTCGAAGTTGAGGCCCGATACGAATCTCTCTATCTTGGTCACCTCGGTGGGGACTAATTCTGGTGCGAAGCGCGCCAGTTCGAGGAATCTTTTATGGTATTCCATGACGGTAGCCGTTCCTTGTTTCAGGTGGAGAAATTCTTCGTACATGGAAGCTTTCACGTGGTTTGGATAAAACCGTTCTCGTAGTCGTGTCTTGAGGTTCTCCCAGTTGAACCCTGGTTCTTGTTGATAAGTGGGTCCCTCGTGGATCCACCAGAGATCGGCCTCATGCCCGAAGTAGAACGAGGCTATCTCTACGCGGCGTTCCTCCGGGCATTCTACTACCCCAAAAATCTTATCAAGAGACCGGATCCATTCTTCTAGGACCGTGGGGTCCTCTTCTCCCGAAAACGTGGGTGGTCGGTGATTTGAAACTTGTCGGGCGATGTCTGAGTTTGCGTTCGATGGAGGCGGTGGGGGCCTGTTGTTGCGAAGGGCCACGTCACTTAGTGCCTGTGCGACTTGTGTTAGTTGTTGTAGGGTTTGGGTCAAGGGGTCGTCAGTGGCGGGCTCTGGAGTTCTTGATTGCCTTCTGTTCGGTGCCATGCTATCGTCTTTCTGGTCAGTGTTTATAAGAACGTTAAATTAGAGTCCGATGCACATCTTATGAAGTGATAAGTGGGGAAGGGTTTTAGAACGGGGAAGGGTAAAGTGTGGGAAGGTTATGTGTAGGTTTCACAATCTCACCGCGCGTCCTAAAATTCTTGAGTCCTACGTTCCTAGGTACCTAGAGTTCAAGCCTAACGTCCTAAAGTCCGGTCTTAAGAGTCTTTTCCTAGGGTCAAACTTAGGCTCTGATACCAACTGTAACACCCCAGCTTTTCAAGACATTTAAAAACTTATATAGTAAAGGTAATATCTCATTACATCCCAAAGTATAGCATAAGTGTACGGGGTGCTATGCCACACCTGGGCTAGAGAACCCAGGTGCACAGGCTGTCTAACTAATATCCTCCGAATATACAGCATAACATGGCACGCAGGCCGAAAGGGGAAACTATTCTACTTCTACGCTCTAGTTCTAGCGCGCTCCAGTGCTCTAATCCTCTGTGCCTGAAAGCCAAATATATCTGTTCAGCGAGAGATGCTGGTAACCCACTCCAACGCGTTGAAATACAATACATATAGAGATATATATAGATATACAAAAACCATTTTGAGCATGAAGATATATCCTACGAACTCTAGCTTTTAGAACCGGGAATGACTCGACAGATAAGGCTAGACACAAGCAACAGTTATAACGAGCACATGCAGTTCATAACAGGCAAGGCAGATAAGGCAAGGCATAAGCAATAATCATAACCCAACATAAACAATCCCCAACATAAATCCCATAGTCACCTTCCCCAAGACACTTATAATCACAGCTCATCCATATCACAACACATAGCACACTGTGTTGGCGCCACAGGACCAATCGCATACCCATACATGAGGGTCAGCGCATATAGCTCTGACACGACCCCGCAGCACCCTGCCCCGTATCGCAACACGGAGGGGTCGATCGCGACCGACCGATGAACCGCATCTCATCATAGTGTTTGATCGCAACCAAACAGTGGACCGCAGCCCAAGAGTATGTCATCTGACCGCAGCCAGGAAAGTATGAACCGCAGCTCATATAGAAACATTTGATCGCAACCAAACGGTGGACCGCAGCCCAAGAGTATCAATCTGACCGCAGCCAGCTTCTGAACCGCAGCTCAGGATAACCAATACGATCGCAACCGAATTGGGGTAACACACACACATAACACAAAGCAAGCACATGCAACCCACATTACACATTGGGAAGGGGGAGAAAACGTATAACAAAACCTATGCGTGATCCATAACATACTAAGAATAGTCCTAAGGGGTTCATACTTCTTCCACCTAGGTCAACGGGATAACAATTCAACTAGCATGCAATATATTAGATTCATAAACCTACGAACGGTACCCGAAATATCAAACTAGACATAGACACGATAAACGGAGTCCGTTGGGACACCACGGGGGTTGGGGGACATCAAACGGGGAAGCCGGGAACCCAAGATGGGGAAAATTCCAACGGGTAGTTGGTGGGTGGGGGGCCACCCGCCGGTAACACTGTTCTGGGTAGCGGGTCGCCAGCGGGCAGCTGCACGCCCGCCGGCTGCCCGCTGCCGGAAACGCCAATTCGGCCGTGGGTAGGTGGCGGGTCCCCTACCCCCCACTGATTCTTTTCACACAATTACGCCCTGGGAACCGTTGTGGAACCCGAAACCATGCTTAGACACTTTACAACGCAATTAACGACAACACGTGGACATTTAACGGATCAAATACGAGAAATGAACGGCACATAACCTATCATGCTTTTCTAAACATAATCAACACCCAAACATGCGATTTCCCCACCCGATAATCCAAGAATAATATCATACGATACAACCTAGGGCTCTAATCACTTTTATATCAACAAGAATACGATTCGTCTTCTAATTGCAAGATTCGGTAAGAATAACACATAAGCATCAGGAAAATCACACAATTATCAAGAACAACACATAATCATCAATAACTCCACATAATCATTAAGATCCCCATGTAATCATCAAGAACACCATAATTATCAAGAATCTCCCAATATCACGATTATCAAGATCCCCCATGGGATCATCACATCAATCATCAATAATAATCATCACCAATCATTAATACACAATAATATGGGGAAACCCTAAGGGGGAATCATAACTATAAAAATAGGTTTTGTTGAGACATGGGTTACCTCTTAGCCTTAATTAATTCCTTGGCTATGAAGGATCTTTCTTTAAGCTTTCTTGATTTCTCCTAGGGGAATTCTTGGAACTCTTTGGGTGGTGAGAGATTATTGTGGTGGGAATTCTAGGTGCCCCATAAGTTCTCTATTTATAGATCTAGGGATCTTATTTAGGGTCTAATCCTATTGGGATTAGGGGTTGGGTTTAGAGATGAGGGCCCACGGACTATGGTGGGCCTTTTTCCCTAATTAATCATTATAATTTATTCTTTCTCTTGGGCTATTGATTAATTAATTAATTGGTTTTAGGGGCCGTAACATGGGGTGTTACACACACACAACACCATCATAGGAATCAATCAACGGATCTCAACGAAGATATGAAACCATATTCAACAATGAAAGGATCACAATCCAACAACAACGATGATCACACAAGTCATCATCCACAATTAGGAAAGTACAAACCACACACGCTAGCATTTCAACACCGAACTAGCATTCTCATCAAACGGGTAAACAAAACATAGTTCCAAAGAACACACAAGACTCACCATGGTTCAACGAATCACAAGGTTGAACACTTAGCACGATTCAAGACACCAAAACCTACATGGAATCCTACCATATAGTTCTAGACATACAAAACATCAAGAAGACACTCAAATAGTTCCACAAAAGAACATCGGGGAGTCAAAACATCAAATACCGAGTCAAAATAATCACAGGGAACAAATCCGCAAACTACACCATATATGTACCCCGCGGGTGGGGCCACGGGTGGACCCCCACCCGTGGTTCCGCCCGCGGGAACACACTCCCACAACCAACGTACCCCGCGGGTGGACCCCTACCCATCGTTCCGCCCGCGGGTACAACACCTTGTACCAAAACATCTCATCGGGCATTTTCAACACTAAGCTCAAATTCAAGTCCAAAACATGCCAAATCTCACCAAATACAACAGAATGACTTGAATCAAAGGAATAGTCAAGCAATGGCATACATGAACCCTAAAAACAAGCTCTAGATATGCATTTTCACAAGACAATGCATCAACACTCACATTTCATAGCAAAATCACATGTAGAATCCAAGAAATCATCATATAGGTAAGTAAAATAGATTTTGTAAAGCCTGGGTTACCTCTTGAAGACTAAACCTTCACTTATAACACCTCTCAAAGCTCCTAACAAGGTTCACCTTCAACACCCACTTCAAGAACACACCAAAAGACCATAAAGATTTCATCTTTAGAAAAACATACCTTAAAAAACACTAAAAACACAAAAGGAACATAGATCTTACCCTTCTAGATGCTAAAGAGTATGAAAGGTGAAATATTGGAGATATTGGAAAGCTCAAACTTAGCTTGGAGAGAAAGCTAGCTAAATTCTATAGAGAAGGAAGAGTTTTATGTTTTGAGTGTGTTAGGAGAAGAATGAGAAATGCCCTTAGGTTAGCTTGGATAGAAACATGAGGTGTAAAGTCATCTTTACCCTTACTAAGATGAAAAAGTGTAACGAGACAAGGTAACTATTCACAAAGCTTTAGGTACAACACCTTGACTTGGGTTGACTAGTCAATTACTAGTCCCCGACTATTGAATTTTCAGGAATTTAAAGAATTAAATTACCAATTAGATTAGGATTAAAGAATAAGGATCTCGTTCTCTGAAACGCTCTGTTTTCTTCGCCACTCCTGATCGTGGTTTTTCCGATCATCTGTTCAAACGTGGATACCTCTCCCGATCGTGATCGGAGGAAGTGTTCTCCCTAGGCTGTCTAGGGTGCTGATATATATGCTGTGATGATGGTTTGGTTTTCTCTACCAGTGATCTATCTGTTTCTGTTGTGGCTCATAATCTCGATCCGCATGGACGTTCTAGATATAGAAAATTGCTCATAATCACGAGGCGCATGAAGCTGGTCAGGCGCGATGGGACGTCGCAATGGCTTTCGTTTAAATACGAGAGATTGAGTACATTCTGTTATTGCTGCGGTATCCTGGGACATTCAGACAAATTCTACAAAACGGCGTATGAACAAGGTATTATTCCAGATGACTTCCCGTATGGAGCGTGGCTACGTGCAGGTCCAAGGCGTCAGGTGAAACCGGTGGGCGCAAAATGGTTATTATCATCGTCCACCATTGAGGCTCCACTACCCACCGCCTTGGTGGATATCTCCCCGGCTACTCTTGTGACCAGGGAGGAAGCGGAAGGGATACAGGGTGACTTGAAGCGTCGCAGGGGTGACATTGTGGTTTCGGAGGGTATGCTGGGTGATGATGTGCAGATGGCAGATAATACAAGAGTTCATGAATTGGCGAGTCTGGTAGACCAGGCTCGCCGAGCATTATGAGTTTGTTAAGCTGGAACTGCCGAGGGTTGGTGGGGACCCGGACAGTTCGTGATTTATTGGGCTTTGTGTCCAAGTATAGACCACAATTTGTCTTCTTAATGGAGACAAAAGCAACTGAGGATCGTATAGAGGAGGTTCGTGTGAAGTTGGGTTTCGAAGGGAAGATTTGCGTGGAGCGAGTAGGCTTTGGAGGGGGTTTGGCTTTCCTCTGGAGGGACAAAAATGCGGCATCATTATTAAGTTTTTCCGATCATCACATCGACATGGAAGTAACGCTACCCGGTCGTCCAGCATGGCAGTTGACGGGTTTTTACGGAGATCCAGACAGGGGTAGTCGAAGAGTGACATGGGATTTGCTGAGGCAACTTAAGGATAACAATCAGTTACCTTGGGTTGTCGCAGGGGATTTTAACGACATAACCTGTCTCGCGGAGAAACGGGGTTTGCATTCTCACCCAACAACACTCATGGAAGATTTTAATGAGGCGCTGGACTATTGCGAATTAAATGATCTGGGGATGACGGGCGGGCGGTTCACATGGGTTAAAGGTCGGGGAACTACGGCTTGGGTGGAGGAACGTTTGGATAGGGCGGTGGCAACGACCGATTGGATAGAGCTCCATGATGGGGTTAGGGTCGAGAACATCTTCTCTAATTGCTCCGATCACTGTGCGTTATTGGTGGACATTCACACTGTTCCGGTCCGATCGGCGCTGCGGGCATTCAGATTTGAGAATGCCTGGCTTTTGGAGGCAGGTTGTACTGTAACACCCCGTGTTACGGCCTTCAATCCCGGATTAATTATTTAATTAATCCCGTTAATAATAATTAAATAGGACTTAATTATGTTAGGTTTACCTTTAATTAATTAGTGTGGTCCACTATGAACCGTGGACCCTTGCCCGAATAAGAGTCTTAAGCCTATTAGGAATAAAGGAAGTAGGCCTTTTACTATTCAGATTACGATTAGGATTCTCTTTAATTAATATGGTCCGCTATGGACCATGGACCCTTATCCCTAAAACAAGCCCTAGCCCTATAAGGAATAGAATTAGTGAACTCATACCATTCAGACCCTAATTAGGAGTCTTAAATATATAAATAGGGAACTTAGGAGACACCTAGAATCCCCACCACAATAATCTCTCACCACCCAAAGAGTTCCAAGAATTCCCCTAGGAGAAATCAAGAAAGCAAGAAAGCTTAAAGAAAGATCCTTCATAGCCAAGGAATTAATTAAGGCTAAGAGGTAACCCATGTCTCAACAAAACCTATTTTCATAGTTATGATTCCCCCTTAGGGTTTCCCCCATATTATTGTGTATTGATGAATTGTGATGATTATTATTGATGATTGAAGTGATGATCCCATGGGGGATCTTGATAATCTTGATATTGGGAGATTCTTGATAATTATGGTGTTCTTGATGATTATGTGGAGTTCTTGATGATTATGTGTTGTTCTTGATAATTGTGTGATGTTCTTGATGCTTATGTGTTATTCTTACCGAATCTTGCAATTAGAAGACGAATCGTATTCTTGATTGGTATAAAAGTGATTAGAACCTTAGGTTGTATCGTATGATATTATTCTTGGTTTATCGGGTGGGGAAATCGCATGTTTGGGTATTGATTATGTTTAGAAAAGCATGATAGGTTACGTGCCTTATGTTTCTCGCATTAGATCCGTTAATTGTCTACGTGTTGTCAATAATTGCGTTGTAAAGTGTCTAAGCATGGTTTCGGGTTCCACAATGGTTCCCGGGGCGAAATTGTGTGATAAGAGTCAGTGGGGGGTAGGGGACCCTGTAACACCCCAGATTTTCATGGCATTAAAAACTTATAAGACAAAGGTAATATCTCATTAAATCCCAAAACATAATACAAGTGTACGGGGTGCTATGCCACACCTGAGCTAGAGAACCTAGGTGCACAGGCTAACTAACTAATATTCTCAATAATGTAAATGCATAATATGGCACGCAGGCCGAAAGGGGAGCTATCTACTTCTACGTTCCGAGTTCTAGCGCGCTCCAGTGACTTATTCTTCTGTTCCTGAAAGCCAAATATATCTGTTCAGCGAGAGATGCTGGTAACCCACTCCAACGCGTTGAAATACAATACATATAGAGATATATATAGATATATGAAAACCATTATGAACATGAAGATATATCCTACGAACTCAATCTTTTAAAACCGGGGATGACTCAACAGTTAAGGCTAGACATCAGCAATAGACGTAGCAAGCATAAGCATTTCACAATAGATAAAGCAGTTACGACAAGGCATAAACGGTAATCATAACCCAACATGAACAATCCCCAATATAAATCCCATAGTCACATCCCAAGGCACTTATAGTCACAACTCGTCCATATCACACACATAACGCACATTGTTGGCGCCACGGGACCGATCGCATGCCCATACATGAGGGTCAGTGCATATAGCTCTGACACAGCCCCGCAGCACCATACCCCGTATCGCAACACGGGGAGGTCGATCGCAACCGACCGATGAACCGCAGCTCATCATAATGTTTGATCGCAACCAAACAGTGGACCGCAGCCCAAGAGAGTGTCATCTGACCGCAGCCAGGATAAAGGACGAACCGCAGCTCGTATAGAAACGTTTGATCGCAACCAAACGGTAGACCGCAGCCCAAGAGAATGTCATCTGACCGCAGCCAGGAATACCCATCTGACCGCAGCCAGCTTCTGAACCGCAGCTCAGGATAACCAATCCGATCGCAACCGAATTGGGGTAACACACACACATAACACACAGCAAGCACATGCAACCCACATTACACATTGGGAAGGGGGATAAAGCGTATAACAAACCTATGCGTGATCCATCACATACTAAGAATAGTCCTAAGGGGTTCATACTCCTTTCACCTAGGTCAACGGGATACCAATTCAACTAGCATGCAAGATAATAGACTCATAAACCTACGAACGGTACCTGAAACATCAAACTAGACATAGGCACGACAAGTGGGGTCCGTTGGGACATCACGGGGATCGGGGAAACATCAAACGGGGGAGCCGGAAACCCGAGGGAGGGTGTAAACCAGCGGGTAGCCGGTGGGTGAAGGCTCACCCGCCGGTTGCCCGCCGGCGGCAACTGTTCCGGGCAGCGGGTGCCCGGCGGGCAGCTGTCCGCCCGCCGGCTGCCCGCTGCCGGCGTTGCCCAAGTAGACCGTGGGTAGGTGGCGGGTCCCCTACCCCCACCTACCCCCCCACTGACTCTTAACACACAATTTCGCCCCGGGAACCGTTGTGGAACCCGAAACCATGCTTAGACACTTTACAACGTAATTAACGGCAACACGTTGACAATTAACGGATCAAATACGAGAAACGAACGCCACATAACCTATCATGCTTTTCTAACATAATCAACTCCCAACATACGATTTCCCACCCAATAAACCAAGAATCAAAGCATACGGTACAACCTAGGGTTCTAATCACTTTTATAACAAACAAGAATACGATTCATCTTCTAATTGCAAGATTCGGTAGCAACAACACATAATCATCAAGGATAGCAATTAATCATCAAGAACATCATAATCATCAAGAACAACACATCATCATCAAGAATCCCAATTAATCATCAAGAACATCCCAATTATCAAGAAACTCCCAATATCAAGATTATCAAGATTCCCCATGAAATCATTAAATCAACATCAATAATAATTATAGGAATTCGCCATTCACAATCATACGGGGGGGAAAACCCTAAGGGGAAATCATAGCTATGAAAATAGGTTTTGTTGAGACATGGGTTACCTCTTAGCCTTAATTATTTCCTTGGCTATGAAGGATCTTTCTTTAAGCTTTCTTGCTTTCTTGATTTCTTCTAAAGGAATTCTTGGAGCTCTCCTGGGGTGATGGGGCGTCTAGGCATGTGGGAGGGGGTTCTAGGTGCTCCCTAAGTTCCCTATTTATAGATCCAAGGGTTTATTTAGAGTTTATTCCTATTGGGTTTAGGGGTTGGGTTTATATAATTGGGCCCATGGGCTATGGTGGCCTTTTTCCCTAATTAACCATTATAATTTTTTCTTTCTCCTGGGTTATTAATTAATTAATTAATCAGTTGGTTTTAGGATCCGTAACACGGGGTGTTACACTCTCCCCCCCTTAACAGGAAGCTTCGTCCCCGAAGCTTGGCCCTGGGTGACAAAAAGAAAGGAAAGTTTTCCCTTAGTTACCTGGAGTGAACAGCTCGGGGTACCGCTCCTTCATTGTGTCCTTAAGTTCCCATGTGGCTTCCTCGGTCCCGTGGTTGGTCCAGAGAACCTTCACCATTTCCACGACTCGGTTCCGGGTATTTCTTGTTTTGGTGTCCAGGATTCTTACGGGTTTCTCTTCGTATACTAGTGACTCGTCGAGGTCCACGGTCTCGTGTTGGAGTACGTGGCTTGGATCGTGTATGTATTTCTTTAGCTGAGATACGTGGAACACGTTGTGTACTCGTTCTAGCTCGACGGGTAAGGCGAGACGGTAGGCCAAGTCTCCGATTCTCTCCACGATTTCGTACGGGCCGATGAACCGGGGGCTGAGTTTTCCTTTTCTCCCGAACCTCATTACCCCTCGTGTGGGCGAGATCCTTAGCCAGATCTTGTCCCCGAGGCTGAATTCGGCTTGCTTCCTTTTTAGGTCGGCGTACGACTTCTGGCGGTCTTGGGCGGCCTTCATCCTTTCCTGGATGTGTTTGACCTTAGCTATGGTGTCTTGTAGGTATTGGGGGCCCAGTGTTACCGGGTTGACCATATCTTCCCAGCATAATGGGGTTCTACATCTCTGACCATACAGTGCTTCATATGGTGTCATGTGAATGCTCGCGTGGTAGCTGTTGTTGTACGAGAACTCGATGAGGTCTAGGTGTTCTTCCCACGTCCCTCGGAAGTCGAGCGCGCAGGCTCTTAGCATGTCTTCGAGGGTTTGGATGGTTCTTTCGGTTTGGCCGTCTGTGGTGGGGTGAAAGGCTGTGCTTAGCTTTAGTTGCGTCCCCAACGCCGCTTGTAGTGATTTCCAGAATTGCGAGAGGAACCTGGAATCTCGGTCGGACACAATGTTCCGGGGAACTCCGTGGTATTTCACTACCCGGTTTACGTAAGCTTGGGCTAGTTGCGTCATCGTCCATGTTTCTTTCATGGCAATGAACCGCGCTGTCTTGGTGAGTCGATCCACTATGACCCAGATTTTATCCTTACCGGTTTTCGTTGGGGGTAGCCCTCCGACGAAGTCCATAGATATGGAATCCCATTTTCCTTGTGGTATTTCAAGGGGTTGTACGAGTCCCTTGGGTTTGCATCGTTCGGCTTTTACCCTTTGGCAATTCAGGCACTTGGCCACAAAGTCTGCGACTTCCTTTTTCATATTCGGCCACCAAAATGATTTCTTTACGTCTTGGTATAATTTGTCACCGCCTGGGTGGACGGAGTAAGGGGAGTTGTGTCCTTCCTCCAAGATCTGCTGTTTCAAGTGGGGGTGCGTTGAGGGTACACACCACCTCCCTTTGTAGCGGAGGCTGCCGTCTGGGTGTGCTTCGAAGGGGCCCTCTTTCCCTCGAGTCAGGTCGCGGCGGATTTTATCTAGTTCCGGGTCCTGTTGTTGTCCTGATTTGATTTCCTCGAAGAGGGTGGGCACGGCCTGTGTGTTGAGTAGATAGGCATTGGGGCGAGTTTGTCCCTGCTCTATTATTTCCAAGTGTAGCCTTTGGAAGTCCCTGTACAGATGGTCCGGTAGGACCCACGTGGTGTTAAGGGAATGATTTGTCTTTCGGCTTAGGGCATCCGCCACCACGTTGGCTTTTCCCTCGTGGTATTGAATGTCTAGGTCGTAGTCCTTTATGAGTTCCAGCCATCTTCGTTGTCTCATGTTTAGGTCCTTTTGAGTAAAAATGTACTTCAGGCTCTTATGGTCGGTGTAGATCTTGCATTGTACTCCATACAGGTAGTGCCTCCAAATTTTCAGTGCGAATACGATAGCGGCTAGCTCGAGGTCATAGGTGGGGTAATTTTCTTCGTGGGTTTTGAGTTGCCTGGATGCGTAAGCTATTACCTTGCCATTTTGCATTAGTACGCATCCTAACCCCTTCTTCGATGCGTCGCTGTAGACTTCAAACCCTTCCGATCCGGAGGGTATGGCTAGCACGGGTGCAGTGGTTAGTTTATCCTTTAATGCTTGGAAGGCCGAGATGCAGCCGTTGTCCCAACGGAAGGGGTTTCCTTTTTCATGAGCTTAATGAGGGGTTGGGCTATCTTGGTGAAGTCGGGTACGAATCTCCTGTAGTAGCCCGCTAGACCTAAGAAGCTTCGGACTTCCGAGAGTGAGTTCGGCGTGGTCCATTCTTTAACGGCGCGAACCTTAGCGGGGTCCACCCTAATCCCTTCTTTGGTTATCACGTGGCCCAAGAAGGCTACGCTGTCTTGCCAGAATTCGCACTTGGAGAATTTAGCGTAGAGTTGGTTCTCCCTGAGGGTTTGCAGAGATATGCGTAGGTGCTTCTCATGTTCTTCTTTATTTCGGGAGTAGACTAGGATGTCGTCAATGAACACGATGACGAAGTCATCCAGGTGAGGTCGGAATACTCGATTCATGAGGTCCATGAATATGGCAGGTGCGTTAGTGAGGCCGAAAGGCATTACGGTAAACTCGTAGTGGCCGTAACGTGTCCGGAAGGCCGTTTTCTGGATGTCCGGTTTGGCCACTTGGATCTGGTGATACCCGGATCTTAGGTCGATCTTCGAGAATACCCCTGCCCCTTTGAGTTGGTCAAATAAGTCATCTATTCGGGGAAGGGGGTACCTATTCTTTATAGTAACTTGGTTGAGTTCCCGGTAGTCGATGCACAGGCGCATGCTCCCATCCTTCTTCTTAACGAATAGTACTGGTGCTCCCCATGGGGAGGTGCTGGGCCGGATGTAACCCTTATCTAGCAGTTCTTGGAGTTGTGTTTTCAGTTCCTTCATTTCCTTTGGTGCTAGCCGGTAGGGTGGTTTAGAGATCGGGGTGGCTCCCGGCATGAGGTCTATGGTGAACTCGACCTCTCTGGTCGGGGGTGCCCCGGGAATCTCGTCTGGGAAGACGTCGGTGAACTCGTTCACCACTGGGATGGCTTGTGGTTTAGGTGTTTTGGCGTTGAGGTCTTCGACTGAGCATAAGAAGGCCTCGTTTCCTTAGCCCAGATACTTCTTAATTTTCATCATGTTTATCAGCTTGATCCCTGGATCCTGGCGGGCACTGCGGTACGACACCCTCTTACCGTTTGGCCCTCGTAGGACCATTTTCTACTCTCCGCACAGGATTTGCGCTTGGAACTTCCCTAGCCAATCCATGCCCAAGATTACTTGCATCCCATCCAATTGAAACTGGATCAGGTTACTGGGAAATTCCACTCCCTGAATGGTGATCATTACATGCTTGTACATGCGATCACATTTTATGACCTCGCCTGAGGCCACCTTGACTTGGAGTCGGACCTTGGTGGTGGCGTTAAGACCGAGCTGGGCGGCGAACTCGGTTGCTATAAACGAGTTGGTAGCCCCTGAGTCGAATAATATGACAGCTGGGGTGGCATGCACTAGGAAGGTTCCGGAGACTATGTTGCTATCTCCGATCCTGGCCTTGCTTAGGGTGAGGATTCTTCCCCGGGTAGTCGGCGCGATGGTTTGGTCAAGTGGGGCGGTTTTGGGGTTCTTAGCTTCCTTGGCGAGAATTGGACGACTTCCTTCGGGTTTCCTTTTATACCCCAGTTGCAACCCTGGAGGCGGGTCCGCTACCTGTTGTAGCTGACATGCCTTGGCATAGGCCTCTCCGAGGGTCTTCGGTTCTTGGGCGGCCAAGGACCTCTGGTGTTCGGGCTTAAGGCCCGTTAGGAATTTCCTGACTTTGATCCCTTCGGTGGGTACTAGCTCGGGGGCGAGGCGAGCCAGTCGGCAGAATCGTCGGTAGTATTCTGAGACCGGGGCCGTCCCCTGTCTTAGATTGAGGAATTCCTCGCACATGGCGGCCTTCAGGTGGTTGGGGTAGAACTGTTCTCGTAACTGCGTCTTTAAGTCCTCCCAGTTGAATCCGGGGTCTTGCTCGTACATAGGCCCCTCGCGGGCCCACCAGTTGTCGGCCTCGTGCTTGAAATAGAAGGAGGCTATCCTGACCCGGTGGCGTTCGGGGCATTGGGTCATCCTGAACACCTTGTCGAATGTCTCAATCCATTCCTCGAGGGTTGTGGGGTCTTCGTCTCCCGAGAGGGTGGGTGGTCGATGTGCCGAGACTTGGTGGTGGATTTCCAAGTTCTTGTCTGTTGGCAGAGGTTGGGGTACGATAGTACTTAGTGCCTGGGCAATTTGGGTCAGACGTTGTAGGGCTTGAGTCAAGATTTCTTGAGAGGGGTGTCCCGGTGCTCCTGACTGTTTCTTCTTGGGTGCCATTCCTGGCGATTAAAGGTCGATGTTATTTTGTGTTTCAATCTTGATATAATAAGTGGGGAAGGGATTCCTAATATTAGAGAGGGATAAAGTGAGGGGAGGTTATGTGTAGGTTTCACAATCTCACCGCGCGTCCTAAGATTCCTGAGTCCTATGTTCCTAAATACCTAGAGTTCAAGCTTAATGTCCTAAAGTCCAGTCTTAAGAGTCTTTCCTAGGGTCAAACTTAGGCTCTGATACCAACTGTAACACCCCAGATTTTCATGGCATTTAAAACTAATAAGAAAAAGGTAATATCTCATTAAATCCCAAAACATAATACAAGTGTACGGGGTGCTATGCCACACCTGAGCTAGAGAACCCAGGTGCACAGGCTAACTAACTAATATTCTCAATAATGTAAATGCATAATATGGCACGCAGGCCGAAAGGGGAGCTATCTACTTCTACGTTCCGAGTTCTAGCGCGCTCCAGTGACTTATTCTTCTGTTCCTGAAAGCCAAATATATCTGTTCAGCGAGAGATGCTGGTAACCCACTCCAACGCGTTGAAATACAATACATATATAGAGATATATATAGATATATGAAAACCATTATGAACATGAAGATATATCCTACGAACTCTAGCTTTTAAAACCGGGGATGACTCAACAGTTAAGGCTAGACATCAGCAATAGACGTAGCAAGCATAAGCATTTCACAATAGATAAAGCAGTTACGACAAGGCATAAACGGTAATCATAACCCAACATGAACAATCCCCAATATAAATCCCATAGTCACATCCCAAGGCACTTATAGTCACAACTCGTCCATATCACACACATAACGCACATTGTTGGCGCCACGGGACCGATCGCATGCCCATAAATGAGGGTCAGCGCATATAGCTCTGACACAGCCCCGCAGCACCATACCCCGTATCGCAACACGGGGAGGTCGATCGCAACCGACCGATGAACCGCAGCTCATCATAATGTTTGATCGCAACTAAACAGTGGACCGCAGCCCAAGAGAGTGTCATCTGACCGCAGCCAGGATAAAGGACGAACCGCAGCTCGTATAGAAACGTTTGATCGCAACCAAACGGTGGACCGCAGCCCAAGAGAATGTCATCTGACCGCAGCCAGGAATACCCATCTGACCGCAGCCAGCTTCTGAACCGTAGCTCAGGATAACCAATCCGATCGCAACCGAATTGGGGTAACACACACACATAACACACAGCAAGCACATGCAACCCACATTACACATTGGGAAGGGGGATAAAGCGTATAACAAACCTATGCGTGATCCATCACATACTAAGAATAGTCCTAAGGGGTTCATACCCCAGATTTTCAAGACATTTAAAACTCATAATAAAGGTAGAATCTTATTAAATCCCAAGATATAAATACAAGCGTTCGGGGTGCTATGCCACACCCGGGCTAGAGAACCCAAGTGCACAGGCTAACTAACTAATATCCTCAAAGCGTAAATACGTAAACGTGGCACGCAGGCCAAAAGGGAAACTATCTACTTCTAAGTTCTAGCGCACTCCAGTGACTTAATCTTCTGTGCCTGAAAGCCAAATATATCTGTTCAGCGAGAGATGCTGGTAACCCACTCCAACGCGTTGAAATACAATACGTATAGAGATATATATAGATATACGAAAACCATTTTGAGCATGAAGATATATCCTACGAACTCTAGCTTTAAAACCGGGAATGACTCGACAGATAAGGCCAGACACAAGCACAGTTATAACGAGCATATGCAGTTCACAACAGATAAGGCAGATAAGGCAAAGCATAAACAATGATCATAACCCAACATGAACAATCCCCAATATAAATCCCATAGTCACATCCCCCAAGACACTCGTAATCACAACTCGTCCAGGTCACAACACATAACACACTTTGTTGGCGCCACAGGACCAATCGCATGCCCATACATGAGGGTCAGCGCATATAGCTCTGACACGGCCCCGCAGCACCCTGCCCCGTATCACAACACGGAGGGGTCGATCGCAACCGACCGATGAACCGCAGCTCATCATAGTGTTTGATCGCAACCAAACAGTGGACCGCAGCCCAAGAAAGTGTGTCATCTGACTGTAGCCAGGAATTCCCATCTGACTACAGCCAGCCTCTGAACCGCAGCTCAGGAAAGATGTCACCTGATTGCAGCCAGGAATTCCCCTCCAACTACAACCAGCTTCTGGACCGCAGCCCAGGATACCGTCATCCGACTGCAGCCAGGAATTCCCATCTGACTGTAGCCGGCTTCTGAACCGCAACTCAGGATAACCAATCCGATCGCAACCGAATTGGGGTCACACGCACACATAACACATAACGAGCACATGCAACCCACATTACACATTGGGAAGGGGAATAAGGGTATAACAACCTTATGCGTGATCCATCACGTACTAAGAATAGTCCTAAGGGGATCATACTTCTTCCACCTAGGTCAACGGGATACCAATTCAACTAGCATGCAATATAATAGACCCATAAACCTACGAACGGTACCCGAAATATCAAACTAGACATAGGCACGACAAACGGGGTCCGTTGGGACACCACGGGGAACGGGGAAACATCAAACGGGGGAGCCGGAAACCCGAGGGAGGGTGTAAACCAGCGGGTAGCCGGTGGGTGAAGGTTCACCCGCCGGCTGCCCGCCGGCGACAACTGTTCCGGGCAGCGGGTGCCCTGCGGGCAGCTGCCCGCTGCCGGCGTTGCCCAAATAGGCCGCGGGTAGGTGGCGGGTCCCCTACCCCCACCTACCCCCCACTGACTCTTAACACACAAATTCGCCCCGGGAACCATTGTGGAACCCGAAACCATGCTTAGACACTTTACAACGCAATTAACGACAACACGTAGACAATTAACGGATCAATTACGAGAAACGAACGACACGTAACCTATCATGCTTTTCTAAACATAATCAACACCCAAACATACGAATTCCCACCCGATAATCCAAGAATAAGATCATACGATACAACCTAGGGTTCTAATCACTTTTATCAACAAGAATACGATTCATCTTCTAATTGCAAGATTCGGTAAGAATAACACACAAACATCAAGGATGTCAATTAATCGTCAAGAACATCATAATCATCAAGAACAACACATAATCATCAAAATCCCAATTAATCATCAAGAACATCATAATTATCAAGAATCTCTCAATATCAAGGTTATCAAGATTCCTCATGGAATCATTATATCAATCATTAATAATAATCATCACCAATCATTAATACACAATAATATGGGGAAACCCTAAGGGGGAATCATAACTATGAAAATAGGTTTTGTTGAGACATGGGTTACCTCTTAGCCTTAATTAATTCCTTGGCTATGAAGGGTTTTTCTTTAAGCTTTCTTGCTTTCTTGATTTCTTCTAAGGGGATTCTTGGAGCACTTTGGGGTGGTGGAACGTTTATTGTGGTGGGGGGTTCTAGGTGCCTCTTAAGTCACCTATTTATATATTCAGGAGTCCTGGTTAGGAACTAATATTATAGGCTTGCTAATTCTATTCCATTTGGAACTAAGGATTGGGTTTAGGGATAAGGGTCCATGGTCCATAGTGGACCATATTAATTAATTAAAGGGAATCCTAATCGTAGTCTGAATAGCAAAAGGCCTACTTCCTTTATTATAACTAGGTCTAGGATTCCTAATTAGAATCTGAATAGTAAAGGGTTTACTTTCTTTATTCCTAATAGGCTTAGGACTCTAATTTAGGCAAGGGTCCACGGTTCATGGTGGACCTTTATTAATTAATTAAAGGAAACCTAACCGAATTAAATCATATTTAATTATTATTAATGGGATTAATTTAACAATTAATCCGGGATCGAAGGCCGTAACACGGGGTGTTACAGGGATACCAATTCAACTAGCACGCAAGATAATAGACTCATAAACCTACGAACGGTACCCGAAACATCAAACTAGACATAGGCACGACAAGCGGGGTCCGTTGGGACACCACGGGGATCGGGGAAACATCAAACGGGGGAGTCGGAAACCCGAGGGAGGGTGTAAACCAGCGGGTAGCCGGTGGGTGAAGGCTCACCCGCCGGCGGCAACTGTTCCGGGCAGCGGGTGCCCGGCGGGCAGCTGTCCGCCCGCCGGCTGCCCGCTGCCGACGTTGCCCAAGTAGACCGCGGGTAGGTGACGGGTCCCCTACCCCCACCTACCCCCCCACTGACTCTTAACACACAATTTCGCCCCGGGAACCGTTGTGGAACCCGAAACCATGCTTAGACACTTTACAACGTAATTAACGGCAACACGTAGACAATTAACGGATCAAATACGAGAAACGAACGCCACATAACCTATCATGCTTTTCTAACATAATCAACTCCCAACATGCGATTTCCCACCCAATAAACCAAGAATCAAAGCATACGGTACAACCTAGGGTTCTAATCACTTTTATAACAAACAAGAATACGATTCATCTTCTAATTGCAAGATTCGGTAGGAACAACACATAATCATCAAGGATAGCAATTAATCATCAAGAACATCATAATCATCAAGAACAACACATCATCATCAAGAATCCCAATTAATCATCAAGAACATCCCAATTATCAAGAAACTCCCAATATCAAGATTATCAAGATTCCCCATGGAATCATTAAATCAACATCAATAATAATTATAGGAATTCGCCATTCACAATCATACGGGGGGGAAAACCCTAAGTGGAAATCATAGCTATGAAAATAGGTTTTGTTGAGACATGGGTTACCTCTTAGCCTTAATTAATTCCTTGGCTATGAAGGATCTTTCTTTAAGCTTTCTTGCTTTCTTGATTTCTTCTAAGGGAATTCTTGGAGCTCTCCTGGGGTGATGGGGCGTCTAGGCGTGTGGGAGGGGGTTCTAGGTGCTCCCTAAGTTCCCTATTTATAGATCCAAGGGTTTATTTAGAGTTTATTCCTATTGGGTTTAGGGGTTGGGTTTATATAATTGGGCCCATGGGCTATGGTGGCCTTTTTCCCTAATTAACCATTATAATTTATTCTTTCTCCTGGGTTATTAATTAATTAATTAATTAATCAGTTGGTTTTAGGATCCGTAACACGGGGTGTTACAGACCCGCCACCTACCCACGGCCGGGATAGTGGTTCCGGCAGCGGGCAGCGGGCGGGCGGGTAGCTACCCGCCGGCGACCCGCTGCCCGGAACAGTGTTTCCGGCGGGCAGCCGGCGGGTGGCCCCCCACCCACCGGCTACCCGCTGGAAATTATCCCACTTTGGGACCCCGGCTTCCCCGTTTGTTGTTCCCCCGTTCCCCGTGGTGTCCCAACGGACTCCGTTTATCGTGCCTATGTCTAGTTTGATATTTCGGGTACCGTTCGTAGGTTTATGAGTCTATTATATTGCATGCTAGTTGAATTGGTATCCCGTTGACCTAGGTGGAAGAAGTATGAACCCCTTAGGACTATTCTTAGTATGTGATGGATCACGCATAGGTTTTGTTATACGTTTTCTCCCCCTTCCCAATGTGTAATGTGGGTTGCATGTGCTTGCTATGTGTTATGTGTGTGTGTTACCCCAATTCGGTTGCGATCGGATTGGTTATCCTGAGCTGCGGTTCATCCTTTTCCTGGCTGCGGTCAGATGACATTCTCTTGGGCTGCGGTCCACTGTTTGGTTGTGATCAAACACTATGATGAGCTGCGGTTCATCGGTCGGTTGCGATCGACCCCTCCGTGTTGCGATACGGGGCAGGGTGCTGCGGGGCCGTGTCAGAGCTATTTGCGCTGACCCTCATGTATGGGCATGCGATTGGTCCTGTGGCGCCAACAAAGTGTGCTATGTGTTGTGATATGGATGAGTTGTGATTATGAGTGCCTTGGGGGATGTGACTGTGGGATTTATGTTGGGTTGTGATTATTGTTTATGCTTTGCCTTATCTGCGTTGCCTGTTATGAACTGCATATGCTTGTTATAACTGTTGCTTGGGTCCAGCCTTATCTGTCGAGTCATCCCCGGTTTTAAAGCTAGAGTTCGTAGGATATATCTTCATGCTCAAAATGGTTTTCGTATATCTATATATGTCTCTATATGTATTGTATTTCAACGCGTTGGAGTGGGTTACGAGCATCTCTCGCTGAACAGATATATTTGGCTTTCAGGCACAGGAGATTAAGTCACGGGAGCGCGCTAGAACTCGGAGTGTAGAAATAGATAGTTTCTCTTTCGGCCTGCGTGCCATGTTTATACATTTATACTTTCGAGGATATTAGTTAGTTAGCCTGTGCATCTGGGTTCTCCAGCACAGGTGTGGCATAGCACCCCGAACACTTGTATTATATTCTGGGATTTAATAAGATTCTACCTTTATTATAAGCTTTAAAAAAGTCTTAAAAATCTGGGGTGTTACAGTTGGTATCAGAGCCTAAGTTTGACCCTAGGATTAGACTCTTAAGATCGGACTTTAGGACACTAGGCTTGAACTCTAGGTACTTAGGAACATAGGATTCAGGAATCTTAGGACGCGCAGTGAGATTGTGAAACCTACACATAACCTCCCCTCACTTCATCACTCTCTAACTTAAAGGAACCTCCCCCTACGCTTACCACACCAGGTAAGGGTGCGAATAGATAAGTTTACTTCCACAACTGGGTAACGTACACTTACCCGATAAATCGCCCCGTCCTAACTCCCGTCAAAGGACTTGACAAGGACCGTGACCAGAGAAAAGGAAGATTTGGATTACTACTAAGGAGAGGCGGTGAAAAGGCGTTGCATCAAGACGTCAGGACTGCTAAAGGGGACGGACTGCAATACTCACCAACCCAGGGTTAACCACGATAACCCCCGATTCAGACAAATGGCATGCACCTTCCGACAAGCTGCTTTATCTCGGCAAACCCAGGTTGCAGCTACAACAAACAGGAAAGAGAACTAGGACACTGATTAAAGTAGCAAAGGAACGACACCATTAGTCGAATCCTTGGGTGCAAGGTAAGTATATCGCGACACCTTGCAACCCCACCACCCCAGTTTAAAATATCATCCGCCCTGAAACCCCAGCATCTTGATACCCCTATTTGTTGAAAACTCCCACCCCGAATCCTTAATTACCTTAAGAGCAAATTCACAACCGTCATGACCTTGCTCACCCTTTGTTGCGCCTAACCCAAACCCTCGGAAACCCTAAATTGTTAGGAGCATTGGAATCATCGCCCTTACTCTAAGTTCATATCCCCACTCCTTTTGGAAACCCTGTTAAAAACTGTAGAGCAGCATAAAGCCCTTACCCTGCCCAGGGGTGTGAAGAACCGATATTCATTGATTCAACATTAAAATAAGTTGTTAGATAGGAATCGGCGAAGTAGGTGGAAGTTACGAATACGTATCATCCCACCCTTGCACGAAAACCGTGAAGGCTTTACGAGAAACCATAACCGGTACGTACGCCACCGAAGAACGCCATGCGTTGACAAGAGCGGGCAAACAAATACGTTCAATGTGTCAAGGGCCCTCGCTACAGAAAACATCGTCAAATAGGTGCAACAGGCCGAACCTCAAGGAGGACATAAAGCCTTGCTAAGAATTTCATCCATCAAGGAAGGGATGAAACCCAATAGAACCAGAAAGACTAACCCGAAACCCCCTTGACCCTTAAGAACCCTCGGCAAGGATTATGATTCAAGACCTAGGGATTTGACCCACTAACCGACTGGGTCCAGACTCCTGAACATCCGAGGGGAACGTGCACGGAAACCACCACGAGAATTCTCTTGGAAGCCATAGAGACGAAGGGGACTTCAACATGGGAAGAGAAGATCAAACGAAAATCTTAGAATCAAACGAAGCCAAGGAAAGGGATCACCAGTTGACTATACGCCGCAACCAAGCCCCAAACAGGCATAATCACTCGAAGCCAAGAGTCCTTAGCCCCTTTCCCTCCCCTTGCCAATCAAGTACCATTTCGTTATAGAATCCGTCCTATCACTCCAAACCTCGCTCTTGATCCCTCATTACAAACAATCCCGTACAAGGTAGCAACCTTCCTTCCTGTATTACGACCTTGGAAACATCGACCCTATCCGTCCATCGACTTTGAAACCTACCCCTTGCACTTCTTATACCCCTTTAACCCAGACCAAGAAAACATAGATATATATATGTATATCTACCTCTAGAACTCGTGCTTAAGGATCAATAAACATTGTACGATGGGTCATCCTATGTATCCAAGTCCCTTTTATTGTGCACAAGGGCATGGGACTTGTCAAGACATGAATCTGTGCATTTTTGGGGTCTTTCCCGAAGGAATTGACTCTTCCTAGTCACTTTCCCGCGGGTCCCCAACGGGTCCTTGACGGGACCTTGGCAGGAGCTTGGCAGGCGGACGACCGCCCACCTCGCGCCCACTGGTACAATGTGCTGATTTCTTAACCCCTCATTTTATTGATTTGCGGCGCACTTGTGTGCCTCGATTGATGAATGTGAGTCTCGGATAAGAAACCATGGACCACCCAAACATAGTATCCTACGTAAAAGACCTTGACGCACGAGGCACCATCGGGAAATCACAATTAATTACCTTGCACGAGTAATTTGAAGTGGGATCCTACGATACAACCGACTAGGGATGTTTGGCGTAAAGGATTGCGCAAACCAAGGAGGCGAGTTGGGAACTCGTGCTAAGAACCCACGAAGACCTTAAAAGTCAAAATGCTAAGGACGAACCGGGACTCCTCCAAACCATGGACGTCATTCGAGCAAATCAGAGGACTCCTTACAAGTTGTATGGAATCAAGAACTACGTAGTCCATGGTGCTAAGCAAAAGGGTAAAGAGCACATTCGTGCCAAGACTTCAAGGGTCATTAAGGACCCACAAGGAAATGAGATGACTCGTAAGGTCACCGAGTCATCCCACAACGAGATTTGGTAACCGACTGCGCTTTAAAAAGAGAAAGGGGCACGCAAGGACACCTTCATCATTAAAAATAACACAAAAGGGCACAACAAGCCGAACCCTGGGTAAGACATGAAGTCTTACTAAGAATTTCATCCACTAAAGAGGAGATGAAATTCAATAAGAAGAGAAATTCAACCCAAAGTCCATCGACTCCCAAGAGACTTTGGGAAGAATTTGGGAAGTGCGCCCTAAGAAATTGGCTTGGTTGACCCAACTTGGTCAAGACCTTGGGCGCATTAAAGAAGTAAGTGTTAAATCACCACGGGAAATTCCCTCAAGATAGAAGAGAAGGATGAAACCTTAGCCTGGGAAGCAAGGTCTAACAAGGATCTTAAGGTCAAGCAAGTGCCAACACCAAGGAAGGAGGATCACCAGCTCGTCGACGCATCATGATCAAAGCATCTAACCAGATTATTCACTTGGGATCAAGAAACCTTAACCCATCCTAGCCGAATTCCTTTCCCTCCCTCGAAAAATCGGCCCCCTCCTTATTTCAAAACCCTTTCTACCCTTCAGACCCCATTCTTAATTCCATGTTTTAACGATTCCATACAAGGTGGCAACCTCACAACCTAAGTTGCAACCTTGAAAACTTGATCCTAATTCCTGAATTCACCGTGTCCTCAAGTTTGAAACCCACTCTCTTAGCCCTGTGAACCTAATCGTTTCCAAAAACCCGACACACATAGGCGTGCAAGTATACAGTTTCCCCGTGGAACACCTTCTCTATAGGACCACGGTTCTTCTTTTGACTCGTTAACCTTGTAATGATCTCCAAGCTTCGGGGACGAAGCTTCTCGTAAGGGGGGGAGAGTGTAACACCCCGTGTTACGGCCTTTAATCCCGGACTAATTATTTAATTAATCCCGTTAATAATAATTAAATATGATTTAATTATGTTAGGTTTACCTTTAATTAATTAGTGAGGTCCACCATGAACCGTGAACCCTTGCCCGAATAAGAGTCTTAAGCCTATTAGGAATAAAGGAAGTAGGCCTTTTACTATTCAGATTACGATTAGGATTCTCTTTAATTAATATGGTCCGCTATGGACCATGGACCCTTATACCTAAAACAAGCCCTAGCCTTATAAGGAATAGAATTAGTGAACCCATACCATTCAGGCCCTAATTAGGAGTCTTAAATATATAAATAGGGAACTTAGGAGGCACCTAGAATCCCCACCACAATAATCTCTCACCACCCAAAGAGTTCCAAGAATTCCCCTAGGAGAAATCAAGAAAGCAAGAAAGCTTAAAGAAAGATCCTTCATAGCCAAGGAATTAATTAAGGCTAAGAGGTAACCCATGTCTCAACAAAACCTATTTTCATAGTTATGATTCCCCCTTAGGGTTTCTCCCACATTATTGTGTATTGATGAATTGTGATGATTGATGTGATGATCCCATGGGGGATCTTGATAATCTTGATATTGGGAGATTCTTGATAATTATGGTGTTCTTGATGATTATGTGGAGTTCTTGATGATTATGTGTTGTTCTTGATAATTGTGTGATGTTCTTGATGCTTATGTGTTATTCTTACCGAATCTTGCAATTAGAAGACGAATCGTATTCTTGATTGGTATAAAAGTGATTAGAACCCTAGGTTGTATCGTATGATATTATTCTTGGTTTATCGGGTGGGGAAATCGCATGTTTGGGTATTGATTATGTTTAGAAAATCATGATAGGTTATGTGTCTAATGTTTCTCGCATTTGATCCGTTAATTGTCTACGTGTTGTCGTTAATTGCGTTGTAAAGTGTCTAAGCATGGTTTCGGGTTCCACAATGGTTCCCGGGGCGAAATTGTGTGATAAGAGTCAGTGGGGGGTAGGGGACCCGCCACCTACACACGGCCGGGATAGTGGTTCCGGCAGCGGGCAGCTACCCGCCGGCGACCCGCTGCCCGGAACAGTGTTACCGGCGGGCAGCCGGCGGGTGGCCCCCCATCCACCGGCTACCCGCTGGAAATTATCCCACTTTGGGACCCCGGCTTCCCCGTTTGATGTTCCCCCGTTCCCCGTGGTGTCCCAACGGACTCCGTTTATCGTGCCTATGTCTAGTTTCATATTTCGGGTACCGTTCGTAGGTTTATGAGTCTGTTATATTGCATGCTAGTTGAATTGGTATCCCGTTGACCTAGGTGGAAGAAGTATGATCCCCTTAGGACTATTCTTAGTACGTGATGGATCACGCATAGGTTTTGTTATACGTTTTCTCCCCCTTCCCAATGTGTAATGTGGGTTGCATGTGCTCGCTATGTGTTATGTGTGTGTGTTACCCAAATTCGGTTGCGATCGGATTGGTTATCCTGAGCTGCGGTTCAGAAGCTGGCTGCGGTCAGATTGATACTCTTGGGCTACGGTCCACTATTTGGTTGCGATCAAACGTTTCTATATGAGTTGCGGTTCATCCTTTTCCTGGCTGCGGTCAGATGACATACTCTTGGGCTGCGGTCCACTGTTTGGTTGCGATCAAACACTATGATGAGCTGCGGTTCATCGGTCGGTTGCGATCGACCCCTCCGGTTCATTGTTTATGCCTTATCTGCCTTATATGTTGTGACTACATATGCTCGTTATAACTGTTGCTTGTGTCCATCCTTATCTGTCGAGTCATCCCCGGTTTTAAAGCTAGAGTTCGTAGGATATATCTTCATGCTCAAAATGGTTTTTGTATATCTATATATATCTCTATATGTATTGTATTTCAACGCGTTGGAGTGGGTTACCAGCATCTCTCGCTGAACAGATATATTTGGCTTTCAGGCACAGGAGATTAAGTCACGGGAGCGCGCTAGAACTCGGAGTGTAGAAATAGATAGTTTCCCTTTCGCCCTGCGTGCCATGTTTATACATTTATACTTTCGAGGATATTAGTTATTTAGCCTGTGCATCTGGGTTCTCCAGCCCAGGTGTGGCATAGCACCCCGAACACTTGTATTATATTCTGGGATTTAATAAGATTCTACCTTTATTATAAGCTTTAAAAAGTCTTAATCTGGGGTGTTACATGTACGAAGGTAGTCGAAGACGCGTGGCACATGTCGTCGGGCATGAATTTTCAGGATCGGGTGTCTTTGTGTGGGCAGCGGCTGAGGAAGTGGGGGGGCGACTAGCATCGCACTTTTGGCGTAAGGACCAGAGCTTTACGGCGCACCCTTGCTGATTTGAAAGAAAATAGATCACCGCAAGCCGTAGCCAGATTTCTAGAAGCCGAGAGGGAACTGGAAACTGTCCAAAGTGCGGAGGAGACATTTTGGAAGCAGCGCTCAAAGCAGTTATGGCTTAAACAAGGTGATGCAAACACCAAGTACTTCCATAAGACAGCCTCGGTCGACGTAAGCAAAATTACCTTACCCGTGTGAAGGATCAGCATGGCATTTGGACTGAGGGGCTGGCAATGAATGCGGAAATCATAAGGTATTTTGAATTCATTTTTGGTTCGGAAATCTGCAGTATGAATCTGTTTGATCGGGTTCGGGAACGAGTGACTACAGAGATGAAAATCTCTTTGTCACAACCGTTCACGATGTCGGATATTAAAACTGCGTTGTTCGATGTGAAACCAGAAAAGGCCCCGGGGCCGGATGGCATGTCTGTAACACCCCGTGTTACGAGTCCTAAAACCAATTAATTAATTAACCATCTACCCAAAAAGAAAGGAAATAAATCACAAGGATTAATTAGCATTAAGCCCACCATGGTCCATGGGCCCCCCATCTCTAAGCCCAATCCCTAATCCTAGGAGAATTAGACCCCATAGCATATAAATAGAGAACTTAGAAGGCATCTAGAATCCCCACCACAATAATCTCTCACCACCCAAAGAGCTCCAAGAATTCCCCTAGGAGAAATTAAGAAATCAAGAAAGCTTAAAGAAAGATCCTTCATAACCAAGGAATTAATTAAGGCTAAGATGTAACCCATGTCTCAACAAAACCTATTTTTATAGCTATGATTCCCCCTTAGGGTTTCCCCTTATTATTGTGTTTTAATGATTGGTGATGATTATAATTGGGGATTGATATAATGATTCCATGAGGAATCTTGACAATCTTGATATAGGGAGTTTCTTGATAATTATGATGTTCTTGATGATCATATGGAATTCTTGATGATTATGTGTTGTTCTTGATAATTGTGTGATGTTCTTGATGCTTATGTGTTGTTCTTACCGAATCTTGCAATTAGAAGACGAATCGTATTCTTGTTGATATAAAAGTGATTAGAACCCTAGGTTGTATCGTATGGTATTATTCTTGGGTTATCGGGTAGGCAAATCGCATGTTTGGGCGTTGATTATGTTTAGGAAAGCATGTTAGGTTATGTGTCGTTCGTTTATCGTATTTGATCCGTTAATTGTCTATGTGTTGTCGTTAATTACGTTGTAAAGTGTCTAAGCATGGTTTAGGGTTCCACAACGATTCCCGGGGCGTTAAAGTGATGAAAAGAGCCAGTGGGGGGTAGGTGGGGGGGTAGGGGACCCGCCACCTACCCATGGCCGTGGAACACCGCCCGGCAGCGGGCGGGCAGCTGCCCGCCGGCGACCTGCTGCCCGGAACAGTAGAAACCGGCGGGTGGCCCCCCACCCACCGGCTACCCGCTGGAAATTCTCCCACCTTGGAACCCCGGCTTCCTCGTTTGATGTTTCCCCGTTCCCCGTGATGTCCCAACGGACTCCGTTGATCGTGCCTATGTCTAGTTTGATATTTCGGGTACCGTTCGTAGGTTTATGAGTC
Organism: Ipomoea nil; assembly: GCF_001879475.1. Classification (NCBI taxonomy): domain Eukaryota; kingdom Viridiplantae; phylum Streptophyta; class Magnoliopsida; order Solanales; family Convolvulaceae; genus Ipomoea; species Ipomoea nil. Next base: position 3,863,852 of record NW_017616910.1, on the reverse strand, counting down.
TGTTATATTGCATGCTAGTCGAATTGGTATTCCGTTGACCTAGGTGGAAGGAGTATGAACCCCTTAGGACTATTCTTAGTATGTGATGGATCACGCATAGGTTTTGTTATATGTTTTATCCCCCTTCCCAATGTGTAATGTGGGTTGCATGTGCTTGCTATGTGTTATGTGTGTGTGTCACCCCAATTCGGTTGCGATTGGATTGGTTATCCTGAGCTGCGGTTCAGAAGCTGGCTGCGGTCAGATTGATACTCTTGGGCTTCGGTCCACCGTTTGGTTGCGATCAAACGTTTCTATACGAGCTGCGGTTCGTCCTCTTTCCTGGCTGCGGTCAGATGACATTCTTTTGGGCTGCGGTCCACTGTTTGGTTGCGATCAATCACTATGATGAGTTGCGGTTCATCGGTCGGTTGCGATCGACCCCTCCGTGTTGCGATACGGGGCAGGGTGCTGCGGGGCCGTGTCAGAGCTATATGCGCTGACCCTCATGTATGGGCATGCGATTGGTCCTGTGGTGCCAACAAAGTGTGCTATGTGTTGTGATATGGATGAGTTGTGGTCATGAGTACCCTGGTGGATGTGACTATGGGATTTATGTTGGGGATTGCTTATGTGGGGTTATGATTATTGTTTATGCCTTATCTGCCTTATCTGTTGTGACTACATATGCTCGTTATAACTGTTACTTGTGTCTGGCTTTACCTGTCGAGTCATTTCCGGTTTTAAAGCTAGAGTTCGTAGGATATATCTTCATGCTCAAAATGGTTTTCGTATATCTATATATATCTCTATATGTATTGTATTTCAACACGTTGGAGTGGGTTACGAGCATCTCTCGCTGAACAGATATATTTGGCTTTCAGGCACAGAAGATTAAGTCACTGGAGCGCGCTAGAACTTGGAATGTAGAAGTAGATAGTTCCCTTTTTGGCCTGCGTGCCACGTTCACGTAATTACGCTTTGAGGATATTAGTTAGTTAGCCTGTGCACTTGGGTTCTCTAGCCCAGGTGTGGCATAGCACCCCGAACGCTTGTATTTTATATCATGAGATTTAATAAGATTCTACCTTTTTTATAAGTTTTAAACGTCTTGAAAATCTGGGGTGTTACAATGTCACCAGCCTTTTTTCAACATTTTTTGCCGCTTTTGGGGCACGACTTATCTGTTTTTGTCATTAAATGTGTGGAACAAAAACAGTTCCCACTAGGGTTAAACAATTCCAATATTGTTTTAATCCCGAAGAAACCGGTCCCAGAAAAAGTAACGGATCTTCACCCAATTGCACCTTGTAACGTAGGTTACAAGGTTCTAGCCAAAATGTTTGCCAATAGATTGAAGGGATGCCTAGCTCAGGTAATCTCCCAATCTCAAAGTGCTTTCGTGCCCGAACGCCTCCTCACGGATAACATTATTGTAGCCGGGGAAATAGGTCATTTCTTAAGAAGAACGACCGGGGGTTTACAGGGGTGGGCAGCGCTGAAGCTAGACATGGCTAAGGCGTACGATAGGATGGAGTGGCATTTTTTGGAGGGTATGCTGAGGGCGTTGGGTTTTGATAGGAACTGGGTGGAGTTGTTAATGGTCTGTGTCACGTCCGTGAAATATTCTGTCTTGGTAAACGGGGAAATCGTGGGACAGGTTACTCCAACACGGGGGATCCGTCAGGTCGATCCGCTGTCCCCGTACCTTTTTATCATTTGTGTAGAAGGTTTCTCAACGCTTCTGCAACAGGCGGAGGCACGAGGGGATATACATGGTGTGCGAGTGGCCTGGGGAGCCCCGGCCATCTCTCACCTATTTTTTGCTGACGACAGCCTTTTGTTTTTCAGGGCATGTGAAAGGGAAGCGAAACATATAAAAGAATGTCTTGAAAGTTACAGTTCGGCCTCAGGACAATTGATAAATTTTGAAAAGTCCAGTGCAGTGTACAACCATGATACTAGTTCACCGGTTCGGGCTTTGGTCTCTGAAATCATAGGGGTCCCCGAGGCAACAGATTTGGGGCTCTACTTGGGCCTTTGTCGGTGGTGGGACGTAACAAAACAGCGGTGTTTCGGTGTGTCGAGGAGAAGATACGGGCAAGAATGGGCACTTGGCAAAATAAACTACTATCTCGAGTAGGTAAAGAGGTACTTCTTAAGAGTATCTGTAACACCCCGTGTTACGGCCTTTAATCCTGGATTAATTATTTAATTAATCCCGCTAATAATAATTAAATATGATTAATTATGTTAAGTTCCCCTTTAATTAATTAATAGGGTCCACCGTGAACCGTGGACCCTTGCCTAAATTAGAGGCTTAAGCCTATTAGGAATAAAGATAGTAAACCTTTTACTATTCAGATCCTAATTAGGAATCCTAGACCTAGTTATCTATTAGAAATAAAGGAAGTAGGCCTTTTACTATTCAAATTGTGATTAGGATCCGCTTTAATTAATATGGACCCTTATCCCTAAAGCAAGTCCCTGAGTCCTATAAGGAATAGAATTAGTAAACCCATACCATTCAGGCCCTAATTAAGAGTCTTAAATATATAAATAGAGAACTTAGGAGACACCCGGAACCCCCCCCCCCCCACACACGCCTAGACGCCCCATCACCCCAGGAGAGCTCCAAGAATTCCCAAAAGAAGAAATCAAGAAAGCTTAAAGAAATATCCTTCATAGACAAGGAATTAATTAAGGCTAAGAGGTAACCCATGTCTCAACAAAACCTATTTTCATAGCTATGATTCCCCCTTAGGGTTTCCCCCATATTGTTGTAAATGGCGATTGATGATGATTATTATTGATGTCGATATAATGATTCCATGAGGAATCTTGATAATCTTGATATTGGGAGTTTCTTGATAATTATGATGTTCTTGATGATTAATTGGGGTTTTGATGATTATGTGTTGTTCTTGATGATTATGATGTTTTTGATGATTAATTCGTATCCTTGATGACTATGTGTTGTTCCAACCGAATCTTGCAATAAGAAGACGAATTGTATTCTTGTTGATATAAAAGTGATTAGAACCCTAGGTTGTATCGTATGATATTATTCTTGGATTATCGGGTGGGGAAATCGCATGTTTGGGTGTTGATTATGATTAGAAAAGCATGATAGGTTATGTGCCGTTCGTTTATCGTATTTGATCCGTTAATTGTCTATGTGTTGTCGTTAATTACGTTGAAAAGTGTCTAAGCATGGTTTCGGGTTCCACATCGATTCCCGGGGCGAAAAGTGATGAAAAGAGTCAGTGGGGGGTAGGTGGGGGTAGGGGACCCGCCACCTACCCGTGGCAACTTCGGGCAGTCCCGGCAGCGGGCAGCCGGCGGGCGGGCAGCTGCCCGCCGGGCACCCGCTGCCCGGAACAGTGATGGCCGGCGGGCAGCCGGCGGGTGGACCCCCACCCACCGGCTACCCGCTGGAATTTTCCCCCACTCAGGACCCCGGCTTCCCCGTTTGATGTTTCCCCGATCCCCGTGGTGTCCCAACGGACCCCGTTTGTCGTGCCTATGACTAGTTTGATATTTCGGGTACCGTTCGTAGGGTTATGAGTCTATTATATGGCATGCTAGTTGAATTGGTATCCCGTTGACCTAGGTGGAAGAAGTATGATCCCCTTAGGACTATTCTTAGTACGTGATGGATCACGCATAAGGTTGTTATACGCTTATTCCCCTTCCCAATGTGTAATGTGGGTTGCATGTGCTTGCTATGTGTTATGTGTGCGTGTTGCCCCAATTCGGTTGCGATCGGATTGGCTATCCTGAGCTGCGGTTCAGAAGCCGGCTACAGTCAGATGGGAATTCCTGGCTGCAGTCGGATGACGGTATCCTGGGCTGCGGTCCAGAAGCTGGTTGTAGTCAGATGGGAATTCCTGGCTGCAATCAGGTGACACCTTTCCTGAGCTGCGGTTCAGAGGCTGGCTGTAGTCAGATGGGAATTCCTGGCTACAGTCAGATGACACACTCTTTTGGGCTGCGGTCCACTGTTTGGTTGCGATCAAACATTATGATGAGCTGCGGTTCATCGGTCGGTTGCGATCGACCTCCCCGTGTTGCGATACGGGGCATGGTGCTGTGGGGCCGTGTCAGAGCTATATGCGCTGACCCGCATGTATGGGCATGCGAGTGGTCCTGTGGCGCCAACAACGTGCGTTATGTGTTGTGACATGGACGAGTTGTGGTGATGAGTGTCTTGGGGGATGTGACTATGGGATTTATATTGGGGATTGTTCATGTTGGGTTAGGATCATTGTTTATGCTTTGCCTTATCTGTTGTGAACTGCATATGCTCATTATAACTGTTGCTTGTGTCTGGCCTTATCTGTCGAGTCGTTCCCGGTTTTAAAGCTAGAGTTCGTAGGATATATTCTCTTGCTCAAAATGGTTTCCGTATATCTATATATATATATATATTGCTATATGTATTGTATTTCAACGCGTTGGAGTGGGTTACCAGCATCTCTCGCTGAACAGATATATTTGGCTTTCAAGCACAGAGGATTAGAGCACTGGAGCGCGCTAGAACTGGAGCGTAGAAGTAGTATAGTTTCCCTTTCGGCCTGCGTGCCATGTTATGCATTTGTATTTCGGAGGATAGTAGTTAGACAGCCTGTGCACCTGGGTTCTCTAGCCCAGGTGTGGCATAGCACCCCGTACACTTATGTTACGCTTTGGGATTTAATGAGATGTTACCTTTATTATTAAGTTTTAAATGTCTCGAAAATCAGGGGTGTTACAGTTGGTATCAGAGCCTAAGTTTGACCCTAGGAAAAGACTCTTAAGATCGGACGTTAGGCTTAAACTCTAAGTACCTAGGAACATAGGACTCAGGAACCTTAGGACACGCGGTGAGATTGTGAAACCTACACATAACTTCCCTACACGTTGCCCTTTCCCATTCTAAAACCCTTCCCCACTTATCACTTCACCAGAAGTGCATCGAACCCTAACTTAATATTCTTGTAAACACTGACCAGAAAAACGATAGCATGGCACCGAACAGAAGGCAATCAAGGACTCCGGAACCCGCCACCAGCGACCCCTTGACTCAAACCCTACAGCAACTAACACAAGTCGCGCAGGCGTTAAGCGACGCGGCCCTACGCAACACCAGACCCCCACCGCCTCCGATGAATGCAAACTCTGACGTCGCTCGACAAGTCTCGAATCACCGACCACCCACGTTCTTCGGAGAAGAGGACCCCGCAGTCCTGGAGGAATGGATTCGGACCCTTGACAAGATTCTAGGAGTAGTAGAATGCCCGGAAGAGCGTCGTGTAGAAATAGCCTCGTTCTACTTCGGGCACGAGGCCGACCTCTGGTGGATCCACGAAGGACCCACCCATCGACAAGAACCAGGGTTCAACTGGGAAAGCCTCAAGGCACGATTACGTGAACGGTTCTACCCAACCCACATAAAAGCATCCATGTACGAAGAGTTCCTTCATCTAAAGCAAGGAACGGCCACCGTCGTGGAGTACCATAAACGGTTCCTCGAACTGGCGCGCTTCGCACCCGAACTTGTCCCCACTGAGGAGACCAAGGTGGAAAGATTCGTATCAGGCCTCAACTTCGAAGCCCGCAAGGCACTAGTAGTAAGTAGGCCCCAGACCCTCAACGAGGCTTACGTCAGTGCCGCGAACCTCTATCGGATCCAACTACTTCAACGCGGAGCTCAGGAACAAATGCGAAGAAGGAACACCGGAAGTGGGGCACCACCGGTGAAAAGATCAAGGAACGACATCGGCACGAGATCAAACAACCCGACTAACCCAAGACCGCCCCCGGGGAGCAACGAAGCGAACCCAAGAAACTTTCCTTGCCCGAGATGCAACAAAAGCCACAGAGGCAAGGACTGCGCAGGCAACCCCTGGCGATGCTTCAACTGCGGGGAGGAAGGACACAAGGCCTTCCAATGCACTCGGCCCCAAAGACCGCGCCCCACCACCACACAACACGGGGGTACCGGTCACCAAGGGGGCTACGGCGCTCCCGGAAAAGTATTCGTCATGAGCCAAACGCAAGCCAACCTCGGAAACAAAGAAGACTTAGGAGGGGAAAACCCAAACCCTGAAGACGAGGACCATACGGACCCCGCGGAAGAAAATCCCGAAAGCGAATTCTGTCTAGGATAAGCCATCACCCCCTTGTAGCCGTTCCCTGTGTCATGTCGACCACTTACTTAGTTTAATTACTTCGGAAGCATTATGTCTACTTAACTTAGCTACTTAGAAAGTATTATGAATAAAGATTCATTTTCGTTCAAGTTTCAATTCCGCTACGAAAGTAAAGCACAAGTTATGCCATCCACCCAACCCTTCCTCACTAAAAGACGAAACAAGGAAAAGGACAAAAATCACCTCATCAAGGAATACCTAATGTTCCCATTAGGAATGGAACCTTAGACCTCCCATCTACAAGTTAAAGCCTTAACCACTAACCCGTGAATGTTTCTTGAAACTTCAAGGGGATACTCCCTTGTTAAAACCCCTCCAAATCCCTAAAAACCACAAAATCCCCAAATCAAAAACCCTTCTTCCTCTTCTTCTTCTTTTTCTTCTCCTTCTTCCTCCCCACACCCTCTCCTCCTCCCTCTCGCACACCCCACTGCCCCACCATAGCAGCCACCTCCCATCACCACCGAACGGACGCCGCCACCGCCCGGCCACTCCCCGGCGACGCCGCCCCGCCTCGCCGCCATCCAGACCAAGCCGCCGGAGATCACCCGCCGTCCACCCGAGCGCCGCTCAGCTACAACCCGCTGCCCAGCCGACCCCACAGCGCCACCGCACCCCCACCGCACCAGAATCGGTCCCCACCTCACCGGCGTTGGCCTCGCGAGCGAAGAATACACCGAAGTCCCGCCGCCGCCTCACCGGAGAACTCGCCGGAAAACCGCGCCGCCTCGCCGGAAAACCCGCCGGAAATCGTACCGCCTCACCGAAAAGATCGCCGGCAGACACGCCCGTCAAACGAGTATCACGATGCCAAAGAAACCCCTCGGAATCCGCACCCCGGAATGGAACAACGCCGATTACACCGTAATCGGAGGTAAAGCACTTGAACCCGACCAATTTTCTCCGGAATTGGTTGATATGCTTAAATACCAAGGCCTTCTAGATACATACCTCACCATCAAAGGGGATACGTACCCCGAATTGGTGAAGGAATTCTATCAACACCTTGTGGCCACCAAACGGGGCGACAAAGTAGAAGTGACCACCAAGGTCCGTGGCAAGGAAATTGTGCTTTCCGAAGGCCGGTTGGCCAAGCTCTTGAAATTGACCACCACGGGTGTGTCTAAATATGACCGAAAGGGGTGGATTGATACCCAAACTACGGGATACAAGGACTATCTCGGGTACTTACTCGGGAAAGAGGACGGGTTCACCTCGGCTACTCGACCCAACCGGAAGTGGCTATCGGCGGAGCAAAAGATATTGGTTATGGTTATAACCGATAGCCTCTTGCCCACCAATAACAAGAGCAAGGATGTAGGGAGCTTGGAGTGCACCTTTGCGTATCTCCTAAAACATAAAATCAAGTTCAACCTGTCGGCACTCATGCTAAAGCACATAGAGTTCTGCAAAACAAGCAACCGGCTTAGCCTACCTTACGGGATGATCCTAAGTTGGATCATGGAGAAGAAGGGGGTAGACCTAAGCCACACCGAAGTCAAGACCGCCAATGGCATGGTTTTCAATGCCCAAAACCTCCGCCGCAACGACATCTACTACACCGAGGGAGGACACTATCTCACCCTCGAAGAAATTTGCCAAAAACCCGAGGTGGAACGTAGAGAATTGGTTGATCGGTTGGACATCTCCAACAAAAAGCTCAAGCGGGCCATGCAAGATTGCGGAGGCACGGAAGAAAATGAGGAACAGGAGGAGGATGACGGGCCCGACCCGACAGTGCAACCACGATCTGGAAGGGACCCGAGGGATCAAAACGAGAGCTCGGTCAATGAGCGCATTCTCGCACAGCTCAACCGGCAAAACCAAATCATGGAAGAAGGGTTCTCATCCTTGATTCGCACCACACGCGCACTCGATCAGAGGGTGGCAGCGATCGAGGCCGCCTTGGGCACTCGTGGGGCGCCCAGTTCCAGCGCAGGAAACCGAGGTACACCCATAACTTCTCTATCACAACGCCACCAAAAGTACAGCCTATCCCAAACTAAGACAAACGTAGGGCCACACTCCTACCCAGGAGGCCAAACTACGGGATGTCTAGGGGTGAAAGGGTGGACTATGACACCGGGCTTCGGGGACGAAGCCCCTTGTAAGGGGGGGAGAGTGTAACACCCCGTGTTACGGCCTTTAATCCTGGATTAATTATTTAATTAATCCCGCTAATAATAATTAAATATGATTAATTATGTTAAGTTCCCCTTTAATTAATTAATAGGGTCCACCGTGAACCGTGGACCCTTGCCTAAATTAGAGGCTTAAGCCTATTAGGAATAAAGATAGTAAACATTTTACTATTCAGATCCTAATTAGGAATCCTAGACCTAGTTATCTATTAGGAATAAAGGAAGTAGGCCTTTTACTATTCAGATTGTGATTAGGATCCGCTTTAATTAATATGGACCCTTATCCCTAAAGCAAGTCCCTGAGTCCTATAAGGAATAGAATTAGTAAACCCATACCATTCAGGCCATAATTAGGAGTCTTAAATATATAAATAGGGAACTTAGGAGACACCCGGAACCCCCCCCCCCCCCCCCCCCCCCCCCCCCCACACGCCTAGACGCCCCATCACCCCAAGAGAGCTCCAAGAATTCCCTTAGAAGAAATCAAGAAAGCTTAAAGAAAGATCCTTCATAGCCAAGGAATTAATTAAGGCTAAGAGGTAACCCATGTCTCAACAAAACCTATTTTCATAGCTATGATTCCCCCTTAGGGTTTCCCCCATATTGTTGTAAATGGCGATTGATGATGATTATTATTGATGTCGATATAATGATTCCATGAGGAATCTTGATAATCTTGATATTGGGAGTTTCTTGATAATTATGATGTTCTTGATGATTAATTGGGGTTTTGATGATTATGTGTTGTTCTTGATGATTATGATGTTTTTGATGATTAATTCGTATCCTTGATGACTATGTGTTGTTCCTACCGAATCTTGCAATAAGAAGACGAATTGTATTCTTGTTGATATAAAAGTGATTAGAACCCTAGGTTGTATCGTATGATATTATTCTTGGATTATCGGGTGGGGAAATCGCATGTTTGGGTGTTGATTATGATTAGAAAAGCATGATAGGTTATGTGCCGTTCGTTTATCGTATTTGATCCGTTAATTGTCTATGTGTTGTCGTTAATTACGTTGAAAAGTGTCTAAGCATGGTTTCGGGTTCCACATCGGTTCCCGGGGCGAAAAGTGATGAAAAGAGTCAGTGGGGGGTAGGTGGGGGTAGGGGACCCGCCACCTACCCGTGGCAACTTCGGGCAGTCCCGGCAGCGGGCAGCCGGCGAGCGGGCGGGTGCCCGGAACAGTGATGGCCGGCGGGCAGCCGGCGGGTGGACCCCCACCCACCGGCTACCCGCTGGAATTTTCCCCCCCTCGGGACCCCGGCTTCCCCGTTTGATGTTTCCCCGATCCCCGTGGTGTCCCAACGGACCCCGTTTGTCGTGCCTATGACTAGTTTGATATTTCGGGTACCGTTCGTAGGGTTATGAGTCTATTATATGGCATGCTAGTTGAATTGGTATCCCGTTGACCTAGGTGGAAGAAGTATGATCCCCTTAGGACTATTCTTAGTACGTGATGGATCACGCATAAGGTTGTTATACGCTTATTCCCCTTCCCAATGTGTAATGTGGGTTGCATGTGCTTGCTATGTGTTATGTGTGCGTGTTGCCCCAATTCGGTTGCGATCGGATTGGCTATCCTGAGTTGCGGTTCAGAAGCCGGCTACAGTCAGATGGGAATTCCTGGCTGCAGTCGGATGACGGTATCCTGGGCTGCGGTCCAGAAGCTGGTTGTAGTCAGATGGGAATTCCTGGCTGCAATCAGGTGACACCTTTCCTGAGCTGCGGTTCAGAGGCTGGCTGTAGTCAGATGGGAATTCCTGGCTACAGTCAGATGACACACTCTTTTGGGCTGCGGTCCACTGTTTGGTTGCGATCAAACATTATGATGAGCTGCGGTTCATCGGTCGGTTGCGATCGACCTCCCCGTGTTGCGATACGGGGCATGGTGCTGTGGGGCCGTGTCAGAGCTATATGCGCTGACCCGCATGTATGGGCATGCGAGTGGTCCTGTGGCGCCAACAACGTGCGTTATGTGTTGTGACATGGACGAGTTGTGGTGATGAGTGTCTTGGGGGATGTGACTATGGGATTTATATTGGGGATTGTTCATGTTGGGTTAGGATCATTGTTTATGCTTTGCCTTATCTGTTGTGAACTGCATATGCTCGTTATAACTGTTGCTTGTGTCTGGCCTTATCTGTCGAGTCGTTCCCGGTTTTAAAGCTAGAGTTCGTAGGATATATTCTCTTGCTCAAAATGGTTTCCGTATATATATATATATATATATATATATATATATATATATATATATATATATATATATATATATATATATATATATATATATATATATATATATATATATATATATATTGCTATATGTATTGTATTTCAACGCGTTGGAGTGGGTTACCAGCATCTCTCGCTGAATAGATATATTTGGCTTTCAGGCACAGAGGATTAGAACACTGGAGCGCGCTAGAACTGGAGCGTAGAAGTAGTATAGTTTCCCTTTCGGCCTGCGTGCCATGTTATGCATTTATATTTCGGAGGATAGTAGTTAGACAGCCTGTGCACCTGGGTTCTCCAGCCCAGGTGTGGCATAGCACCCCGTACACTTATGTTACGCTTTGGGATTTAATGAGATGTTACCTTTATTATTAAGTTTTAAATGTCTCGAAAATCAGGGGTGTTACAGTATCGCTGCTGATATTTACCATGTCTACCTTCTTATTGCCTATGCGCATTTGTGACTCTCTGGAAAAGATGTTTAACTGGTACTGGTGGGGTGGTGGAGGTACAGGTAATCGGGGCATACACTGGTTGAGCTGGGATAGACTGTGTGCTCCTAAGTCGAAAAGTGGACTGGGGTTCAGGAAGCTACATGAGTTTAATACTGCGCTATTGGCCAAACAAGGGTGACGTTTGTTAATATATCCCGATTCGCTAGTGAGCCGCTTACTCAAGGCAAAATACTATCCGAAATCAGATTTTATGGGCGCACAAGTCAGGGCTAATCCAAGCTTCATATGGCGTAGTATTATGGCGGGGCAGCGAGTGCTAAAATTGGGAGTGGCTCGGCGGCTGGGGGATGGACGGGATACGAAAGTGTGGGGCTAGAATTGGCTCGCGGGCCCTTCGACGGACGGTCTAAGTACGCCGTGTGTGGAAGAACTGCGTGAGGCGAGAGGACATAATCTTCTTGATGATACGGGCCACTGGGATAGGGACATCATTCGGGATGTCTTTAATGAGGTGGACGTAGGACGGATTCTGGCAACACCAGTGAGTGGATCGGCGACATCTGGGGACGTTACACTGTAAACACGGATATCGGCTGCTTAGGGGAGAGGATGTCACGCAGGGGGAGTTGGGTGGGTTTACTGCATGGAGAGCGTTATGGGCGATGCGAGTCCCACCAAAAGTTAAAAACTTTATGTGGCGGTGCGCTCGCAATGTTCTACCGGTTCGTGAAAATTTGCGAGCTAAGAGGGTATGGATAAGTGGGGGTTGCCCGATGTGCGGTCATGTGTCCGAAACGATGGAACATCTCTTTTGTGACTGCGTTTCTGCAGAATGGGTGTGGGGTGCTGTGAACATTAATCAAGGGAAAGACATCATCAGTTTTTTAAACCTCTCGCTGGGTAGTGGAAATGAGGAGGAAGTGGTGCGTCTTGCTACTGCCTTCTGGACAATTTGGCTGTGGCGAAATGATGCTGTGTGGAACAACAAAGTGTTAGATGTAGTGAGCGCTCGCGACGAAATGCTGCGGCTATGTCTTGGCTGGAAAGAGGCTTACGACACTATGGGGCATCCGGCACACCAGGCTGCTATGTGGACGCCACCTCCGCGGCATACACTCAAATGTAACGTAGATGCGCCATCTTCCATCGAAGGAGCCAGCTATGGCGCTGTGGTCCGGGACCATGCCGGTGATTTTGTGGCGGCGAAAAGCGGACGCATCGAGGGGATCGTTGACCCATACATGGCTGAAGCGATCGGTGTCAGAGAAACGTTGTCGTGGCTTAAAGAGCAACACCACAGGAGTATAATTATTGAGTCTGACTGTTTAAGTTTCTGTAATGCTTTTAATTCTAGTTCTTTTGATTTGTCATATGTTGGTTTGATAGTTAAGCAATGTGTGTCGATTGCTAGGGACATTGGGGATGTTAGCATTACCCATGTCAGGAGGTCAGCGAACTGCGTGGCTCATGAGCTAGCTCGGGCAACCGGTTCTACAGCTGCCTCGGGGGTGTGGATCGATATCCCACCAAGTTGTATTGCTCGTTTTTTCACTCAGTAATGAAGTTCTTTCTGTTTGCTTCAAAAAATTAGATTAGGATTAATTAATTAATCCCTAAACAGAATTTGGATTACAGGGTGTCACATCCTCTCCCCCTTAAAATAATCTTCGTCCCCGAAGCTTGGGTACGAAGAATCAAAACAAACGGTGAAACGAAACAACATTGTGACAAGAGTGTCAAGAACATCCTTTTGGTCAAAACTTAGAGAATTCAAAAGATACCAAAATAAGCAAGAAATCATATCATTGCAAGGATTGAAAGAATTAACCAACGGAAATATTGAGCATATCAAACTCTAAACCAAACACAACCACCAACTTCTAATCAACACTCAAGATCTAAACAACTAGCTCCTAGCTCAAGCCACAAAACTAACTACTCAACAAAACTAGCAAACAAAAACGAACGCACAAAGCAAACAAGCAACTAGCAAACGGTAGCAACAACTAAAAAGATAACAACAAGCTAAGGAAAGGTAGACGGGATTACCACAACACCGCGCTGGAATGACTCGCTCTCCGATTCTTCGGTGTCTTCCTCGGACTCCTCGTCATCATCTCCCCTTCGACTCGAACTGGCCTCTATCTGATCTAACCTCTGATGCACTGCCATGAACTGCGTCTTCATAAAAGCAAAGCCTTCTTCGATCATCCGGTTTTGTTGGCGTAGCAAGGTGACCACACGCTCCTCGTGCGTCATAGCATCGTGCTCTCTCTTGGTTCGGGCTTCTCTTCTCTTCCGGTTTTCTTCACTTCCTGGATCACTTTCCTCAACACCGGCAGCTCCTCCCGCTTCCGCTTCCTCTTCATGGCCTTCTTCTTCATCTTCCCCCACATCACCTCCCAAGTTCTGGACCGCGAGGTTCAACTTTCCGACAGGAATCTCGAGCTCTGCAACCAACTCATCTCCTTCCTCGGGGGTTTTCCTAGCAACTTCTTCAAGAGTGATGTAATCACCGTCATCCAACTGAAACAAGTTGCAACTTCGCAGATTGATGGCATCCAACACCATATTTCCTATGGGCTTCGGCATACAACCATCAACGCTCACGCCCTTCTTGACAAAGATCCAACTCAACACTATACCGTAAGGTAGGCTCTTCCGGTTGTGGTCACGGCAAAAGACCATGTGTTGCAACATCAAGGCAGGCAGATTAAACTTTACCATGTCCTTCAGACAAAAAGCAAAGGTACACTCCAACTTTCCAAACAACCGACTTTTGTTGTTATTGGGCAACAAACAATCCGATACCAGCATCACCAAAATCCTTTGCTCGGTAGACAACCACTTCTTCTCCGGTCTTGAAGCCTGCGTGAAACCACTCGTGCAACCCAACAAGTAACTCAAATAGTCCCGGTACCCCATGGTATCCGTACTAATCCAAGAGTTACCACTGTACTGTGAAACTCCCAAAGCTGATAAACTTAAAAGTTGGGCTAACCTCTTTTCAGACAAAACCACTTTCACACCCCTCACCTTAGAGATGATTTCAAGCTTTCCTCCATCCTTCGCCACAACCACGTGACGGTAAAACTCCTTAACCAAACTTGGGTATGTCTCGACCCTTATGGCGAGAAACCCATCTAACAAGCCTTGATATCTAAGCATATCCAACAAAGAAGTAGGAAAAGATTCCGGGTCGAAAGCTTTACCTTCTAAAACGAGATAATGGGCATCCCCCATTCCACTTTCCTTGCCAAACTTGTTCTCCTAGGCATGGTTGAAAGATTACCCAAAGCTCCACGAAAAGACCCAAGACTTTCCTCCTCTTTTTTTTTTCTTATCTTCTCGCGTCGCGGCGGTGCTCCGGCGGCGGTGTCTTGGTAGTCGACGGTGACAGCAGGTGGCGTCGGTGGCGGCTTGGTCTCATCGGGGACGGGTTATCGACGGGTGGTGGGGAGGGGTGGTTCGGCTGGTGCTCACGGGTAGAGTGAGGGGAGGGAGAAAATGAGGGTTTTGGGATTTGGGGAAAAATTGGAAAAAGATGATGATTTAATTTGGGGATTTTGGGTAAAGTGAGAATTAATGGGTTAGATAGAATTAAAATTAGATAAGGTTCAAGAAACATAATTAGCTCAAGTGGTTCAAGGGTTGGGTTAGCAAGTGATACACTTGGGTTTGAAACTTTGTGGTTACAAATTTACATTTTACTTGGTTTTTTAGGCTACACAAAAAGGAATTCTATGGGTGGATAGGTTACAAAAATACATGTGCAAGGCTATGGAATTCATGACTCGCCGCTCCTCTGGGCATCCAACAACAGAAAAGACAACGAGGTCTTCAGGCTGTGGAGGTGACAACAGAAAAGATCTTGTCAAACGTCCTCACCCACTCTTCAAGAACAACGAGGTCTTCAGGCTGTGGAGGTGGCAAGGGATGGTTGTTGTGCAACAACGCGTTCTTCAGGCTGTGGAAGTGGCAAGGGATGGTTGTTGTGCAACAACTCCTCGCTGTGGAGGTGGTGGTTGTTGTGCAACAACGCCTCGCTGTGGAGGTGGTGGTTGTTTTGCAACAACGCCTCGCTGAAGGGGTCTGCATAGTCACCCACGGGGTCCCCAACGCCTCGTTGTGGTGGTGGTGGTGGTTGTTGTGCAACAATGCCTCGCTGAGGGGGTCTGCATAGTCACCCACTCTTCAAGAACAACGGGGTCTTCAGGCTATGGAGGTGGCACGGGATGGTTGTTGTGCAACAACGCCTCGCTGAGGGGGTCTGCATAGTCTGCGTAAGCTGTTGCAGATTCTGGGCAAGGTGTTCGTTCGTCGGGGTCTCCGGTGTACGTGCACGCTGACGGGGAGGCATCGCTGTGTTTGCAAATATACTACGCATCACAACCCAAAATATTAATCCCAAATTTCTATTTTATAAAGTTTCGAAATAAAATTATTTTATTTCTACGATGATTTATTTCTTAAAATTTTGAGCCAAAAGTCTATTCAAGATGAAATTGTCATTATTACTCTAAGTCTTAATTGTTCTAATCCGAATTGATTTAATTCACGAGCCCAATAATTTTGGTTGGAATCAAAATATATTTCTAAGCCCAATCTTTCATTGATCCAATTACTAAAATAGTCTAGCTCAAAACCATTTTTGGCAAGCTTGGCCCAACATTCTATTTTAACCCAACCCATCTTATATTAAGAAACCCTATTCATTTCTTTGTCATATATATATATATATATATATATATATATATATATATATATATATATATATATATATATTTGAATCCAGTGCACACCCCCTAGTCAGCTGAGCCCGTGAGCACACTCCATGATCGTTGATTTTAATTTTTTAACGATTCAGATTGATTACCACTTGGATCCCATGTTATACTGATTTTAGATGAAGCATGGGTCTTTTTGTCCTTAAGCACTATATTTATTACTTTCCATTTCATTTATTTTCATGTTTATAAAGATTTGTAGCGTTATTTCAGCTCTCCTTAATCAATATTTCTCTCTCTCTCTCTCTCTCTCTCTCTCTCTTAGTAATTTTCTTTGGAATTTTATGGTGGTCTGTGCGTGGGTGTGGAATGGTATGTGCGTTGTACTATAACAGGGCTCGTACACCATGACGTGCTGTTTTTTTTCATAAAATTATGCATTTTGGTATGTGCGTTTCGTGATACAGGCATGTTCATTTTGGTTTGTGTTTTACTAGTTTCGGGCGTGTGCGAAACGTAGATATAGTATTGGGCTTGTTTTTTGTTTTTTTTTTAATTGTGGGGAATTTTATGATGGTGTGTGCGCGGGTGTGGAATGGTGTGTGCGGTTTTCTATAACAGGATGTGTACACCATGGCAAACTATAAAACGCACACACTATTCCACACACACGCACACACCGCCGTAAAATTTTCCATAATTTAAAATTTCAGATGTACAAAATATAATTAATTATTACCATTGATAGGTCCCTAATAATTTAAAATATCAATTTCCATTCATAATCTCCCTAATATAATGCTTAAGATTCCAATTGAATTATATCCATAATTAAACATATATCTACAATTACTATTTAATCCTTTTGATTCAAATATATCCTTAATTACTTTCACACCCTCTTATAATCTCAACCATTTATGAAAAATGAATCAATGGATATCATGAGATCTCATGATCTTATCTAGTATAGGGGTTGCACCAGATTCGAAGTCTATATATATATATATATATATATATATATATATATATATATATATATATATATATATATATATATATATATATATATACGTTTATGATGAGAAGATTAGCAACCAAACACCCCCTTCGTTTCTTTCTTTTTCCCTCTCTCGGTTTTTTTCTCGCCCTCAAGCCAGAAGCAGATCCGCAGCCTTCACCAGCCTCCCTCCCTTTTGTTCCCCTCGGCGTAACAGACGGCGGCGGTGGCAGAGCTCAAGTGGACAGGTCCGGCGAGCAGTGGCGAAGAAGCAGCGGAACCGGCTACCTTCTCCCTTCCGGCAGTCCAATAAGCAAGAACCAGCGATGGTTGGCGACCTCCCTTGTTTTCCAGTGTGATAGAAAGTCCAGCGGTGACCAACCTTCTCACTCTCCTCTGTTTTCTTGCGAAGCTCTCCGGCAGACAGAGTAGCACAAGTGACGGCAGCAGCCTGGAGGCCTTCTCCTCCTCTCCGGCGATCTGTTGCGGCAGTCGGCAGCGATGGTTCTTGGCGGTGGCCCCCTATTCCGACAGCAAGCTAGCAGATCCGGTAGTCGGCGTGGTGGTTTCATCTCCCGGCAGGTGGCCAGTTCTCCTCCGGTGACCTTGACCCTTCTCCGGCAGTGGAGCTTGTCCGGCATTGCAGTTGGACGTCAGCTTTGAGGCTTGGGTAAGCTACCGATTAGAAGCTTTATTTCTATTTTATGAGAAGTAGGTGGATAAGGCTTAAGTATTGTTAAAGCTAAATAAGGATTAATTGGGTTGAGTGGTGTGGTAGTTAAAGTATTGATGTCGTATGAGTGATGGGGTGTGGACCCCGGCCCAAGAAGAATAAGTCCAAAAGAAGAAGTCCAAGAAGGATGGGGAAGCCCAGGAAGAATAAAGTACGGCCCAAGGGGTGGGAGCCTGAATAAGTGACAAGGTCCGGGAGAGACTCGGACCGAGCCCAAGGTCGGAACGAGGACTCGGCCGGACCAGCAAAGAGCCGTTGTGCGGCATTTATGACGACATTGAAGAGCTTGGCCAAGGAGCCGTTGGGACGCCCAGTAGCGGCAGCCTACCGGAGTATCAATGTTGGGTCCTGTTGGGTCCTCTACCAGTCGCCTCGGGACGTCTAAAGTTCTGCGTGGTAGCCATTGATTATTTCACTAAGTGGATTGAGGCCGAGCCACTGGCCACCATCACGGAGTATCAATGTCGGCATTTTCTGTAGAAGATAGTGATTTGCCGTTTTGGATTACCTGAACATATAGTCAGCGACAACGGTCGACAGTTCGAATGTCAATCCTTCGTCGATTTTTGCCGACGACATAACATACGACACATAAAAGTGTCGGTCGCCTACCCCCAGACCAACGAGTAGGTCGAAAACGCAAATCGCACGACGTGGACGGAATCCGGAAGAAGTTGGAAGACGTCGGAGGAAACTGGGCGGATGAGCTTGACCGAGTCCAATGGGCATATCGAACTACCCTAAGGCAGGCGACCGGTGAGAGCCCATTTTCTCTAGCATACGGCTTCGAAGCCGATATACCAGTGGAGGTCGCCGAGCCCACCCACAGAGTCCGCAATTATTCGGACGAGGGGAACGAGGAGAGCCTCAGGATTGAAAAGAACTTCTTAGAAGAACGAAGGGAGGCCGCGCATGCCCGAATGGTGGAGTATCAGCAGACTGTGAAGAGATACCGAGATCGGCGGATTCGTCCACGAACCTTCCAAGTGGGCGACCTCGTGTTGCGAGACCGACATGCTAGTCAACCCACGGAAAGAGAAAAGTTTGCGGTCAAGTGGGAAGGACCTTATCGCATTGCCGATGTGGTCCAAGCCGTCACATACAAGTTGGAGACATTAGAAGGGAAGCTTGTCGACCGGATTTGGAATGTAATCCACTTGAAAAAATTCTATCAGTGAAAGGTTGGCCTCGTGTATCCACTTAGAGCTCGACTTTGAATAAAGTACCTATTGTTCTCCACATCTTAGAAACAGTTTCTAAGTAAGAAAAAGCTTAAAGGGTCGCATCGACTGAGGGAGTCTGCGAGAAGAGATAGGAAACAAGAGCCCAGACCCTTAGACGTTTCCGAGAAAAAACATACTAGAGTCGCCTCGACTGAGGGACTCGGCGAGAAGAGATGGGAAAACAGGGCCCAGACCCTTAGACGTTTCTGAGAAAAAGCGTACAGGAGTCGCCTCGACTAAGGGACTCGGCGAGAAAATAAAGAAACGACGGGGCACTGACCCTAAACAGTTTATAAGTAAGAAAAAGCCTAAAGGGTCACCTCGATTGAGGGACTCGGCGAGAAAAGATGGGAAACAAGGGCCCAGACCCTTAGATGTTTTCGAGAAAAAGCCTACAAGAGTCGCCTCGACTGAGGGACTCGGCGAGAAAATAAAGAAGCGACGGGGCAATGACCCTAAACATTTTCTAAGTAAGAAAAAACTTAAAGGGTCGTCTCGACTGAGGGACTCAGCGAAGAAAGAGAAAAACTAAGGGGTCGCCTCGACGAGTAAGAAACAGAGAGAAGGTTAGGGTATTGAGCTTCAGAACCTTTTTTGAAGATAAATGTACTAGGAGTAGCCTGGATATAAGGATTCGACAAAGGAAGTTACTGCACATAAACAGAAATCGCATAAGTAAAGAGAGGTGTACGAAGAGCTTTAAGAGGAAAAGTTGTTTCATTAAAAAAGAGTCTGAAGGGAGGACTAGCCCTTACAAAAAAGTTCATAAAAGCCCTAGACTACGGGGGAAGGGGTGTCAGCGATGACCTCCTCGACTCGTTCCTCCGCCGATGTTCCAGTTGGAGGGGTAGGTGAAGGGTCTTCCACCGGAGGTAGCGGCTCAGTCGACACCACCGGACTCGCTATTGGAGGAGCAAACAGAGATGGATCAGCAGTCGCCGGAGGTGCGTCAGTCGCTGGCAGCGGATCTAGCACTGACTTAAGACCTCAACTCTCCAGGGTAAAGGCCGAGTCACAAGCCAACAGAAGGGCGTGGATTTCCAGCTGTGCTTCACGGTAGCCCAGGCGATAGTCGCGCTCGCCGAGGTCCAGCAGGTACTCGTCTCCTTCTGGAGTCGCCAGCCACTCCTTTGCCAGCACCTCCTGACGAATTGCGACCGTCGACTTCACATCTGCTTCGAAGGCGGCCGACTTCTTGTAATCAACAACTGCAGTGGTAGCGACAGTCGCGACTTTGTCTCGCTCCGCCTCCCATTGGCGAGTGATCCTCAACAGCTCGGCGATATGGACCTTCGTTGCCTTAGCGTAGACAGCCTGTTTTTCTTAGCGAGCCTCCTCCGTCTGGCGTAGGCGAGCGGCAAGGGAATGCATGGTAGCCTTAAGCGTCCGCATCGGCTTCCTCAGCTCCAACTGGAAGGTGAGGTTCTGAAAAAATAAAACGTGTTAAGCAGTAATTCGAGGAGAAAATGGAAGTCAAAAGGAAAGTTGAGAATACTTACCCGGTAGGACTGAGGCAAGGAGGGCTCGAGGATGTACTCATCCTGCATCTGACTCGCCGTCTCCAAATCCTTGGGGAGAAGAACGTGCTCGGCCCAGTTCTGGACCGAGTAGCTGCCCTACCAGATCTAGGCGTCCTCTTCGAGCCCTAAGCCCAGCCGGATCTTCTTGGAGGGCGGTGTGTCCGACTGCTCCAGTGGACGCTTAGAGCTCAGGCTCTCTGTTGGGACCGGAAGCGGCAGCTTGGAAGGAGAAGCAACAAGAGACGGCGACAAGTCCACCACGTTCCTTGGTGGAGGCAGAGTCACCCGGGGAGCCGGAGAAGGGAGAGAGGAAGAAGCTGTTGGAGTGCCTATCGACCGCTACGACAGTCGGCGCCTCATTTTCTCAGTGCGGTCAGCCATCTGGGGTTGGAGCTTCAGCTTCTTCCGAGCTCGTGGAGTCGGAGTCGTAAGGACCTATACAAAAGGCTAAAGGGTTAGTAGTCGAACCAAATGAAGAAGCCATGAAAAGAAAACTTACGAAAGGCAACCTGTGGTGGCCGCCCCAGTTGGCAAGAGGCCCCATTTCGCCATGGCTCGTACTCGAGACCAGTACTTGGCAGAATAAGGTCTTAAGCCCTTCAAGAACTCGGCGCCCTGGATCGTGTCCTGAGTGAAGACAGTGCGCCGGGAGCAGGGTTTGAAGAGAGCGGTCGGCCACATGGTAGGGAAGGTGAAGGTTGAAGGGGAAGGACAGACGAAGAAAAAATAGGGCTTCCAGTCTTTTATGGAATCTGGAAGACCCTTGAAAAGTTGGCGCCCAGGTTGGGCAGAGACTTGAAAAAAACGTGGGGAATGTGAGCCGACCTTGTTCACCGTGAACAGGCACTTGAAGAGATCCAGGTCGGGCTCACAGAGCCACCAGTGACACAGGGTGACGAAGCAGGTGAGAAGGCAGTGCGAGTTGGGTATTAATTAACCCAGGACCAGATTGTAATGGCGAAAGAAGAGAGAAAGGAATGGAGAGGGTGGCACTCGGAAGGCAAAGGTCACTGAGTGCAGATGAACGCCAACGCAACCTTCCGGCGGGTCGTAGATCGACTGGCCTTCCGGTGGGGGAACGGTGGCCGAAGGGCCGAGAAGGAAACGGGCCATATTTAGGTCCGCCTCGGAGATTTGTGACGGAGACCCCGCCGGCCGGGATATGGGGTCAAACATACCCCTTGGCCATTGGAAACCCTCAAGAAGAGCTGCCACCGTCGTAAGAGGGGTCGGGCTCAGAGGAGTAACTGCCCCCGAAGAAGATGGGGCCGGCTGAGATGAAGACGCCGATGGTGGACCGGACGAAATCTCCATACGGCGAGGCGGAGTAGAAGAAGACGACGTTGAGGATGAGGAAGTAGAAGCAGAAGATCTCCGTAATTTTGCATTTTCTAATCTTAGATAATTCGATAGAACTAGATGACTGAAACAGATTACTGATTGATCCAGTTAGGTTAATCAGTAAGTATGTAATGAGGGAGAACGATAGTCACACACGAAAGTAAAGACACAGAGTATTTTTTACCCAGTTCGATACAGTGTGTATCTACGTCTGGGGGACGATCACATAGGCGTCCAATCCACTAACTCATAATCCAATGTACAAAGGTAGATATACAATAATCTTACCCAAGTGCCCCACACAAGGTACAAACCCAATCTACAAAGGTTTAGTGGATTGTTGAAGATGGAGAGCCAGGCATACAGAAGTCCAATGAAATCCCTTCACTTGGAGAGCCAACTCTGATGCAGTCTACTTCAATGACGCTCTATAAAGTTGTTACCACAACAGTGTGATCTTTACGTCCTTTCGCTTAAGTAGCAGTAGTTCTTCTCAAGTTCATCATCTTAATCTTCTTAAAAATTCTGTTTTGAGAAGATGCATGTCAACCAAAGATCTATCCTCATATAGCCGGTATGGAGTGTTTCTTTGTATCTTCGTCGTAACCCTAGTTCTCTCCAAGAACTGGTTCTTATAGATCCTTCAATAAACACTCTCCATAGATGTCTTTGATTGTAGAAGGTAGGACTGTAAAAGTGGAAAGTAATCTTAGCAGATTAGGTCCATTACCTTCTTTGAAGATATGCTGATCTTCTTTCCATACTGGTCTGATCTTCTGTGAAGTACCGCGTGAGTCTCTTAAGGAAACAGCTTTCCTAAATCAGATCTTCAGTGTCAGTCCTTCTGTTGTTGTCTCTGATTGATCAGTCATCTGTAAAACCACCCGGACAAAACCCTAAACCTATCTTAGAAAGCCATAATAATATTGCCAATTATAATGTGGGGTTTTTGAACATAAACACTAACAAACTCCCCCTTTGGCTATTATTTGGCAAAACAACTCAACTGTATAAAAGTAATAAACTAAGATAGGATATGAGCAAAAACAACCCATGATCAATTCTGATTAAAAACATCCAAAAAGACAAACTAAATAGTCTAGAATCAAAAACAGCAGTCATAGATCAATAGGAGACAACAACCGGACACATCGGTCAGAAAGAGCTTCGAGCAAACCAAAAAAAAATTCCAATCATCATCACATCGCCCAGCCAGGGCCAGGAGGTACTCAAACAACCATCACAGACACTCCCCCTGAGTTCATTACTTCCCCTTTTTGCCAAAAGTAGCCAAAGATCTAGCGTTTGAGGGAGAGTCACTGTCTGTCTTCTCGGGGTCCACAGCAGCAGTAGTATCAGTCAGACTCATGCGGAGCAGAACAGTGGCTAGTTCAGTGCGTGCACCGGTCAGTTGTTTAGCAACGATACCATGCACCGTTTCCAGATCAGCAACACGCGCTTTCAATTGTTCGGCCAGCTTCACATCTTTGTCATGCAGGGACTCATCATTCACAGCCTCAGGTTCGGAATTTGCCGGAGCAGTGACAGGGACTACATCCTTGATATGGTCTCCAGATAGCAGCCGTTTGTCGACAGTATAAAGCAGTGTCGGGTTGATGGCTTCACTAGTCATAGGTTTAAGGCCCTGAGAAGTAAGTATTCCAAAGATTAGATTTGGGAAGGGCAATCTCACCTTTTGCTCCCTGGGATGAGTTAGAGTCAGAGTATGATAGTAAATCCACTTTCCCAGATCAAGCTTCATCTTAGTGCCAAACCGAAATAAAAAACCAGCAAGAAGCTTTCCAACTGTGTTGAAATGGGCAGATGGAAGCCAGTTGTGCAGAGCCAGACGATGTAGAATAACATATTTTGACGTGAGATGAGAGCTGAGCAAGTAATCCTTATCTCCTGTAGGCCAAGATGTGGTCTGACCACCAGTGAGAGTTTTGGCCACCAAATTCCAATCAGTTACATCTTCCTCTTGAACCGCAGGCAAGCCATAGTAATCATTGATCATATCTGGTCCAAAGACATACCACCTACCTCTTATAAAGATTTGCATTGGTCGTGGCCCTGCAAGATCATCAATCTCATTACTGAGATTGCAATAAAACTCATAAGTTAACAGTTTGGAGTAGGGGCAGACATCAGTGACTGTTTTCAACAACCCAACTTCACCCAACAAAGGCAGAATATCACAGACTGAATTGAGCTGATTCTCATCCACAGTGCGTTGAACAATGAGTTCTCTTCTGACCATTTTGGCCCATTTGTTCTATGCAGCAGAGGATATAAACTGAGGACGATAAGCAGAAGTATCAGTGTCTTCAGTAGGATGACCCTTAGGTGTGACACTGCGTCCTCCGGAACGCGTGGATGGCTTCTCCCTTTTTACAGAAGGGGCTGGTACAGAAGCAGATGGTACAGCAGAAGGTCCTTTGGGCTTAACTGATGATCGTAGAGTCTTAAACACCTGTTGAATTGGCGGATCACTTTCAGGCTTAGCAGATTCACATGGTTTTCTCTTCTTTGCAGGTTGGTCAACATCAGCAGTATCAGCACTAGTTTCAACAACCACTTTTGTCGGGACATTCTTCCTTTTGGTTTTTCTAGTTTCTTTGGTTGGAGATGGAATCGGAGTCACTGAGTGGCTTGAATCGGACACATTCGCAGACAGGCTGGCCACAACATTCACAATCTCTCAAATCTTGAAATTTGTGGTGTCTGGGTGTGCAGTATCCTCAACACTAGGGGCAATGGATGAAGGTACTTGGGGTCCATACACCTCGGCTAGAATTTTATCATCTTCACTTGATGAGTCTGAGGGATGAATGACTCTGTAAGGTTGAGGAATTGAAGAAGTTGGTAACCCAGCAAAATATCTTGCATGTTCCAGATTTTCTTCCATAGTTCTTGCAGCATAAACAGGGATTCCACCTGTTCTTCCAGACTTCTTGGGGCTTGGTAGAGTTTCAGTTTCAACAGTAGGTATGGTAGGTGGATCAACGGCAGAGCAGGGTTCCTTAGGAACATTGTCAGTTTCAGACGAAGGCAGAGCAGACTTCTCAGAAGCATAGACAACTAGACTTAGAGGATTAGTCTCTTCAGAAGTCGTCGTTTTCTCAACATTCACAGGCAACACCTCAGGTTTTTCACCAGAAATATCAGGTAAAGGCAAAGATGGGGGATCAACATTCACAGGGGATTTCACAGAATCCAAAGCAGATACATTTGCAGGCAAAACAGATACAGAAGATGAAATAGAGGGATCAACAGGTCTATCAGGAGAAATCTCAATAGGAGTTTCAGAGTCATTTACCCGTTGTCGAAGAATTTCTTATCTATGTGTAGCTTCTCTTTGAGCGGCCTCGAGATACAGAGCTTGGGACTCTTCTCGTCGACGAGCAGCTTCATCGGATTCTAGGGCACGCTGAGCAAAGTATTGCAAAAATGCCCCGGCCCGATTTCCATCATCCGGTTCTGGAATAGATACAGGTGAGACCTCTTCATTGGCTTCAGCAACCATCACAAGGAGTTCAGTTACATCGTCTGCCGACCAGTCAACATAAAACTCAGGGTAGTTAGACATGACGGTCACAAGAATCTCATCTCGCAATAGAGGATCAAGCTTAAGCTTCTTCTTCATCGCCAACTGCAGAAGTGTCTGAATATGTTTCAGGGCGGTAGCTGGAGAATGTACCTTCCTTCCGAGTCTGATGATAATATTCCTCACCGGATCCGCCATGGAAGATTATTTGATGGAAGAAGACTAACTCTTTGAGGGCAAATAAGCAAGAGAGAGAGGAGATGAGAGTATGAATGATTTCTTCCTCCTTGAACCGGTAACACACAGCCTTAAGAATAATAAGCCCTAGTCAAAGCGGCTTGTCAATAGCATGCAGACGTGATTGATTGATGCAACGGTAAAGCTTCTTTTTAGGAAGGAAACAAATCCCAATGAAATTTGAATTTTAAAAAGCCAATAAGATCGTTTAAGATATCCTCTGAGAGCAATAAGCATAAATAGACTTCTTAACTTAAACAGAGAGGGGACAATAAGGAAAGTCAACGTCGTAACACTGACCCGTAGAAAACAAACACCTCTCTGATGGACCAACTGCTTTAGTCAGTCAATTCTGCAAACTCCCAGAGCAGAACTAAGAATTTCAAACCAATTTGCATCCAGTGGCTTAGTCAGAATGTCCGCCAGTTGTTTGTCAGTCTGAATATATTCCAACTCAATTTCCTTGGATTCAACCAGATCTCTAATATAGTGATGCCTGATGTCAATATGCTTCGTTCTGGAATGTTGAATAGGATTCTTGGAGATGTTAATAGCACTGACATTATCACAAAAGAGTGTCATTGTTCCCTGTGTAAGACCATAGTCCAGGAACATCTGTTTCATCCACACCAACTGAGTACAACAACCACCTGCTGCTATGTATTCTGCCTCTCAGTGCTTAGAGATATTGAATTCTATATCTTGCTGAGCCAGGACACTAGATTTTTACCAACAAAGAAACATCCCCCAGAAGTACTTTTTCGATCATCAATATTTCCTGCCCAGTCAGCATCACAGTATGCTACCAGATTCAGTTCACTGTCTTTAGAGTACCAGAGACCATACTGTATAGTTCCTTTAACATATTTCAGAATACGCTTTGCAGCTATCAGGTGAGATTCCTTTGGATCAGATTGATACCTTGCACAGATTCCAACACTAAACGTTATATCTGGTCGACTGGCTGTTAGATACAGCAGACTGCCTATCAGACTGCGGTAGACGGTGTTATCCACTGATGCACCAGATTCATCTTTTGAGACTTTTGTAGAGGTGAAAATGGGTGTTCTGGAAGATTTTCATGACTCCAGATCAAATTTTTTGACAATATTCTTAGCATACTTTTCCTGAGAAATAAAGTATCCCTCCGAACTTTGCTTAACCTGCAGACCTAAGAAGTAAGTCAGTTGGCCAACCATGGGCATTTCAAATTCCTCCTCCATCACCTTTACCAGCTCATCTATATATTTTTGCAAGGTTGAACCAAACACAATGTCATCCACATATATTTGGGCTATGGTTACATGGCTTCCAGTGGTTTTTACAAACAGAGTTTTATCAACATTTCCCCGCTTGTATCCATGTTGGAGCAGATACTGTGTCAGACGCTCATACCATGCCCGTGGGGCTTGTTTAAGACCATAGAGGGCTTTTCGAAGTTTATAAACATATGAAGG
This sequence comes from Ipomoea nil, assembly GCF_001879475.1. Taxonomy (NCBI): domain Eukaryota; kingdom Viridiplantae; phylum Streptophyta; class Magnoliopsida; order Solanales; family Convolvulaceae; genus Ipomoea; species Ipomoea nil. Next base: position 3,837,059 of record NW_017616910.1, on the reverse strand, counting down.
ATGTTCTGGATCTTCGAAGCCTTTGGGTTGAGCCACATATATATCTTCGTGGAGATATCCATTCAGAAAGGTTGTCTTGACGTCCATCTGAAATAGAGTGAACCCTAGAATACATGCAACAGCCGCAATATCCTGATTGACTCGAGTCTAGCTACAGGAGCAAAGGTCTCGTCATAGTCAATTCCTTCAATCTGAGTATAACCCTGAGCCACTAATCGAGCTTTGTTTCTGGCGATATTTCCAGCTTCATCAGTTTTATTTTTAAAGATCCACTTCATTCCAATAATATTGACACCGTCAGGTTTTGGAACTAGATTCCAAACATGATTCCGCTCAAACTGATGTAGCTCCTCCTGCATTGCCTTGATCCACAGATCATCCTGTAAGGCTTCTTTGACATTTTTGGGTTCTATTTTTGAGGTATAACAGGCAGATCCAGACACCTCTGTCAGATTATTTCTTATTCTGCTCCTGGTCTTCATCCCATCTGATGGATCTCCAATAATGTTATCTGTTGTATGATTCTTCTGAGTCCTGGTAGGTTTATCTTTACCAACATCTATTTTGGGATCTGTCTCCTGTTCTGAGCTTTCTCCATCTTCATCTGACTCTTCTTGTGGCTTAGACTGACTGTTGATATTATTTATATCTGGATCTGTTGAAGAAGACTCTATTGCTATTGAGTCAACATATTCTTCTGGATTATCATCAATGACCACATTTACTGACTCCATGACAGTCTGATTCTTCTTGTTGTAGACTCTGTAGGCTCGACTGTTCGGAGAATATCCAAGAAAAATACTTTCATCGCTCCTGGGTTCGAACTTCCCTCTTTGTTCTCTGTCAGCTAACACATAACACTTTGTGCCGAACACATGAAAGTATTTCAGATTTGGTTTCTTTCCATTCCAGATCTCATATGGTGTTTTGTTTGTTCCTGGTCTCAAATAGACCCTATTTATGGTATGACACGCTGTATGAACCGCTTCTACCCAGAACCGTTGTGGTAAATGTGAGTCATGTAGCATCACTCTAGCCATTTCCTGCAAGGTTCGATTCTTTCTTTCCACTACTCCATTCTGTTGAGCTGTTCTAGGAGCTGAGAACTCATGTGATATACCATGCTCGAAGCAGAAGTCTAAATACAGTGAGTTTTCAAATTCCTTTCCATGATCACTCCTTAATCTCTGAACTTTTATGATGGACTCACTCTTTTCCTTCTGAATCCTTATGCACAAAGTCTTGAACACCTTGAAAGCTTCAGTCTTTTCTCTTAGGAAGTACACCCAGCTGTATCGAGAGAGTCATCTACACACATGAATATATACTTCTTTCCTCCAATGCTCACTGTCTGTGTTGGTCCCATGAGATCTATATGGACAAGATCTAGACACTTCTCAGTGGTGATACCTCTTACTGCTTTGTGTGCAGTTCTGATCTGTTTTCCAATAGCACATGCACCACAGATTCTTTCTGGATCAATTTTGATCTTAGGTACACCTTTTACAGCTTCCAGTTTTATCTTATGTGACCTAGTCGTCTATGCCAGAGTTTTGATTCATCAGATTTGGATAGATGACAGGCAACTTCATTCGTCAACACATAACAGTTGTCTGAGGATCGTGTTCCTTCCATGACCAGTCGTTTTCCTTTGTCACTGACTCTACAGCAGCTACGATCAAAACACATTCCAGTTTTGATCACACAGCTGACTGATGCTGATCAAATTTGCTTTCAACCCACTAACAAGCAGAACTTCTTTCAACTGAGGTAAACCAAGTACATTTAGGGTTCCTTTTCCAATAATCTTACCTTTTTGTCCATCTCTATATGTTACAGCCCCACTGCTAGGTTGAACAGCCATCAGACACTTGATGTTTCCCGTCATGTGCCTTGAGCACCCACTGTCGAAGTACCACCTAGTATCAGTTGTTGAAGCAGTCAAAACAATGGTGGGGTAGCAAATGACTTCTGACTTCCTTACCCAGACCTGTCTGGTGAAAGGTGTTATAGTCTTGTTTTGAAACTTTTCCTTCCTTTGATCTCTGTAGAAGAAGTAACACTCAGGTCTAGTATGACCTTTTGTTTGACAGTAGTAACAGGTAGGAGTGTAGAATTTAACTCTGGTCAATTTGTTCTTGAATCTCGAATAGTGAGACCGATGAGTTGTTCTTCCTGAGTCAGTATTAGTGTTCTGACCATGCCTTCTTTCCTGGTTTTGTACTGACTGAGATGACTGTCCTTGTTCATACCTGTGATTTTCTGTGGTCTTAGTCATTCCCTCTTTGATGAACCTTGGTGTAGTATTCGAAGATTCTCCTCGTTCAAATGCCAGACCCTTTTTATTGTTGGGACTTCTCCCAGAGTCTAAAATTTTGTCCAAGGTAGATGTAGTATCCATCATCTGAATATTTTTCTTCAAGCTCTCCAATTCTTTGATCAATTTTCCCTCTCTGGATCGTATCTGTGTGATGAGATCATCTTTTATGACCAATTCTGCCTTCAAATCTTTTAGACGATCATCTATTTGCTTTAGTTCGTCATTCAGATTCTTATTCACTTTCACAAGTTGTTCCCAGCTAGCAACAAGTTTCGCAAATTTTGTCTCAAGTTGAGTGTGTCTCTCTTCAAAATCATCAGTCGATATGTATGATTCTTCATCAGATGGTTCTTCGTCTGACTGATGATCTGTAGCAGTGAAGAAAGCTACAAAGTTTCCCACATTCTCCTCTGATTGATCATTTGTTGATTCCTCCTCATCATCACTAAGAGTAGCCACATACATAGCCTTTTTTCCGTTTTAGATATGTCGCACATTCAGCCTGTATGTGACCATACCCTTCACATTCTCTGCACTGTATTGACCGATTGAGAGGTTTTCCTGTTTCTGTGGTACTGTTTCTGTTCTGTCTTGTTCGTCCAGTTTTAGTGTGACTGTTGTGTGATACAGGAACTGTCTCACCCTTTTGATATGAGGTATTGTTGCCTTTATATTGGGTTCTGGTAGATTGACCTTGACCTTTTCTGTTGAAACCTTTTAAGATCTTCTTGAAGTTTTTTTGTGAGAAGAACTAGGGTTTCATCATCTATATCATCTGTATCAGATTCTCGGTTAGCCTCAGCAACAAAAGCTACTGACTTTCCTTTCCGGTTGCTGCCAATATCATCATCAGCCAGAACATCCAATTCATATGTGTGTAAGCTTCCCATGAGTTCTCCAACAGTCTTCTTTTCCCAACCAGTGTGTTCCTGAATAGCAGTTACCTTCATTCGAAATCTTTTAGGTAAAGATCTAAGGATCTTTTTGACCACTCTCTCATCAGTGAATGGTTCCCCAAGAACTGCGGCACGATTCATCAAGTTCTGAACTCTACTGTGGAAGGTCGAAATGGTTTCGTCTTCGATCATTCTGAGTGCTTCAAATTCTGACAATACCATTTGTAACTTTGACTGCTTGACATCACTGGTACCTTCAAACCTGGTTTCAAGAATTTTCCAAACTCGTTTAGCCTCTTTCCCTCCTATTACAAGTGTCAATACAGATTCATGAAGCGATCCAACAATTGAATTTAATGCTTTGTTGTTTAGATCAGAGGCATTCATTTCGTCGTCAGTCCACGTCTCCATAGGTTTTAATTCTTCGACTCCTTCAGCATTTCGGACAGTAGGAGGACTCCACCCAGTTAGAACAGTACGATAGACCCTGGTACCTTGCGCTTGAAGATATATCTCCATACGAGCTTTCCAGAAAGAGTAGTTGTGATTATCTAGTTCTGGTGGTTTCATACTTGCATCCATCCTGAATACCACAACTAGCCAACAAACAGACAGACTCGCACAAAAAGAGAGAATGCAAAATTATAAACAGCCCTTTGGATCAAGTCATTGTGTAGACTTAAAAGCTCTGATACCACATGTAATTTTGCATTTTCTAATCTTAGATAATTCGATAGAACTAGATGACTGAAACAGATTACTGATTGATCCAGTTAGGTTAATCAGTAAGTATGTAATGAGGGAGAACGATAGTCACACACAAAAGTAAAGACACAGAGTATTTTTTACCCAGTTCGATACAGTGTGTATCTACGTCTGGGGGACGATCACATAGGCGTCCAATCCACTAACTCATAATCCAATGTACAAAGGTAGATATACAATAATCTTACCCAAGTGCCCCACACAAGGTACAAACCCAATCTACAAAGGTTTAGTGGATTGTTGAAGATGGAGAGCCATGCATACAGAAGTCCAATGAAATCCCTTCACTTGGAGAGCCAACTCTGATGCAGTCCACTTCAATGACGCTTTATAAAGTTGTTACCACAACAGTGTGATCTTTACGTCCTTTCGTTTAAGTAGCAGTAGTTCTTCTCAAGTTCATCATCTTAATCATCTTGAACATTCTGTTTTGAGAAGATGCATGTCAATCAAAGATCTATCCTCATATAGCCGGTATGGAGTGTTTCTTTGTATCTTGGTCGTAACCCTAGTTCTCTCCAAGAACTGGTTCTTATAGATCCTTCAATAAACACTCTCCATAGATGTCTTTGATTGTAGAAGGTAGGACTGTAAAAGTGGAAAGTAATCTTTGTAGATTAGGTCCATTACCTTCTTTGAAGATACGCTGATCTTCTTTCCATACTGATCTGATCTTCTGTGAAGTACCGTGTGAGTCTCTTAAGGAAACAGCTTTCCTAAATCAAATTTTCAGTGTCAGTCCTTCTGTTGTTGTCTCTGATTGATCAGTCATCTGTAAAACCACCCGGACAAAACCCTAAACCTATCTTAGAAAGCCATAATAATATTGTCAATTATAATGTGGGGTTTTTGAACATAAACACTAACAATCTCGTCGAGCGGCGGGAAGAAGAAGACATATGCACCAACCTGGAGAGTCTCCGGTGAGAGGAAAAGGAAGAGAGAGTTGAGCTTGATTTGGGGTTTTTTTTTGCAGAGTTTCTGGGTGAAGTGCGTAGAAGAAGGAGGTAGGAGTATTTACCATGGGCACATGCTGTTAAAGCAGCATCGGCCACAAAAGGCACAGCTTCAAGTATATCCCATGCAGGTAATTTAGGCCTTGGGTAAGTATCCTCACTTGGCCCAGAGGAACTACTACTTCCAGATGTCACACTGGTCAACGATTGGCTTCCCCTATTAATTTTCCGGAACATCATGTTAAGTAGCACATCAACAGTTTGGTGGACAGGGGTCCCATTTACTAGACCAGAGAGAGTCGAAGCTATACATGCCAGATGTTGTCTATACCATACTTTCAGTTTAGGAAATGAATCCAAAAATATCGGATTCGGAGAGGATGAATTTACAACGGCTGCAAGTCTCCTTCTATGTGGATCCTTTAGAATATTTCCCGAAGACACTAAATGGGAATTACGTACTAGTAACAGGTATTCAGGAGTTAACTGACACCCCACAGGTGGCACGTCTCCTACTCCATACTCAATAGGTGGATGATTAAATCTCCACAGCTTTAGAAGTAGAGCAAACGCATTTGAAAATACTGCATGAGCTGAGATTTCCTCTCCACCTGGCAGTTTCCATGAAACATCAGGAACACAGGATCCAAATACTTCACAGATTGTCATTAGAGAACCAGCAAGTTGCGGAACCTGAAACAAGTATAGGACTAATTTATAATTTTCAATCACATAAAGCACTATTAAAACAGTCATATAATGATATTTGCAGTGGTTCTTTACAATAAACTGAGTGATTTGCTATATTAGAAATTCACTGTGAAAATAATAGCATCCCCACCCACTTACCTCTACCCCCCGCCTGATACGATCCCACATCGGGTCTTGGCTTGAGTACCGTATCATTTGGTGCTCTTGTTGAGAGACCAGAGTATGGTGGGAAAGGGCTACCTAGAAGAACGCTACTCGATGCTTGATAAGGTTCAAAGGGAACCAAGAAGGGTCTCAAGTGAAGCCGTCCACTCATCCAATGCTGGCCTAGCGGAGGGGACAACCTAGAAAAGGGCTACCTGGTGCCAAGAAGAGCCCGAAGTGTAAGCCGCCGCGGACGTCGGCTCCTCAAGGATACGATCCTACAATTCGGCTTGGTACTTGGGTTGGGGCCAAACCTTCACTAATGAACTAGCTTTTGTGGTGGAGTTAAGGTCTTGGTTTGAGTACTGTATCACCCCCATCCCCCAACATACCATGCCATGAAGAGAGAATATCTTGACACAGTCAACAGATGCTATTCCAACTAGCAGGACCCCCCACCCCAAAAAAAAAAATTGTTATCTTCTCATCATAGCTTAGTGAGAACTTCACATACCATGCCATGAAGAGAGAATATCTGGACACAGTCAACAGGTGCTATTCCAACTAGCAGGACATTCAGCATTGGTGCATAGCAAATCAAGTGGCTGTCTTTTCCACAATAGCCTGCAGGAACTGGTGGGGACAACAATCTAGTTATAAAGTAGACAGTGTGTTCCTGCACAGTTGTTTGGAAGAATGTATTAGAGGACTGATTCTTTGAAACAAAAAAGAAATGACTAATGAGACTGCCCAAAGCTTTAAATTCATTTTCAACTCTATGACTTCATCATATGTCCATTAAGGTTTGTAAATTGCCATGTGCTTTCTATTTTACAGCTTTTTGCCTTAGTTGTAATGACTCTCTTTTGCTCATTACCTGAATGTTCCAACCACGAATTAACGAGGCACCGCAAAGAATTGTTGCAGCAGCTATTTTCTCATCATCTGAACCTTTAACCGCCATTTCAAAGATTTTCTCAAGTTCCGCTAAGCTTCCAACAAATCCATGAGCTTAAATAAGTCACTTTACCCTTGGGTATTAATAAAAGAAAAGGGGCTCATAATAGACCTCACTCTAGGAAAGAAAAAGTGTAAGACCACGCTAAATCTAGGAAAACAGAATAAATAGAATAGTCTGTTATTGCACATTTAGGGATAACCTAATGGAAGAGAACAGATAGAGTTGCCTGTATATTCCAATTTGTCTAGTTGATAGTATCTTAATTTCTCGGCTAACACAAGAATTCATTCAGTGTCTTCGCTAAATAACTTAAAGCTGAACTTACTTTTTGAACCTAAAACAATTCAAATTTTTATGAACTACAGAGAAGCAAAAATTGTTGTTAAAAGCTAGCCTCGTTTGTACCTTGAAGCAGGGCTTGAAACTAAAGCATTAACCATTACTGGAGTAAGCATGGACCCCTTCAGGAATGATGACCAACCAGGCACTTGAGTAGGCAAACTGTGCGGTAACTGGTTAATTCGTCCATTTACATAGCCAGGCCAGAAATAAACAGATGTATCCAGTAGTTTCCTGGCAATGCAGGCTTCAATTATCAAATGGTATAGGTTTCCAGCTGCAAGAAAAGGGACATAAAATCAGTTGGAAATAGAGAGATAAACAGAACAACGTAGAAAGCCAGTAAACCAATTTCCAATCTTCACATTTCAAACGTACATACTGCACCACAGCTCAGTTGCTTCAAACATTCTTGCAGTTAATATATCCAGAAAGATTGTAGCACAAGTAATGCATCATGTAGTTTGGGGGGAGGGTGGACGAAAGGAAATGTCATATAAAGAATTAGACCTGTAATTATAGATCCAGTTTTGTACATTCTAAAATTTACTGCAACTATGCAACAAAGCAATTTTATATTACCTGTTTATTGGTTCCATATCTGAAATCTGCACCCTTTTAAAGCACTCTACTAAATACTAAACTCTAGAAGTCCCAAAGGAGTTCCTTTGAACACCAAAAATTCCATTTCAGAAGTTTATAAACCACCTAAACTATCACTTTCATGACCATCTGACCAATCACACACGCAAGATAGATTATACTCCGTATATATCAGTCAATGTCTTAGGATAGTTGAATAGAAATAGTACTCACAACAATTCGTTGGCATATCTTTCAGGTTGATGCATTCAAAATATGCACTGCCAATATTGATGCCTGACACAAGCATCATTGCTTTTGCAGCTGCCTGGTTGGCCGCAGAAATAACCGACTCAGGTGGAATTAGCAAGCTCTGGTAACCAGCAAGAGACTGTAGACTAGATATTAAATCTTTACGGCGTTGTCCATAACCCTGTTTTTCAAAGTGTCCATCCATACTGTGCTCAATCCCGTTAGGGTCTGCACTTTCCTCTTCCTCAATGAGATCAGCTATCACAAGTGTTGTGATAGAGAACAACATGCACAAGCGAGTCTCCAAACGGGGCACCGGTCCCTCAATAGGATCCCTCTCCTAAATTCAAATTACAACAAAATTATTACCAAATAAATTATTTTTTTCTGTATTAAGCAAACCACTCTCAATCAAATTTATAGTGCTTTCTTGTGGACACGAAGTGGGTCATAGTGCTTGCAGTATTTCAAGGTAACTAGCACGACATTCCCAAACAGAATTTTATTTCCCTAAAGCTTATCAGTAACTTTGCTAGCTAATGAAGTCAGATCAAACAAGGAAACAACGAAACAGACAAGACTCATTTTAGCCATCTGGGAGTCAGATTCAACATCTACCCTGTCTTTCACTAGTGCAATAATGTCCAATATTTGAGACAGTTTTCACAAAAATTTCATTATCCAGCCAACAGCATCTTCTAAGAAATACAATAGTTCCAGCAAACCAAAAGAGATTAGATTTTTTTTATGTTTCTGAGTCTCTGACTTCCAGTTCCAGCACTTAGAAGAAGCATCATTCCAATAGACACAAACATATTCACCATTCAAGCTTTTCCAATTTATTTCCCGTTAGTTGCATCTATGTAGTAGTTTATGCTAGTTACCATGTTAATACTCTTCTCTATCAAGAGCCTTAATAATGCTGGATAGGAGAAATCAAAATCTGAATAATTTTCTTTCTTAAATCAAATGGTAGAGCCAATTCCATCTCTGTTTTTTCCAAAGATCTGTCAACCCCACTTTCCAACAGGCATTATCAGTTAGCCAGGAAACAGTTACCTTATAATAAACACCTACTTTTTTCATTTCATAATAAAAGAAGTTAATTTTCTTGGCAATAAATTCTGCTATTGAAGCTATGAATGATCATAAGACTGAACAAATTTGCTGCTGAAAGGAAGAAGAAATCAGATTATGAAAAGGCAAATTTCTCACCCTTTGGACAAATCGCAGCACTGCCATCCAAAGTCCTAAGAAAGTCTCATGGCAACTGGTACAATTTATTGCCTGTAGGGACTTCACTAAACCTAGAGAGAAGATTCACGGGTTTTATTCTGTTAGGCATCATAATGAATATCACAATTGCGTATATAATGAAAAAAGAATTTACCAGTTATAATCTCAATGGCACTTGTGGCACTAACTTGTGAACCATCAATTGCATCTTCTAATACCAGATCAAGAGGTAGCCAAAAAGAAGAACAACTAGTCCCAAGGAAAAGACCAGCACAGGTTGCCAAAGGTTTTGAAGCCATTAATGCTTGAGACTCTCTCAGAGAATTTGCTCTGCAGTCCCTAGACAGTAAATTGTGAACACCTGATGTTAACTGACGGAGACCATCTGGAGTTAGAACTTCTGAATTTTGCAATGCTGAAGAATTTGCAATAAGCAGTTCTATGCGTTGGATAAAATCTTCCCAATGTGCGGGCCTGAAAATGAAAAAAGCTATTAGTCAACTGCGGATAACTGAAAAAGAAATAATGGATTCATCTGTTTATTTATTTATTTTGATAGGAATTTTGTGTTTATTCAAGCTAGAAATAAATACATTTCCTACTTATTTTGAACTTTCCCTCAAATGACAAAATGCACTGAAATAGTAGCATGTTAAAATGCAGTTATGAAGGAATAAAGTTCTGACATGTTTTGGCGAGCCAAGTAAAGAATCCTGGAAGTTACTTTGTTTTGTAGAAATTTCCCAATCAACTCAACACACATGACCGTATTCATACTTTTCCGTCTCTCTTTATGCTCAAACATCTCTGCATCATAACTATTAAATCCATCCAAATCCATATCTTCAGGTTTATTTAGCCATCTAGATTTCTTCTCTGGAGTAAGTTGAAGCAACCCTTCATCATCTAACGATGCATCAAGTAATTGAAAAACAGTTGAAAAAATAATGTCAATCACAAGAGTGCCATGCTCCTCGGCCCGTCTGCCAAATATCTGAGAGAAATGGAGAACAGAGTCCAAGTAATCCATGACCCTACATTTTAAGGGCAATTATCGTTATGAAGTAAAGGAAGGAGGATAAACTTTACGCCTTTGAAACAAAACACTAAAATGGAAAATTATAAATTCAATGATTACTAGAGATAAATGAACTCACTTTTCATTGATTGGCATGCTTACGTGCATTTTAAGTGTGAATATGTGTCTTTTCAGGAGTTCCATATAAAGCCTGAAGGCTGCAGGTCGCAAATGACGATTTGGGATAACCCTGCATGAAAATGAACAGCAGAGTAAGACAACACTAATAACGGACCAAAATTGATAAAGCAAAAACAGCCTTCAACAAAAAGTCAAAAACAATATCAATTGTTCAACTTGTCTTAGATTCCAAGACAAAATTGCATCAACTTTTCTTGATAAATCAAAGAAGCATAAAGAGTAAAGTACTTTCCTAAAGAACAACTTTGATAGTAAGTATTGACCACAGCTATGATGACTGTTACAATACATGAAAAGCAGAATGAGTGCATTAATAAACGCATAACATAGATGGCAAATGATTCTATCAAAATCACCCCTGTATAGCATTTACATCCATATCTTCTCCAGTGATATTGGGAATTTTCACAATGTTTTAAATGAAATTGTACTCCAGCATACATGTATAGAGGTGAAGGAGTAAAGGTTAAAAAAAATTAAAAATAAAATGCATTGAAGTTAGTTTCTTGCACTCACAGACTTGGTGAGCTGAAGAGCAGGTGCAACAGCTTTTTCAAAACTGTTGCGCCATTTGTTATACCATAGACTAGGGTTCATCTTGCATTGTAAACCTAGTCCAAAAATTATGTGTGTAATTAACATATTCTGTACCTGCAGTTAATAATTTATGTGTCTGTAATTATCATTTTTTCTGTATGTAGTTAACATGTTATGTTATGTGCGTCCAATTTATTTAAAGATACATACACAGTTAACTGCAAGTACAGAATATGACAACTACTGGCACATAATCTGAAGGTTATTTTGGACCAGGGTCAGAGGAAGTGCATCCAATGTAACTCCAAAATTTATCAATCATAATTTATCAACAAGAAAAATAATAATAATAACAGCATTAGGCCAATGACTGTGACAGCCTCTTTTTCATCAAAGTAAAAAAAAAAAAAAAAAAAAAAAAAAAAAAAAAAAAAAAAACAAACCAGGCATGATTGAATATATTGGACCACCATTTGTTGGAAAAAACAAACAAGTGCTACATGACAACAATGATTCAATAAGCACAAATACCCCAGTTTAAGTTTTCATTTGCAGATAGTCACAAATAATGCCTTCTCCCTATGAATAAAACAAATAAAATAAGCCTAAACCAAAACTTCCTCCGCCCATCCAATCCAAAATCAATATATAAAGCAAAATAAAAGATCAATCCCATTAAACTCTCATCTACCATTTGATGCATCAAATAATATAAAATGCAAATATGTGTTTGTGAAATCCGAGGAAATGAAAATGGAGAAAAATGAAAGGCAGGATCTCAAAGAAAAAATCAAACAACGAGCAAAAAGCTTTACATATATTGATGAATCAAAGACAAGAAGCTAAGAAAAAGCTTGGAAATTGAATATAGCAAAGAGGGCAGGCTGCAGACCTATTGGATAGCAGTGGAAAGACAATGAGAGAAGGCACAATCTTGAGAGCCAAGGCCTTCTCCAACAATTTCCAAGCAGAGGGCACATTATTCTCCCAGCAAATGTGAGACACCAAGAGATGGGCTAGCTCAATAGAAGGCAGAGGCGCTCCAGCTGAAGTCAAATGTGAGGAAACTTGAATTGCCCACACCAAAGGGTCACAGCCCTTCTCTTGGGCCACCTTCGTTAGCTCCAAAACATCATCCCAGATGCTGCTGCACTGTACAGACACCTCCATCACATCACTCTCTCATATCCCTTTTCTTTCCTACTCAGAGTCAGAGACCTCTGTTAGACTGTTACTGGATGTATGGGAAATTGGGGATTGGGGACTGAGGGTGAAGAGCCTGGCAGAGTTTTTTACCAGAAGAATAATGAATCCTTTGGAGTTTTGAGAGTGGGAAGTTGTGGGAGTGGAGACTATTTGGTGGTGCAATACAAGAAAAGCATTCTTTCCAATAAAAAATAATGCCATTTTATTTTTTAAAATTTGCTGAATATATAAATATTGCAGGAATTGGTGTGGTGTGGTTGGCATTGAAAATGAAAGTCAAACTGAATGAGGGGCTGTTCAGTTTTTTTTTTTAAATAAATAAATAAAAGATAATAATTTGTTTCTTCTCCCAAATAATAACTTGTTTCTAATGAGGGGCATAAGTGGGGTTATAATATTCGGTTTGGACGCAACTCCAATCAAGTTGATAAGATAATTGATTTTTAACTATAAAATTTTAAATTTAACTTCTTATTGAAGTAGTGTAGTTGATTTCTTAGTTTGAATTGGTCAATTATGGACAATCTAATCTTCTTGTAGTCTTTTGTTAATTAGAATTACAAAGTAAGTTTCACTCAAATACGTTACTCGATAACCGTTGCATGTTTTTTCTCAAATTAAAAAATATTGGGTTTGGTTTTCATAATTTTGGTTTAATTTGTGAAAACTTTTGATTGGTTTAAGGATATGAAATGATGCATGTGATATCATCAAACTTTTATTCTAATCCAAGTTGAAATCTGACTTTATTTATTATACCCAGACCTACCACTAATTAATTATAAGGATGTGATCTTGTGTTTGACAAATATCTTAATTTTATTGGAAGAAAAAAAAATGTGTCTTAATTTTTAAAAAACTAATCAAAATATGTTGGATCTGTTTGATACGCCTAACAGAAATTTAAAAGTTAAAAAGTTAGTAGCTAATAAGTTAACTAATTGAAATTAAAATGTTTGATAAAATTAATTGTTGAATTAATTGATAATAAGTATAAAAAGAGAATTTTGTTTTTAGTACTACTAACTCTGTTACATTGTAATATATGTTTAAATATATTTTCTCAACCTATTGAAGCATAGTATAAAAAAGGATAAACTTAAATATTAATATTTTGATTAATGAATGGTGAATGGTTTCATTTTTGTAAATTAATAAAAAAAAATAAAACAAAAAAGCTAAAAATTAAAGCCATGAGCTTATTTTGTAGACTATAGTGTTCCAATATATATATATATATATATATATATATATATATATATATATATATATATATATATATATATATATATATATATATATATATATATATATATATATATATATGTGTGTGTGTGTGTGTGTGTGTGTGTGTGTGTGTGTGTGCACATACAAAACATACAAATTGTTATGTATGACCAGTGTAGCAAAAATCTCGCCTAGGCACCGATTAATTGCGTCTAGGCGTTAAATACTTGCTGGCCGCCTAGCGTATCACCATAATCAGTGGTCTAGGCTGCTGGTCGGCCAGGTGACCGACTAGATCGCCTAGGCGCTGACCACTTAGACCTCCTAGGTGCCAACTGGGCCTCCTAAGCACTGACTAGGCCGCTTATAGGCACCAACTAAGTCACATAGTACGTCGACCGATTAGCTATTGTTCCCTTCTTTTTAAAATAAGTTATTTCACTCAAAACGATATCGTTTTAAGCGAAATAACCCTAAATTGTTCAAACTCTATATGTTTTTTAGGTTAATACTTAATATTTTAGTATTAACTATTAAAGTATTAAATAGTTTATAATTATCAAGTCTTAAAAAATTTAAATAAATTTTTTAAAAATAAAAAATACACGGCCGATTAATCCCTGCCTAAGTGTTTTAAGCGCTTCTCGAGCGCCCGATGAACACCTACCAAGTTTTTCAACCATGTGTATGACACGACAAAATTTTCATATATGTTCCAATATGATTGATGTCTTGATGATATAATCTTGTGGATTTGGTGGAGTGCATCTAGGAGAGTACGTAGTTAAAGTAGTTTACCCCAAATATTTTCTGAAGGGTCGTCGCCATTTGAATGAACTATAATTAGATCAATACAATTAGCTGCAATTCTTAGCTTCTTGAACATAAGTATCAAATCCGATCATTTTGATGGATTGTGTTATTTACAATTTAATTTTTATAATATTTAATATAGTATTAGCGAATAAAATTTATATATTTAAAAATTACGTTAAAAAAATTATTTAACAAAAATAATAGTTAAATATTAAAGAATATTTTGTTTTTGAATGCTACTGGCTCTATTACAATGTAGTACATGTTCATATACTTTCTCAACTTGAAACACAAAGAACCATTAACAAAAATAATAGTTAAATATTAAATACAATGTAGTACATGTTCATATACTTTCTCAACCTGAAACACAAAGAACCATTAACAAAAATAATAGTTAAATATTAAAGAATATTTTGTTTTTAAATACTACTGGCTCTATTACAATGTAGTACCTGTTCATATACTTTCTCAACCTACTAAAACACAAAGAACCAATTACGCCTCCACTAAAGCTCGAACTCACAATCTTCTAAATGAAAATTCAACCTAGGTACCATTAAATCACATAGTCTTGGTAAAAATATTTTGTTTAAAATCAATAATAAAATAAGATACATAAATTGGAGCAAGGAGTAGTTGTAAAACTTGGTGCAATATTTGGTTGAAATTAGGAATAAGATTTTAAAAAAAAAAAAAAAAAATCATCACCAGCAACGTAACTACCTACAAAAACAAAGGATAAACATATGAGAATTGAATTACCAACACGCTAAGGTATCTTCTAGACCCCATTTCACATCCAAATTTAAACGCTATGCTGTGCGTAACAACTTTTAATTTTTCTATTATTCAATAGAAATTCTTCCGTGGATACACATACTTATATCTATCTACTATACTAATAAGAGCCCAAGAGAGTTAGGCCTATAATGGGTAGAAAAAATGGCGGTCAAGTTTTTTAATAAAATAAATGGCTCAGATTGATCATATTTTATTTTTTTTCTTAAGATTTACTAATTTATCCTTAATGAATATGATTATCCGTTAACTTTTCCGTTAAATATTATCTTTTCCGTTAATTTTTGTTAGTTTACCGTTAACTTATTCATTGATTTCAATAACAAAGGTCTTAAGTTCGAAGTTCGAACCCCATCCCAATCAAAGTTGGCATATATTTAGTACTCTATTTTACTAAATTAAATAATAATTTAGTAGTTGCAACAAAAAATAATACATATCCATTTCGATCTTTAATTTAGAATTATGTATCTACATTGTTTTTATTCAAAAAAATTATTCATTATCAATAAATTAAATAAGAGAAATAATTTCATTAGTTATATTGTCTTTATTTTTCTCCAATATAAAAATTCTTTACATTCAAATTCACCAATTGATTATATTCACTGCATTGTCCCTACAATGTCTTTATTAAAAAAAAAAAATTATTCATTATCACGAGAAATAATTTTATTATATTATATTGTCTTTATTTTTCTCCAATGTAAAAATTCTTTACATTCAAATTCATCAATTGATTATATTCACTACATTGTCTATTATCTTTTTTTTTTTTGTGAACTATTTTTTAATTAAATATCAAAGTTATAATACAAAATAATGTTATATATTTATTTACCAAGTATTTTATTAATACCATGAAAAAATTAAGAAAAATATAATTAATAAAGCCAATCATATTAACTACTTGAGGAATTTGTTGACAAAGAGAGTATTCAAATCACACAACAAATTGAAGTGAGAACTATCTCGTAATGTCCTTGTTTGACAATCAGTAGTTAGCGGTTAGCGTTAGCGGATTATATTAGCTGATTTGACCAGCGAATTATATCAACGGTTGGTAAAAAGATATTTGAAAAAATTAGCTTTTTAGATTAACATGTAAAATGACATAAGGGTATACATAATAATAATAATAATAATAATAATAATAATAATAATAATAATAATAATAATAATAATAATAATAATAATAATAATAATAATAATAATAATAATAATAATAATAATAATAATAATAATAATAATAATAATAATTGTTTTAAAAAATAAAAAAATAAAAAAATATAATTAAGCCAATCATATTAACTACTTGGGGGATTTATTTACAAAAAGAGAATTCAAATTACACAACAAATTGAAGTGGAAAACTACCTCGCAATGTCCTTGTTTGACAATCAACAATTAGCTCTTCAATATTAGTATATATTTAAAATTTTATGTCCTAATTTTTATTTGCTCTCCCTTATGTCCCGAATTTGGTTTCAACCATACCTATACAATTATTTTATTGACAATTATAATCAATCTTGACTATATTATCTTGCATTTGTAAACTTAGAATTACCTATTTAAATACACAAATTCAACATTCAATTATTTATGCATGAACAATTCTAATATAATCCTGTCTTGATATACTTTAAAATACTTGTTAAAAAAACATTGGGCATTATCCAATCGCGCAATGCGCGTGAAAAACTAGTATATAAATATGCGTTGATTTAGCAGTGGATCGGATGCTCATGGCCAAGCAATGTTAGTTGATTATATTGCGTGATAGATGACTGATGAGCTGAGGCCGAATCTATTGGATATATATTATGGATTCTTTTCTACCATTCATGTGTGTTTAGTTCATAGGGTTAGACACAGGGATTGAGAATGAAAGTCATACACATTATTACAAATTATGCTGTGGATTCGTGTTCATAATACATTGTGGACTCGTGTTCACAATGCATTGTGGACACGAGTCCAAAACGACGTTGTTTTTAGGAAAAACGTGATATTCCAGTTAAAAAAAAAATTGATTTTGTCTCGCCGTAACGGCGTTAACGGCGTTATTCGTTTGTGAAGTTATGAATGTACAGTTAAGGAATTATGAATGCACAGTTATGAAATTATGAATGTAAGTTATGGAATTATGAATGTAAGTTATGGAATTATGAACACAGAGCTCTGACATTATGAACTTACAATTATGAACATGTAGTGATAAAATTATGAACATAGAGCTCTAAAATTGTGAACATAGAGCTTCGAAAATTATAAATGTACAATTATGGAATTATGAATGTACAGTTAGGGAATTATGAATGTACAATTATAGAATTATGAATGTACAGTTATGGAATTATGAATGTACAGTTATGAAATTATGAACACAGAGCTCTGACATTATAAACTTACAATATGGACATATAATGATACAATTATGAACATAGAGCTCTAAAATTGTGAACATAGAGCTTCGAAAATTATGAATTTACAGTTATTGAATTATGAATATACAGTTACGGAATTATGAATGTACAGTTATTGAAGTATGAATGTACAGTTATGGAATTATGAACACAGAGCTTTGACATTATGAACTTACAATTATGAACATTTAGTGATAAAATTATGAACATATACTCTATAACGAAGTGGTCTGATTTTTTTATTTTTTTTTTAAAGTGGAAGATAACGGTGCCACTAACAGCACCGTTACCGTGTCCATGTTGGACACGGGTCCATAGCATAACGATTGACACATTATTTGGTTGGTTGATAATTATTTAAAACACTGGTATATAATTTGATTATCCTATAATTGCAAAACTCATTTGTCATTACTTAATTTAAATTAGGTATCATTCCATTAATTTAGTTTTATTCCTTCTCATTTCATCCTCATTTTGGTGCTTGCCTTGATTTTTTGTTTTTATATTTTTAAATTTTTTATTTCAATTATAAAGTCATACATAACTAAACAACAATATTAGTAACCATTCCAATTTCACCTTACAATTACTAAATATTTTATTCTCATTCTCATTCCAATTCCTATATTCGAACCAATCACAACCTAAATTTATATACTCATCAATTAAGCTACAATTTGTACCAAATCAATTCTTCCTCATTCGTAGGATATATCAATTTCTTTTTCAAATGTTGCTCTTCAATTGTCGTATTAATTAACAAGTTGGCATTTCAACTAATAAAGTAACATTATTTACAGCTAAGGTTATTATCAAAGCATTTTTTATATCACTTTTCATTTTCATCAATCATTTCAATTATCTGAAAGTCTTACAAAGGTTGAAGATGGAGTGTTATGCCATTATTTGTTGCTAATAAAGAAGTGATTGGAGAGATTAAAAATATATATATCAAAACACTCTTATTACAAAAAAAAAAAAAAAAAAAAAAAAAAAAAAAAAAAAAAAAAAAAAAAAAAAACAACAGATAGTGCATAGCATTTTAAGTTTTGTCACGTTAAGGACCAATTCGGCAATGAAAGTGACAATTAGAGATGATATTTGAATTTTTTTTTTTAAAGGACCTAATAAGGATTACAAGTGTAATTTTTGATAGATAAATTATATGTAAATTTAACTCTTAAAAATAACGAAAAAGAATTTTTTTTTCAAAGCCGGTGGTTCTTTAATTGGTTACCTGTTGCTGTGTTACGCATGGGTGTGCCAAATGTAGGATTATTATTACTCCCTATTATATTTTACTAGTTTTCACGCGCGGAAATAAAATAATGTTTAATGATTATTTTTAAATAAATAATTCAAAGTATATCAATGCAAGATTATATAAGAGATATTTATGCATAGATAATTTAATGTTGAATTTGATTATCGAAATCAGTAATTCAAAGTATATAAATATAAGATACGGAGTAATATATAATAGATTGATTATAATTGTCACTAGAATAAATGTTTGTAACTTTGTAATAATGCTAGTCTAAATACTTAGTCTAAATAAATACTAGCTACTTTTGGTTTAAATTTCTCTAAGTTAAGCCTTCTTAATTCGATTTCTTTTGGTAGCATTGTCATTGTCTTCATGTTTATTACTTATCCTCTTCTTTTTTATTGGTAGTGTGTCGTGTGCGATTGAGTTACAAGTAGGATTGTGCATTGGAAGGGTTCGGACGGATCGGATTTTTCATCCGTCCAGCCGTTCGGATTTCGGATGCTTTCATTTATAACCTATCTGTAAATACTACATAATCGTCGGACATTTTACATTTCAGATTCATACAGATAAAATCGGATTTCAGATTAAATTCGGTTTGGAAAAATGAAAAAAAAATGCAACAAATAATAACCTAGCTAATTATGTTACAAAAATTTACACAAATACTAAATTAGCTAATTAAGTTACAGAAATTTACACAAAAAGGGCATACTCACAAATAACACTATTAACTAACATATTCACAGATTCAAATATTCAATAAGCAATTGGCTTTCACTCCAATTCAGCACATGTAAACTATAATTCATCATCTTCTTGTTAAGAAATGCAAAATGGTGAAATAGCACAAATTGATAATTAAGCAATCATTCAAATACAATAAGAAATTGGTTTTCGGTACTCCAATTCAACACATGTAAACTATAATTCCTTGTCTTCCTGTTAAGAAATGCAAAATGGTGAAATAGCACAAATTGATAATTAAGCAATCATTCAAATATTCAATAAGAAATTGGCTTCCAGCACGTACTCCAATTCAGCAAATGTAAACTATAATTCCTCATCTTCCTGTTAAGAAATGCAAAATGATGGAATAGCACAAGTTTAATATATGTTGTACTAAATACTGACAGAGTAACATTTTAACATGTGGGCATGTGGTTCAGATTGCTAAGTTTTCATATCAAGGTAGAATTGGGGGCATATTACTACTTGAGTTTTGGAACAAAACAAAAACTCAAAGCAACATACCAACCCAAAATACTTTGATTTAGACAAAGATGGAAGCATCATCATAGCCAAAAGAAAAGAACTGAATAAGATACAGAATTACAGAACTAGAAAGGAAGTGTAAATAAAAGAATATTACAGCAATGGTTGGCAGGGATGAACCGGCACTCTTAACTCTAGTTTTTCCAGTTCCAACTTTGCAAAAAAAAAAATATTTAATTAAAAATAGAAAGTAATTAAAAATGAAGGAATTTAAAACACAAAATAAATAAAAGAAATGACTATACCTTTTTCAAGCTTGTCAACATCATCCGCATAAAGCATATAAGGGGCCATAATTTTCACCATTAATTCCATAATCAGAATCCATCATATATATGAAATTGCCCAAATTTTAGGGCTCATATACTGTGATGATAACAAACAGACATCGAATTAGGCCTCACAGTTCACATATGAGATACTCCTTTTACATTTTTACAGATTAACAGAACTCAGAAATCCACATAAAGCATATAAGGGGCCATAACTTTCACCATTAATTCCCTAATCAGAATCTTATCATATATATGAAATTGTCCAAATTTTAGGGCTCATATATAGCGATAACAGATTAACAAACCGTCAGACATAGAATATTGAAAACCCCAAAAATTAGGGTTCACATATGAGATATTCATCATAGAAATTGCATTTTTACAGATTAAAAGAACACATAAAGGATCAAGCGCAGAAACAATATTAAAAACAAAAAAAAAAAAGAATTGAAATGGTACGATTTACTTGTTTTCTCCCTATATATCCTGGAGAACTTGGCTTCATGCAAAGACACCGTATGGAACATACAATGTATACACATATATAATACTTCGGATATTTGGGCGGATCGGGTGGCCAAATCTCTAACCCTACCTGAATTATATAACTAGAGCCGTCAAAACGGGCTTAGCCCGCCGGGCCGGCCCGCCCCACCCCTACTTAGGTAGGGGGCGGGTTTTGAAAATAGAGGACCGTTTAGGAGCGGGTTTTTTTGGCCCGCCCCGCTTAGGCCGCAGCCCGCCAGGCCCGCCCCGGCGGGCCTGCGGGTTGCCCGCCATTATTTTATTTTATTTTATATAAAATATTTTTATATAAAATATGCACTTTAAAATTATTGTTATGTGTAATATTTTTGGACTTTGTAGTTGTGACTAGTTTGATGTTTGATAAACTATGAACTTTGAATTTTATGTAATATTTAATGTGAGTTATGATTTATATATCAATTTATTTTAATTAGTTAGATGTTTGATGAACAATTTTTTTTTTTAAAAAAAAAGGGTTTAGGCGGGGGCCCGCCTAGCCCGCGGGCCACTGGCGGGGCGGTCCGGGCTTATCAAACCCAAGCCCGTTTAGGAGCGAGCTTTTTTAGCCCGCTCCGTTTAGGCCCGCGGCCCGCCGTGCTTTGGCCCGCCCCGCCCCGCCAGCCCGTATTGACAGCACTATATATAACAGCGCGGAAGTCAATAATTGGATTCAGATATAGCATTTCGGGTTCGGATATCCACCGGTGCCTATATTCGGATCTCGGATCGGGCGAATTCATTGGGTTGGGTCGGATTTTGCACAACCCTAGTTACAAGTTGTAGCATAAAGGCCATCATCATGCAATAGATGAGATTATGGTGTAGGAAGTTTTAGATTTGTCTTGTCGTGTATATGATTGAGATCTTAATTGTACTATGAACCCATTATCTTGCAAGAGCCTATTGATATTTGGCAGTTGTAGTTTTTTCCCCTACATGTTTCATGTGTTGTGAGATGTGCGTCATAGATTATCATGTGAAAGTATTGAACAAAATATTAATATTTATTATATTTGTATAAAATACTTGGTAAATACATAGTAAATATATAACATATTTTGTATTATAACATTGATATTTAATTACAAGCTGATAGTGTAAAAAGTAAACAATGAACAATGTTCGTAGTGAATGTAATTAATTAATGAATTTGAAGATAATGAATAATTGAATTGTAGAAAATAAAGATATATAACTAACGAAATTATATCTTTTTTTTTTTAAATTTTATTATAATGAATAATTTTTTTTGAATAAAGGCATAATAGACATCTAATTCTAAATTAATTAAATGCATATGTATTATTTTTTGTTGTAGATACTAATTTATTTAATTTAATAAGAGTAATAAAGTGAGGTACTTACTTTTCATCCAAAATACTGAAGTCATTAATTTTTTTTTTTAATTTTCATTTGTTGTTGAGATAAATTGTTTTGGGAGTTTGTTGATGACAATTGCTATAATTACTGTCAGTAGCAGATAATAATAAATAATTCAAAATATATGGTTACGATAGATATTCTTATAATGATATAGTAGAAAATAACTTATTACAAATTTCTTTTGAAGTTTTCATGCATTGATAAAATTCAGAGAATGATGTGTAAACTTGTTCAATTGGAGCCAGTGAGATGTCAACATTGTCAATTTTTTGGAAAATGATCATACCTTTTTAGAGTCCGTAGTTGTATTTCTGATCAACAACTTTGTAGTTAGGTCGCGTAGGTCTGACAATGATGTAACAACAATTTTTTCCCATAAAAAAATAATAGTACAATATTTGTAAAGTAATATACAATTGTACCATTATAGAAAAACATATAAAAATTATTAATACCATAATGACCTAAATCATTCTAATAATGCAAAAACATAATTGAAATATTGAGTCTTGTTCTAAATAATCAAAAGAAGATTAATTAAATGAAAAAAAAAACATAACCTAAATTTGTTTTGTTTTTTTTTTTTTTTAAATAATGCAAGAAAATGATTTTTAAGGTTCCTGGTTTATAATCTTTGATGTTCAACTTTGAATGTTATATATTTAGTCGGGCTAATTATTTTAAATTTTATATTGTATTTTTTAATACATTTTAACATATTCGTAGTATATGTTTAACAATTATGTCAACATTGATTAGGATATGGTTCGAACCTAAGACATTTCTTATAGAAATTAATGAGTAAGTTAAGAATAATAAATAGTTAACGGAATATTCCGTTAATAAAGTTTACACTAACAAAATGTAGAGTTATTTAAGGGAAGAAAATAATATAATAGAGGGTAAATAAGGAAAATTATATAACAATACTAAAATCAAAATAATATGAAGCATTCGTTTCAACAAACAATTACACTAACATTTTTCTTCCCAAATGCTCTGTCGGGTTGGGGTGTGGGTGGCCCTTAGGGTTGGGGTTCAGCCTTTTGGAAGAATTACACTAACATTTTTTTTTTCATTAAGGGCATAACTTTATTAGCTCTTATTATATTTGTATACATTAATTAAATAATTGTTCAATTATATATATTGGATTAATTTTTTGAAAATGTAATATTATATATATATTTTTTGAATGCTACTGACTCTATTACAATGTATTACCTGTTCATAACTACTTTCTCAGTCTACTGAAGCACAAAGAGTCAATAACGCCTCCACTGAAGCTCAAACTCACAACCTTTCATATGGGAATTCAACCCAGGTATCGTCTGAGCATAAGGTGCTTGGCGAAAATATAATATTATATACTCTTGGTTTGTTTTTATTTTTATTAACATGGTCGGAAATTGTTGTGCCGATGTAATTGGTAGATTTGTATGTCAACACTACACTGTCTGAAAAGAATGATAGATTTGATAAGGTTTTTGTGGTTGGGGTACCTTTCAACTACTCACCCACTTCACCTTTACAACACTAAAATGTATGTCCATAGAGTTCCTTTATAGGAGTATTACAACACAATACTTTCCATCATGTTTTCTATTCACCTTTCAAAAAAATAAATAAATAAATATATAATTTTTTTGCTTGTGATCCGAGTGAATTAATTTTCTCCTGCTAATTGTTTTTTGGGAAAACGGCGCTTTTGGCCCCTCAATTGTTTTACTTTTGTAAATTTAATCTCTGTTAATTGATTTGAATAAATTTAATCCTTTAATTGTTAATAATATACCACATTTGATCCCTCATGTTATATAATTAAAAAAAAATTGTTTTATAATTTTTTCATGAGGTTATAATTGTCCATTTCTATAAACTATTTTCTTCCTTTTCTTCTTAACGTATGCATTCAATTTCTTGTGCAGAGTTCTTTTTTGTCCCTTCCTTTCAACTATAATTGTTTATTTGAAATTCAATGTTTTACTGTGAATTGAAATTACTTGAGGCCAATGCCTTTTTCATAGGGACCAGAAGTCAATGTAAACATTCCTTGGTTTCCTCTATGCTTATGGGCTTTCCCATTTCAAGACGAAGATTGGAATTTACTGGAACTAGAAGCTTTCTCGACAGAGATTTCAGAGCTTTCAGAGTCTCCATTAATGGCGGCCACAGAAGAAACAAGAACTCTACACTCTGATCTAACTGATGCAAATGCATGGAGAGCAATAACATCATCATCAGATCTCCACTAAACACCACTGCTTCATCCTTTGCCTTTTGATCAATCTAGTATTGTTTTATAGTTTCTGGTCGAGCTGAGAGTACGTGAGAAATTATATGAAACTATCACCAGATGGGATGTCCGTAAATATTGAAGTTCAAATAAATACTTACATTTTGGCGTTTTAATTAACCCAGATAACTTTCTATTAGTCATTGTAAACAACGAACTTCTACCTTTGAGTCTTCAAATTTCATGTACATGGAGCTGAGGTTGTTTGAGAGCGAAAGGAAAGAGTTCTTGTAAATGCATTCGTTAAAGAAGAAAGAGAGGAAAATAGTTGAACGTATGGACAATTATAACCTCATGAAAAAAATTATAAAACAAAAAATTCTAATTATATAACATGAGGGACCAAATGTGATACATTATTAACAATTAAAGGACTAGATTTGTTCAAATCAATTGATAGGGGTTAAATTTTCAAAAGTAAAATAATTGAGGGGCTAAAAGCGCCGTTTTCCTTTATTTGTTTTTTTTTTTTTTTTAAATAAAAATAAAAAACTATAAAAAGCTATTTTCACTATCTTAGTTATTTGATTGATTTTTTTTAAGGGGAGGCAGTACTGTTTTTTTTTTTTTTTTTTTTTTTTTTTTTTTTTTTTTTCTAACTACAGATGTGGTGATTAATTTCTTATATTCTAGGATCATCACTGTTGCAAATTGGAGCCACGATTTCTCATTATCTATTGAGTGTTCATCATATAATGGAAAGTGATCTTTTTTTTTTTTTGCTTGTTTTTTGAGTATAATATTGTCTATATTTAGATGTTGGTGTATATATACGCATTTAGGGTAGTACATGCATTCAGTTGTGTTGATTATGCAACCCAGTGTTGTGAGTTGTACATCCTAGTCTGGTGTGATGTGCATTAGTACACTTAGTGTGGTGCATCGTAGGACATTGGGATGTCCATCTTAGGATGCGAGGTTATCTTTGAATGCATAATTAGGGAGTTATCGATGCATGACAGATAAAGATCCGTGAGACGGTCTCACACAAGTGTGACCCATTCCTAAAACGACATTAATTAAATATTGAAGAATAAAATTAACTTTGAATTGAAGAAAATAGTTAGGCAAAATGTTCCATCTCCGATCTCCCCCCCTCCCCCCTCTCCCCGCGAAAAAAAAACAGAAAATTATACAAAGAAGTATAATTAATTTGATAAATAATTGCAACAACTTTCAAATGTTTATCTTTTAATGTTTGAGAACTCAATAGCTAGAGATTTGGTAGATTTCTTAATGAGTTAATACCCAAAATCGTCCTCGACTATAGTGGTTTTTCTCAATTTCGTCCTAAACGATTTTGGTGAGCTAATATCGTCCCAGACTTTTGTGTTTCGCTCAATTTAGTTCCAGACTTTTGAGTTTTTGCTCAATTTAGTCCCTCATTTGTTATTCTGTCCATTTGGTGTTAAATAAATAGACAATTCAGTAATTTTAATATTGACATCTCTTTACTCATAGACATGTGAACTGCGAAATCCCATTTTTTTTTTACGAATTACTCCCAGAATTACTCTTAAAACTGCGAATATAAAATTTGATTTGCAGGTCCGGGAGTAATTCTGCGTGTAATTCGTACAAGAAAGAGGAATTTCGCACTTCACAAGTTGAAAGTAAAGAGATATCAATATTGACATTACTGAATTGTCCCTTTATTTAACACCAATTTGACGAAATAACAAATGGAGGACTAAATTAAGCGAAACACAAAAGTCTGGGACGATATTAGGTCACCAAAGTCGTTTAGGACGAAATTGAGAAAAACCACTATAGTCGAAGATGATTTTGGGTATTAACTCATTTCTTAATACACACACAACTTTTTTAGGGGTCGTTTGGATACTATTTGTTAAATTGGTGCACCCTCCTACAGTCCTACACCTCATAACAAACCAATCATGAAGCCATTATATCAATCAGGAAATTTTTTGATTTCGTAGAAGTAATTATGTTATTATTGATTTAATTTCAAATATAATTAATTATTATTAGAATCAAGATATGGGTACTACATCTAAATCTAGTTAATTATTGGAACCTAAATTAGGATTATGAGGTTTATATTTTTAAATAAGATTCTTTCATTTTAGATGTTGGAACCATTGTATTGCATTTTTTCTTAATATTTCAATTTTAATCAATTTATTAAATGAAAGCCAGATAAAAAAAGAGTCACTTATTTTGAAACAAGAACTATTTTAAAGAGCATTTGATCTTGAATGAATCACTAATTACTAATTTTAGTTGAATATTGTGATTTTTTATGATTTGTGTTGAAGATCATGTATTAAATATAGTCTTTTCAATAATTGTTACATATTTTTGTGCTTTTTAGTGCACAATTTTGCCTTCCAGTGCACATTGTTATGCCTTTCAGAGCACATTGTTGTGCCTTCCAGTGCACATTGTTGTGGATCCCATGTGGCGATTTTTTTTTTTTTTTTTTTTTTTTTTGGTTTAAAGATGAGTTGATCAATGGCTAAGATTCAACTGCATGTTTCACCTGCGGCCTTCTATGCACCTGAACCTAAGCCTATATATATATATATATATATATATATATATATATATATAATTCAATTCCCGTGCGGTTGTGCGGTTAAATCTGAGCCATTGATCTTGCCTAAATCAACGTCCAAGATTAACAATGATTAAAAAATGCAGTGGCGATTTGATCATTTTTCATTTAGGTCAAATTTAAGATGCGTGATTTTACTTCTTAAGGTGTGTGATTTTTGTGCTTAAGGTGCGTGATTTTTGTACTATATGGCTTAAGGTGTGTTAATTGTTGGAAAATTAAGTGTGTCGATCTAAAACTTTAGGTGTGTGGTTTTCCTTCTTATGGTGCATGCTTTTACTTTCCTTCTTAAGGTGCGTGGTTTGTGTGCTTAAGGTGCGTCAATTGTTGAAACTTAAGGTGCGTCGGCCTAAAGCTTTAGGTGCGTGGTTTTCCTTCTTAAGGTGCGTTATTTTCCTTCTTAAGATGCGTGATTTGTATGTTTAAGATGCATTAGTTGTTGAAACTTAAGATGCGCTATTTTAAAACTTTAGGTGCGTAGATTGTGTTTTTAAGGTGCTCTGTTTGTGTGATTAAAGTGCGTGGTTCGTGCACTTAAGGTGTGCCATTTTAATGCTTAAGGTGCATGTTTGTTTTCTTAAGGTGCTTTTATTTGTGTGTTTAAAGTGCGTGATTTTTGTAGTTAAGATGTGCCATTTTAATGGTTAATGTGAGTCGTTTGTGCTAAACGCACAACCGCACGGGAAGTTATCTCTCACACACACACACACACACACACACACACACACACACACACACACACACACACACACACATATATATATATATATATATATATATATATATATATATATATATATATATATATATATAGTAGACCAATAGGAGCAAATATCTATCATCCAATAATTAACCTTATCTAATTTTGCTTACCTTTTCCCACCAACTATTCCCCTTTCCGTATTTTATTTTATTTTTTCTTTGAGGGGATAAATATGATAGTGGTTAGGGGTAGGTAGGGAAGTTGACATATTCGTTGCATCCTTTTCAAGGTAGGGTACTAGGGTTGCTCAGTATTCAGTATATTGCTTTAGTTGCAAAAAATTGAATAAAGGTTTTTTTTTTTTTTTTAATAAATTTTTATTTTATTTCTCCACTTTGTCTTTTTTGCCAATGAAAGCCAATATGAATCATATGAGGGGTTTGTATAGTAACTTTATTCTTGTACTTTTAGCTGTGCAGACTGCAGTGTATGATGATAACTTGGCTTGGTAGGTAAGCACTTAGTTATATACTTATTTGTCACCATATAAAAACTTATCTCCATGTATTCTGATTTTTTTTTTTTCTTTTGGGTCATGATGAATACAACAATTTAGCCAATACTCTTATTGTCTAGTGGCATGACTCTCCTAAATAGGAGGTTATGGGTTTGATCTCCACTGGAGTGGTATTGACTCTTTGTGTTTTAATAGATTGAGAAAGTAGTTATGAATAGATACTACATTGTATACAGAGTCAATAGTACTCAAAAAAGAATACAACAATTTATTTGAAGAGATGAGTTCCATATATGATGCACAATCAAAGGTGTGTCTATTATTTATATAGAGTTAATACCTCCAATGGTACTCCGAGTATTAATGATTTACCAGCTATGGTTATTCGAGTTTTAAATGACCTCCAATATTCCTTTATGTTTTAAAAAAAATCACTCGAGGTCCTAAGGTCATTTTAAACTCGGTTTTTTTTTTTTTTTTTTTTTTTTTTTTTTTTTTTTTTTTTTAACTTGGAGGACCATTGGAGGTATTAACTCTCTCTCTCTCTCTTATATATATATATATATATATATATATATATATATATATATATATATATATATAATTTCAAGTCTATAGGGGGTTGAAATCTTTTCAAAGTTACGCAGTGAAAAAATATTTGTTACCCCTTTTTATAGTTTGTGTGCCTATATTTATGCTCTTGTAAATTTTATGTTTGGTTTGTTATGATTTGAAAATAAATGGCAATAAGTAAAGAGAGGGAGAAAGACTTTTGAAGTGATTCGGCCAAAACTCCCCATATGTCCACTCTTCTCCTTAAACTTTAAGGAGGATTGCACTATCCCATTTAGTACAATAAAGAGTGATTGTGCATTGATCACAAAATCGACCATAATCCTCAAGGTTTTTCACAATATGCTTGCTTAAAGTTTTGGATTACACTTCAGACTACACTTTAATATATTTTTTTTAGTATTAATTTATTTTTTCATAATTAAAAACAAAATTAAGGAATTAAAAAGAAAACAAAAAAAAAAAAAAAACAAAGAAAAGGCATGAGAGAATGATTAACTTAGCGTGTGAGCCGTGAGGTTTGCATTCAAATCGAGAGATTTGTTTGGGGAAGGGCTCGATGAGAATGTAGTACCCTAATAATAGTGATATGGTGAGAAAATAATAGTATAAATAACGAAATAAAAAATTTATAATGCCATATTAAAAAATATCATATTCATAAATTAGAAAGTTGTGGATATATATATATATATATATATATATATATATATATAGTCGTGTTCAAATGCGAATGGCGTGCCTAGGTGCGAAAATGCGAACCAATCAGTGCGCGTCACGTGTCTACATCTAGGTGCCTATATAGTTATAACTAGGTGCACTTGTATGTGAAAAGAGGGTGCACCTGATCAATGATTGTTAACAAGGCAAAATTACATGCACTTCTAGGTGAAAGTAAGTGCACTTATAGGTGACAGTAGGACACGTGGCGCGCGGTGATTGGTTCGTATTTCGCACCGGGACGGTGTATATATATATATATATATATATATATATATATATATATATATATATATATATATATATATATATATATGTAACACCCCGAAATTTTGAAACTTTTAAAACTTATATAATAAAGGTAAATTCTCATTAAATCCCAAAACATAACATAGGAGTACGGGGTGCTATGCCACACCTGAGCTAGAGAACTCAGGTGCACAGGCTTACTAACTAGAATCCTCAATAATATCAATACATAAGCATGGCACGCAGGCCGAAAGGGAAACTATCTACTCTACGCTCCGGATCTCTAGCGCGCTCCAGTGTCTACTCATCTGTGCCTGAAAGCCAAATATATCTGTTCAGCGAGAGATGCTGGTAACCCACTCCAACGCGTTGAAATACATTACATATAGATATATATAGATATAGGAAAAACCATTTTGAAGCATGAAGATATATCCTAAGAGACCCTATCTTTAAAACAGGGAATAAACTCGACAGATAGGGATAAGCACAGCCAACAGTCATAACCATGCATATACAAATTACTAGCATAGGGAATAGACTCGACAGGTAGGGATAAGCACAACCAACAGTCATAACCAAGCATATACAGTTTACTAGCATGTATCCTATGGTCACGTTTTCACTTCATATCATTCATAACATCAATCAATTCGTATATCATCACACAAGCACACTTTGATGGCGCCACAGGACCAATCGCATGCCTATACATGAGGGTCAGCGCATATAGTTTTGACACGGCCCCGCAGCATCATGCCTCGTATCGCAACGCAACACGAAGAGGTCGATCGCAACCGACCGATGAACCACAACTCATCACAGTGTTTGATCGCAACCAAACAGTGGACCACATCCCAAGAGTAGTCATCTGACCGCTGCCAGGAATATGAACCGCAGCTCATGTAAAACGTTTGATCGCAACCAAACGGTGGACCGCAGCCTGAGAGTGTAAATCTGACCGCAGTCAGCTTCCGAACCGCAACTCAGGAATAACAAATTTGATCGCAACCAAATTGGGGTATCATGCACACATAACACATAGCAAACACATGCAACCCACATTGACACATTGGGAAGGGGGAGAAATCGTATAACGAAACCTATGCGTGATCATCCACATGCTAAGAGTAATCCTAAGGGGTTCATACTTTTTTCACCTAGGCCAACGTGATACCAATTCAACTAGCATGCAATATATAAGACTCATTTATCCTACGAACGGTACCCGAAACATCAAACTAGACATAGACACGATAGACGGAGTCCGTTGGGACAGCACGGGGGTCGGGGGAACATCAAACGGGGAAGCCGGGATCCCGAGGTGGGGTAATTTCCAGCGGGTAGCCGGTGGGTGAAGGGTCACCCGCCGGCGACAATTCTCCGGGCAGCGGGTGCCCGGCGGGCAATTGCCTACCCGCCGGCTGCCCACTGCCGGCGATGACAATTCCGGCCGTGGGTAGGTGGCGGGTCCCCTACCCCCACCTACCCCCCACTGACTCTTTTTCACAATAAACACCCCGGGAACCTTTGTGGAACCTGAAACCATGCTTAGACACCTTTAAACGCAATTGATGAAAACACGTAGACAATTAACGGATCAAAGCAAGAATCATACGGCACATATCCTATCATAATTTCTAAACCAAAAACAACACCCGAGCATGCGAATTCCCACCCAATACATCAAGAATAACCCAATATGAATCTCATGATACATCCTAGGGCTCTAATCATATTTAAATCATCAAGAATGTAACACATCTTTTAACATCAAGAAACAATAAGATTCATCAAGAATATCACATAATTGTCAACAATAAGATTCATCAAGAATATCACACAATCATCAAGAATCCCTTATCATCATCAAGATTATCAAGATTACACATAAAATCATACCACCCATTATCAAAATCACACCACCCATTATCAAAATCACATCATCAATATCATAAACGATTCATCAAGACACAAGAATATAGAGGGATGCCTAAAAGGGGGATCATAGCTAAGAAAATAGGTTTTGTTGAGACATGGGTTACCTCTTAGCCTTAATTAATTTCCTTGGCTATGAAGGGTCTTTCTCTAAGCTTTCTTCTTTCTTGATTTCTCCTAAGGGAATTCTTGGAACTTCTTGTGTGGTGAGAGATTATTATGGTGTAAGATCTAGGTGCCTCCTATGACCTTATATATATATATATATATATATATATATATATATATATATATATATATATATATATATATATATATATATATATATATTCCTAAGAGTCCTAATTGGGATCTAAATACTATGGGCTTACTTAATTCTATTCATTATAGGACTAATGACTTGTTTTAAGGATAAGGGTCCATGGTCCATAGTGGACCATATTAATTAATTAATTAAAGAGAATCATAATCTGAATGGTAAAAGACCTACTTCCTTTATTCCTAATAGATAACTAGGTCTAGGATTCCTAATTAGAATCTGACTAGTAAAAGGTTTACTTTCTTTATTCCTAATAGGCTTAAAACTCTAGTTTAGGCAAGGGTCCACGATTCATGGTGGGCCTTATTAATTATTTAAAGGGAAACCTACCAAATTAAATCATATTTAATTATTATTAACGGGATTAATTAAATAATTAATCCGGGATTGAAGGCTTTAACACGGGGTGTTACAATATATATATATATATATATATATATATATATATATATATATATATATATATATATATATATATATATACTTGCACTCGGGTGCGAACGGCTTGTCCGGGCGCGAAATAGGAATGGATTCTGTTCGTCCACGTGTCCAGATCTAATGGATGAGAAACACTGATTTAAAAAAAAAACGCGGTGGCATTTTCGTAAATAATTGAACATCGAAGTGAAAGTAAAATGTATTACAAGTGCATGAAAAATGTATTATAGGTGGAAGTAAAAATTTACAGTGAGCATCAATACTTAGTTGCACTTATAGTTCTAAGTAGTTGCACCTATAGTTCTAAGTAGTTGCACCTATAGTTCTAAGTAGTTGCACCTATAGTTCTAAGTAGTTGCACACATAGGTATAAGTAGTTGTGTCTAGGTGTATGAATGTTTGCGAGTGGTTTTCAGGAGTATTACTACCCGCTAAACTCAGATCAATGAATGTTAACAAGGCAAAATTACATGCACTTATAGGTGAAAGTAGGTGCACATATAGTTATAAGTAGTTGCACCTATAGTTATAAATACTTGCACATATAGTTATAAGCACACATAGGTGCATGAATGGTTGTGGAAAGTGAATGCTAACAAGGCAAAATTACATGCACTTATAGGTGAAAATAGGTGCACTTATAAGAGATTTTACTTGCACTTCGATGTTCAATTATTTACGAAAATGCCACCACGTTTTTTTAAAGTTATTAGATCTGGACACGTGTCGCGCGCTGATTCGTTCGCATTTCATTCCTGGGCACTTATTCGCACCTGAGTGCGTCCCTATATATATATATATATATATATATATATATATATATATATATATATATATATATATATATATATATGGGTGAAGCATGGAGAAGATTCAAGACATTAAGAAGACAGTGCCCTCCCGATCTATTGCACCCTTGGGACGTGATCAGTTCTTTTTACGGAGGTTTAAACGATGAGAGCAAAATGCTTCTGGATTCATCTTCTAGCGAGGCATTTGTGTCATCATCACCTGCAGACGCTGAGTCGTTAATTGAAAAGATCTCTTCGAATACCACTTTCTGGTACAATAGAAGAAACGCCAAGGCATGGATGTATGCAGTATCTGGGAATGTAGCCCAAGATGCTAGGGTTGAAGCCATGAGTAATGAGATACAAAAGCTACAGGAAATGATATAGAAAATAGACACTAAAGGAAAACCGTGCATGACCCTAGCTTTGTATTGTATTTGTGGGGGCCCACATGACACGACCATTTGTACTTCATCATGTGGATCAGAAAATACAGATGAGATAACTTACGTGCAAGGGCAACCAGGAAATACCTATCAAAACAATCCATGAGGAGGAAACTATGGATGGAAACCAGCACAAGGATGGAATCAAGGAACACAATCGCAAGGGAGACCACAAAATTCACAAGGCATTAGACCTACCTATGGTGAGAATAGAGAGAATGTCCCAATCACCTATGGCTCACAATCAGGAGGAAGCAACAACGCTCTCTATCAACCACCGCATGTCCCCCAAACCGATTTGAGACCTTACTAGCCTGATTTGCGAGAGTTGGATGAAAAATTAACTCGTACACTTCAAGAAATAAAAAATGATAGGATACTACTAAAGCAAGAAATAACACAGGAGTACAGGTAAGACATGGCAACCATGAGACAAGAAACACAGACGTCTTTTAAAAACATGGAAATTCAGATGGCACAATTGGTTAAATTGGTAACTGAGAGACCCCCGGGATCATTACCGAGCACAGCGGAGAATAATCCAAGAGAGAGGGTAAATGCTATATCAATTCATCTAGAGTTTGAACCAGATATTATCACCATGGAGCCAGAGAAATCTGTCAAGGGCAAGGAAGTGATGAAAGATGATGATGCGAAGGACACAATGACAAAAGCCAGGATAGTAACCTCTCGTTACCGTCCACAAGCCACAAATCGAACGGTAAATCTGACAAAAATGGAGCAAAGAGGTAAATTCAATGCTTTACTCAGGAAACTGTATATTAATATGCCTCTCCCACACACACTTAAGGATCTACCTATATCAAGGGAACCAGTTGTCTGAGAGAAAGAGATTCACAATGAATCTCATGCACACCTTAGCGTGGTGTGCTCCGACGTTCTCGAAAAGGGGTGCCACAGAAAGAATGGTGACCCCGGTGCCTTTGTTGTGCCTTGTGTAATT
This sequence comes from Ipomoea nil, assembly GCF_001879475.1. Taxonomy (NCBI): domain Eukaryota; kingdom Viridiplantae; phylum Streptophyta; class Magnoliopsida; order Solanales; family Convolvulaceae; genus Ipomoea; species Ipomoea nil. The sequence goes on along the minus strand of NW_017616910.1, from coordinate 3,802,396 downwards.
AACAGCTATGTCTTCAAGAACGCGCTAGCTGATCTAGGAGCCTCAGTCAATGTGATGCCTTTGTGTATAGCCGACAAGTTGAAAAATGCATGGATTGACATCGACCCACATGACTATCCAGCTTGCCGATGGAACCACACGGTATCCATTAGGCATAATGGAGGACGTGCCAGTCAAAATCAAAAATTCTGTTATTCTTGTGGATTTTGTAGTATTAGATGTAGGGCCGGAGCTGAAAGATGTACCATTGATCTTCAAAAAACCATTCTTGGCCACACAACAAGCTGTTATTGATGTGAGCGCAGGTAAACTTACCTTGCACATCGACAATATGGAAACCAAGTTTGGCATGGACGGCAAAGGAAGGAAACAAAAGAAAATGGCAAAACCAAAGAAGAAATCAAAGGCCACGATAGGCTATTCAGGAAAATTTGGGAAGTTCATCTGGAGAAAGAAGGAAGGTGGTGTGCAAACAACCAATGACAGTTGAAAGCAGGGTACGTTGGGCTGAGACGTTAAAAGAAGCGCTGCTTGGGAGGCAACCCAAGATTCTTATTTTCATTTTTGCATTGGTACTTTTAATTTTCTATGAATTTAATTTTTGAATAATTTTTTTTAAGGACTAACCAGACAGAGATCACATGATTATTCGAGGAGAATTTAAGCAAAATTCGAACGAGAAGACTGGACCAAGGAAAACCCGTGATCACGCGTAAAACAAGGCGCAAAATAGGGGTTTAAAACCCTATTCACGCACCTGTTCATGTCGTGACCACGGCGTGAATAGGGGTGCGAAAATTCTGAAACCCTAATGTAAGGTTTGACTCTTCCCTTGGCTAAATGTCTTATTGACTCTACTATCTTATGATTTCCTCCCTACTCACTAAAAAACCAGAATTCTCCCTTGCAAAAATAAAATCTTCTACTCATTTTTTTTTCCTATTTTGTTAGCAATACTTCAAAGATACTCTAGCAAGATCTTAAAGGTAACATCTCTTTTCCTTTTGTTATCATTTCTATTTTAGCTTTCTTTATTTCAAATGTGGTATGAAAAATTGCATCTTTGTAGACATGTTTGCATGTACACATGCTAGAACACTTTCATAACTATTTGATGACACTTTATTGAAAATGCTATATCTTTGCCACTTTACATTGTTTGAAACCTATATGAAAAATTTTCTACACCTAGCATGTATGCTATGGAATCTGGGTTTGCTTGAACTTGTGTTAAAAGCCAAATTGATAATTGAATTATGCAATTGAAGGATAAAATGATGCTTATATGATTTTTATTAGATTTATGTACGTGTATTTTGCGTAATTCTGAGTTCAAGAATGCATGATTATGGGATATGTTTTATTGTCCATTTATTTGGAGATATTTTGCCTATGACTCTTGTTTTAAAACTATGATTATTAAAAGTTTTTTCATGAATGGTCCCTCAAACAAAGTGTGGTAGAATCAATAAGTGTGGGAAGCTAAATAATGAAAGTTACTTATTTGCTAGAACTTGTATGACAAGGGGAATGTTTTGAAAAACTATGATAAGATGTTCTGATGATAATTGTTAATATGTTATAATGTGCGAGCATGAGTAGTTTGAAATGTATTTGCTTAAGACTTGATTAATTTTTGCAATGATATTGACTCTTGTCTATCACTTGAGAAACATGAGCTAAATTGAACTATACATGTGTTGACAAACTACTCTAGATAAGCATATTTGACTGTTGAATCTGGATATTGTTGAATTAAACTGAATTGATTCTATAGGGAGCAGAAAATGGTTTTGCATAAAAATGAAGGTGAAGAAGTTGAAGTAACTTCAAAAAGACAACCAACAGCAAGTGCGTCAGACACTGAAAGTGACCCGTTAGATGATATTAAGGAAGAATGTATCTTTGGAGGATTTAGTTTGGATCTAGACATGGTTCGGCATTTCGGTTGTGAAAGTTCCGTAGAGAGACTGATGAGTCACCCCCAGTGGGCTGAAGTGTTCAGCTGGAGGGGGGGTGATAGGGTCGCCAATTGTGTATGAGTTCGTTTCCTCCCTCGAATTCATCGAGAGGGTGGAAAACGACAATAAAATCTCAATTAGTTTCTCTCTGTTCGGACAAACCTACCACTTGTCCACCAACCAATTAGCCAGATGCTTAGGACTTGTAGGTCCAAAGGGGTTGCTGGATGATTTCCCATCCAACCTGGAAGCTGAAATCTTTCTAAACTCGCATAATAGGTCACATGAATTTAAGAAAATGGGAACATCTATTGTCATCAGCTAGTGAGGACTGATTTCAGGATCATAAGGAGGGTTTTAAGCCATAACTTTGGAAAACCGAAAGCTGAAAGGGACATAGTAACGAGAGACGACCTGTTTTATCTGTGGAGCATGGAAACGGGCACAAAGATAAATATGGGAAAAATTTGCAAGAGATGGCTATAGGAGAAACAAAAGCGCCAGGAGGAGGTAGTCTTCATAGGGCCACTTCTGGCCAGACTGTGCTGGGGTCTTAGAGTGGAAAAGACATTCTTAGGAGAAGATGTCGCGGCAAGAGTAAGCCCATTTTCCAAATCTGAAATCGAAGCCATGGGTATTAGATCAGTGCCTAGGATTAGGATCGACGCTAGGCCCATGCCACAAAGACCAGCACCCATTGATCTCCACAATAGTACATAGGCGGCATCAAGAAGCAACCCGACCCTTCCAGCAGTCCCAGATAGATTGCCGCAAGTGACGGACTGGTTATCTCTACGAGCATTCATCTATCAGATGCACACAGAGACAGTGAGGGCGGTGTTAGATGCCATCCGGGGTCAGCAGGACCCAGGTGATTCCTCCCAGTCATGACCAAGATGACCTCAGTTCGACATGGTTGAACTAACCTTTATCGAAAGGAGGAACTTTACCGATGTGCATTCTCCACAGCTTGAATTGACTTGTGATTTTTACTGATTGTCTGGTTCTCGTGGATAAAACTCTAGGTACCCTATGCGTGGGGTGCCGCCTTTATTTTTTTTGAATTGCTTTATTTTTGCAATTGCTTTACTTTACTTGTTCTGAATTTTTTTATGCAAGTCTTTACCTCTCTTTCAGTATTTCGTGAATAAGCGTTTGAACTGTGGTGACAGAAGTGTTGAGATCATCCTCTCGACTGTGGTGACAGAAGTAATTATGATTGGGTCCAATGTAAATGAATGATTCATTGATACCGGTGCTACCCATCACATTTGTTCCAATCGTGAACTATTGACCTCTTTTGAGGCTATCACTAGAGAGTTGTATAGATGGGAACTTTTGCAAAGTCTGCCATTGAAGTCGTGGGTAAAGTGGTTCAGAAGATAACCCTCTAGGAAATAACTGACTCTCAATAATGTGTTATACGTGCCTAAAGTTATAAGTAACTTAATTTCTTGTTCTTTGTAAAACGAACATGTGTTTTGTATGATTTTGAGTCAGACAAAGTAGTTTCGTCTAAGTTAGGAATGTATGTAGGCAATAGATATGTACTTGATAGGTTTTTTAAGCTCAATGTTATGACTATTATTAATTAACATATTAATAAGTCTTGTGTTATTTGCTTGAACCTTTCAATTTTTGATATGATAGACAATGTCATGTTAATGTTAATTCTATACATAAATTAATTAACATGTATCACATTCTTACATTTCAAATTAATAAGCACAAATGTGAAGTCTATGTGGAGCTAAAACTAATATGAACTCTTTTTTAACTCAGCTCAATTGAAAAGAATACAAAACTACTTGAATTAACCTTTATTGACAATAACACATAATATTGTTATGTGTATTTGCTTAAGAGCAAAGACAAAACCATTGATAAATTCAGTATTTATAAGAATGAAGTGGAAAATCAATTTAATAGATTAATTAGTTAAGGTAACTATAAGTGATCTAGGTAATCAATTACTATGCGCAACATGAACACGAACGTACAACACCTTATTCACCTCAATCTAATGGTGTTGCTAAGCATAAAAATCGCACATTGAAAACAATGAAGGCAATGCTGATAAATTCAAGTTTGCTCCAAAATATGTAGGGTGAGGCTATTTTTTAAAGCAATTACCTTTTAACTAAAGTACCTACAAGAAACTTAATAAAACTCCTTATTAGATAGGAGACCATCTTATCAATACTTGAAAAGTGAGGGTGTCACGCAAAAGTAGTAGTGTCAACACTAAATAAAATAAAAATAGGTCCAAAAACCATGAACTATAATTTTATTGGCTACACAGATAACAATAGTGCTTATCGATTTTTTATATATGAGTCGCATAACTTGGACATACATAAGAACATAATTACTAAATCTAGAAATGCATCGTTCATTGCAATTGTACTTTTGTGTAAGCCCAATAAAGAACCTTGTTCATCGAAACCAACAACCGATGTAGGCACATCAAATGAGGTAAGATTGAAAAATCTTTTGGTCTAGATTTTGTCAAATACTATTAACTTATTTTTTAGAAAATGAACCAGATTTTTTAACATGTTTGTTAGAAAATAAACATCATACTTTTGTAAAAGTCCAGTGTTGGCATCAACCGAGTTGGCCGAGTTGTGGCTTACCATGGAGGGATGTGGTTAAATGACTAATGTCTAACTACTTATCACCAATTGATTTTAAGTAGGATATGACAATCAGATAGGTAAAGAACTCTATGGTTAAGCATGCTTAACTTACAGTAGTCACAAAGATGGGTGACTCACTTGGAAGTAAGCATAATGCAACACTGAGATCTATCAATTGGTATCAGAACCAATGTCACAGGTTCGAATCGATGGTGATGCGAAAGCCAAGTCTAGTCCCAGATTGGATGTGGGCGTAGGTCGGGCCAAGTCTAATCCCGGGGGGGGGGGGGGGGGGGATGGTGGGTGGTGAGGTAGTAACCTATGAACCCAACCAAGAAGGAAGTGGCAAAAGGTTTAGGGGAGAAAACTTGTCACCTTGGATGAGGAACTGGGACAAGCATCACAAAATTGATTATATTCATTCTCGAAATCAAGCTATTGAGAGACAATGAAGGCTTGACGAAGAGAATGTGTAACAACCCAAAATTTTATTTTATAAATCTAATTTTAAGAAATTTCGAAAATAGCCATTTTCACTCCATTATTTTTTTTATTTTTTATTTTTGCGATCAATTGGTGTTTGAATAAACTATTTTGTCACATTTTAAATTAATTCGACACCAAAACTTATTTTATTCCAAAATCCTAAATTTTCGGGTACTTCGCGTACCAAGTTTTAAAACGAGAAATCAATATGAGTGAAACCGGGAGGATTCAAAGAGATTTTAAACAAGGGTTCATCTAGATAACCTTTTGAGAAATTCATTTTTAACCCCAAAGTATTTAAAATAGCATTTCTAGCCCTTGGTTCATGGAGCATGGTGGACCATTAGACATCCAAAGCTTTTCCCGCCTCATCTTTTGCCCATAGAAATTACTCTTTTGCCCTCACCCAATCATTTGCTTTCTACCTAGAGTTTTGCATCCTATATAAATAACACTATTTATTTGTTAAACTTTGATCTCCAACCTTGCCTCTCCCAAACCTTTGTCTGATAGAAGCAAAAGAAGAATTTGCAGTAATTTTTCCTTCACTCATTTTCCATATTAGCTTAAGGTTTCCTCTCTTTTTAGCTCCAATCTCTGAGGTTTCTTAGTCTTGGCTTGTGTTTGAGATGTTTAGGTGGTGAAGGAGGTAGTGTTTGAATAGAGAGGAAGTAGAGATCCATACAAGAAGAAGAAGCTACAAGAGGTATAACCCCATGGACTCCTTCTAAAGTTTTGGCTCTGTGAAGCCTTTGTTATTGAGTAGAAATGAGTAGAAATTATGAGATTTTGTTGTGTTTATGCTTGGAAGTGATTAGTATTTGTCTTTGAGTTGTTGAGAATGTTTTGGACTTATTTGGATTAATTTTGCGGATGAAAATGTCATCTGGTGCACACACAATGTGCACTAGACCAGACCAGCGGCCCTAGCCGCGGCCCATCACGAGGCCCGCCGGCTAGAGCCGGAGTTACACGGGACTAGGGCACGGTGTAACACACCTAATTTTTAAAACTTTTAAAACTTATGAAATAAAGGCAAATCTATTATAAATTCCAAAACAGAGCATAAACTAAACACAAGAGTCGGGGTGCTATGCCACATCTGAGCTGGAAAACTCAGATGTACAGGCTAAACTATCCAAACATAAGAAATCCTCAATTCAACATTCAATATAACTTCAAGGCACGCAGGCCGATAATTGAACTAATCTAACTAAGTCCAGGCCCCGACTAGCGCGCTCCAAGGCTAAGGCTCATTACCTGAAAAACATTCGGTATAGCAACTGTCAGCGAATAATGCTGGTAACCCACTCCAACGCGTTAAGTACAATATAGGTAGATATATGAAACTCATTTTGAAACTGTAATACATATATACTTAAGAAACTTTAATTTAAAACCGATAATAGACTTAATCAAGCAATAGCAGATGCATTCAATACGATTAAACACCAACATAAAGATTTTAGCATGCACCCTAAGGTCACAAGGCTACATAATACCAATCATATCAATATCCAGTTACTATTTCAGTCAATAATCAACACTAAGACACGTATACACATTTGGTGGTGCCGCAGGACCATTAACATGACCCGAACCTTGAGTTCCATTTCCTAGGGGTCAGTGCATATAGCCCTGACATGGCCCTGCAACACTTTAACTTGTACCGCAGCACAAGGAGATTGATCGCAACCAATCAATGAACCGCAGCTCATTTATAAACGTTTGATCGCAACCAGATTATGGACCACAACCCTATATATATATATATATATATATATATATATATATATATATATATATATATATATATATATATATATATATATATATATATATATATATATATATAAAACAGCCGATTGTTCTCAACCAATCCAAATGCCTGTATAGCCGACTGATCGCAACCGGTCGGGTTAATACCTCATGGTTCTCAACCCATCAGATAGTCATTATAGCCAATTGATCACAACCAATTGGGGAATCATGCACAAATAACATAGAAGCCAAACAACATGCAACCCACATTAACACATAACGAGAGGGAATCATCGGGGAACACTTATCCTAATTTAACTCATACGTAACAAACCACATTAACCCACTCGTGACACTCCTAAGGGGTCATGCACCTTCCTCCTAGGCCAACCCAGATACTAATTCAACTAGCATGCAATACACAAGACTCTTTTATCCTAAGAACGGTACCCGATACATCGACTAGACTCACACATGACAACCGGGGTACAACGGGACACGTGGAAACATCAAACGAGGAAAAACATCCCGTCCTACACCAAGATTCCAGCGGGTGCCCTGCGGGTGGAGGTCCACCCGCTGGCGGCGGACTACAAACCCGTGGGTGCCCAGCGGGCAATCGCCTGCCCGTTGGGAATTTCGGCACGGGGCAGCGGGTAGGTGGCGGGCACCCCTGCCCCCTACTACCCCCACTGACTCAAATGTAATATTTTGGTTCCGGGATCCTTCGTGAAACCTGAAACCATGTCCAGACACATTCAAACACAAACGACGATACCACGTATTCAAGTAACGGATTCAAACCAAGAATCACACCAAATACATCCTAACACGATTTCTAATCATGCCAAGACTCAACACCCGATCATGCAAAATCCCACCCAAACATACCAAGAATAATATAACACAAAAACCACGTTATTACCTTAGGGCTCTGGACATAATCAAAATACAAGATCATCCATATAACTTATCATAGTATCAAGAACATCAAGATCATCTCAAAAGCATCAAGATGAACACATAAACATCAAGATTATCATATAAACACCACATAACCATAAGCAAAGCTCTATCAAGACTCAAGCACATAATCACATATCAAAAGAGCCAATGAATAAGATATAGCGAGGAAAATAGGTTTTGTTGAGACATGGTGTTGGTCCCGATAGGGTGGTGAAAGTCTAAAGGGGGGGGGGGGGGGGGTGAATAGACTTTCAAGCTTTTTCAAATTAAATAACTCTTCGGTAACTTCAACTTAAGTAACAAGTAAATAGAGTAAGTTTGAACTGCACAGCGGAATAATAAGTAAAGAGTTATGCCCAACCAGTAAATTAAATGTGCATGTATAAGTAAGATATGTACTGGTGATATGTAAAGTGACAGAGATATCTTGAATATATAAAGGAGATGGTGCACTCAATATATAATAACAATATTCAAGATTGTAAATAAATATCGTGTCACGTCGTCTGTGTGACGAATGTTACATGCAACACGTCAAACTTGCTTAGGATAAATCAATATTTAAGCTCGAGAAGTTTGAGTCACATGCATACGTGAGAACACACTAAACCCGGATGATTAAGATAAACTATGAATAGTAAACGGGTTAGTCGGATGAGATAGATAGATATAGCAAATAATGTAAGTGCGGTATGTAAATGAGAGAGGCAATTTATAGTGGTTCGGAAGTGACGTAATCTTCCTAGTCCACTTTTCTCCTTTCACGTCTAGGATAAATTCACTATTTTCCACACACAGTTACAATAGTGAACAAGTGCTACACAGGCACTTCTTCCAGATGTCTTGCACACAGCTACACCCAGCTCCGAGTGTCTCGCACACAGCTACACTCAACTCCGAGTATTTTGCACACAGCTATACTCAACGCCAACTAAGTGTCTTGCACACAGCTACACTTAGCAACTACGAGTGTTTTGCACACATCTACACTCACTAGAGTATTTTGCACACAGCTATACTCTTTCTACAATTTACAAATACAAAGGGTTGTATTTCTCTCTCCAACTAGATTTGAGACTATTCAGACTAAGTCTCTTAGAATATTTTGAGCACTAGCACTTTTGAGCTTTATCTCTTGATCTATCTTGTTCACTTCTATCTCTGCTTGTGTCTTCAAGTCTTCATTGCTTTTTATAGGCAATCAAATGTATCCGTTGGAGTGGGATAATTTGATATTTGAAATTTGAATCTTCATAGCCTGATATTGTTGACAATAGTAGGCCTTCAATTTTGATTTGATTTGTCTACTTGCCTGACAAAATAATATTTTATCACAACTTGATTTTCTAGTTGTTTCTTAAAATATTATTTTTCTTGTCATTTTGAATATCCAACGTATCTTTGAAATAAATTCATCTGATAGAATTTATTTCTAGGATAAGTTTTTATATTCATGCCTTCATAAATATTTTTCCGTTCTAATCAAATGTCTTTCAGGCAATTTTGGAATCTTGTGGCATGTGGGTAGACTTAGAATAAATTCCTTCGAATTTATCCAATTTCTGATCATCTTGCTCTTTTGCCACATTGTGCTCCTTCGACTTGAACATCATGCTCCTTGACTTTGAACATTGTGCTCTTTTGATACATTGTGCTTGTGCTCCTTAGACAGCATTGTGCTCCTTTCAGATTTGGTCACATTGTGCTTCTTTGGACACATCGTGCTCCTCCGGAAATCTGCTTTATAAAAAATAAGTCCTTAGGGGGAATCGATCTCGGGTATGATCGTTTAAAATAAAGACTTCTACCATTTCACCGTTAGGCTCATCCGATCATTCCTTGCAACGCCATTTCTTTATGCTTCTTTCTTGAATGAATACTCGAAGGACCAAAATTAATTTCCCAAATTAATTTTGTTCTTCCTATGGTAGATTCCTTCTGATTTCAATATTCTGATTTATGATGCTTGTACTAAAAGACCTAAAACTAAGGGGATCTAAAGTACATTTGGCTCATCAAAACTTACAAAAATATTCCTATCAATTTCCCCCTTTTTGATGACGCCAAAACCTATTTTCAGTCATTTGGCTTGTCTTTTAAAACAATTATTTTTCAAAAGATTTTATTAATATTGACATAGCCAAGATGAGTTTAACAATTGATTTTGACTCTAGGAAAGGTATTTTTAGCAAGACAATTCCTATTCGCATTTTTGGATTTTAAAGATAATGAATTTTTGCATTCTTCCAATTTATGCGATTTGATACACTCTAAGCTAAAAAATGTTACCTTTCAAGACAAATAACAAAGAAAAAACTTAATAGCATCATAAACAGATCCTTTAAATCATTCCAAATTGTTTCAAGATGTTCATGGGTTCATGTTCCCGTGGACCATACAAAAAAAAAATGTGACAATCATACAAATCATCAAATGACTTTGTTTCTCTTCTCTTTAAGCACATGATTAATATGATTCTGAACATCAATGAAATTGTCACTAATGGCATAGTTGTTGCATACCTGCCCAACTGAATAATAGTTGAAAGCTTCAGTGATGTTGCTTCCGGGCAGTATACCTTCTTCATACCATATGATGCATTCTTCTAGACTTTTTCCATTTTGTAGCTCGGCATCATTGACCTTGATATAGTCCCTTAGAACCATGATCATCAAAGCTCTAGCATAGCTTTGGATTCTTCTGAAGTTCTCATTCGAAACCCACAAATTTTGATCACTAGGACCACTCTTCTTCATTCCTTTTGGTAGATCATTCAAAGTCACCAACTTTGGCATTTCAAGTCTACCATCTCTTGGTGTGGATTCCAAATAAAGAGCTGCATGGTTGTACCAATTGATTTGCTCAATATTTCCTCTTGCACAAACAATGTCACGAAAAGAACGGTTAGTGGTATTTGCACTGCTTGATCCTCCTGGACTGCCAGCTTCACCACCACCGAACCAATACTCTAATCCTCCTCTTCTTGAAATATTTCTTCCAGCAGATCTGCCTCCTCCACCTCTACTACTGCTTGTGCCAACATTTCTGCCAGCCATGGCAGTCATCATCATCTCAATCATGCTCTCCAAATGACTGAATTTCTCTTCCCCCTTTTTGGCGTAATCAAGGAGTGTATGAACCGATTCACGAAGAGATGAAATGGATTCGGAAATATTCTCATAAGATCCCCGAAGGCAGCCCACTTTGGTGTTGACTGAGATGAGATCCGTGTGGACATCACTAATCTGCTTCTCATGTTGATGAACAACATTGAGAATTCCTTGGCTTTGACTCACGGCAATTGCTTCATTTGCCTTTCCAGAATTCTTGAGGATTTGGGAAAGTTGGATGTAGAACTCATTGAGTTGCCCCTTGACATTGGTATTCAATCCTCCAACTTGTATTTCAAGTGCTTGGTGGGTGTCGATCAAATGTTGTTGACTTCTCCGATTTTCATCAAAAGATGCTTCGAATTTTCCACCTTGAGTGTTGACAACTTGATCCACATGAGTGTAGATCCCTTGAAACATGCTCTCCATTCGGTCAACAAGACTTAAAACAACATTCTCCAGATTTTTCAATTTTTCATTTGTAGTTGTGCCATCAATGTCTTGCTCTTCTCGGGATGAGGGAAAACATCTTGCTCCTTCTAGAGCAAAATTGGCTTCAAGCATGTGAGATTGAGCTTGATTTTCCACTTGATTCCCTTCCATTTCCGGTGTATGTAACACGTGGGTGTCACCTTGTGCACTTTCTGCATGAATAGATTGAATTTCCTCCGTGTGTTGGCTAGCTTGCATGGCATTTTAGTCTTAACTTATTTCAGTGAGATTTAACACACTCACATCATATAAGCCACTATCCATTAAATGTACACCATACGTGAAATTTTCTTCTTCGATATTCCTTGTCACAAATTCAACCATATCAACTAAAAAATTTTCTTCAGTAGGCATATCTCCTTGGACTGTGCAATCAACAGTAGCTTCGGCCAACTTAGCTTTCAATTTATTCACAAATGCTCCATTCACCGTAGATATCAAGGTTGCATGGCAAACATCAAAATTACCAATCCAATTCAAGGAAAATAATTCTTCTTCTTGCATACTTGGTCCCTTTGTCATCAACTCTTGATATGGACCAAGTCTCCATTTTCTCCAATTTAGGACTCTACGGTATTCATTCACCAATACCAAATCCAGTCCATCAACTTGATGAATCTCTTCATTCAACATTGTTTCCAATTCGGCAATTTGGGAAAAAGGGTTTAAGAAACTTTGGCTTGTATTTGGATTAAGACTTATGGTAGGATTTTGGCTTGTGGTAGGGTTAAGGCTTGTGTTTGGATTTTGGCTTGAGGTAGGGTTATTGCTTGTGTTTGGATTTTGGCTTGAGGTAGGGTTTTCATGGGATTGAGAGGGCAGACCAAGAATTTCTGCAACTGGTCTTTTTCTAGCTGGGATAGCTCTCGGCTTCCTTTTCATCTTGGGGTTCAAATCATTTGACACTTCATGATCCTTGAACAAAATTCTGTTACTTCCAAAAGGCTTCTTTGACCTCATTGTCAACCCCTTTCCTTTAATAATTTCACCAATGAGCAATCCGAACCCTAGTATACGGTTGAACTTGCCATTCCTTATTTTTGCCCCTTTCACAAAGTGTGCAATTCGGCTTAAGACAAGCTTACTCCAGTCACCCCTAACAACATTCATCACATCATGCAAATAACCAATTCTCATGGGTGATATATCCTCCATACTATTCAATTTGCACAATACACATTTATAGAGAATTTTAACTAGCATTTCATATTCCAACTTCAATTCAGATTTTTGACCGGAAAGATTTGGTTCGAGAGAAGCATTCTCATTCCGAATTTCTGTCCAAATTTCCGTATGATCATATGTGTGAACATCTAAGTCCAACAGTGGTTGTTCTGGACTAGATATAGGCAGTCCAAAGGTTGTGTGCAACTCGTGTTCATCAATGGTGATGAGAGTTCCATTCACGGTAGACTCAATGGTCCATCCAACAACCTTGGCATTCATGTAAAATTCCGCTACATCTTCATTATAGAATCCAGAGTATGGATAAGAACATAACCTCATGAGATTGCTTTGTTGAAGTGCATGAATGATTCTTTGTGCAAGATGAGAGTTCTCGGTTTCTTTGAGGAATCCTTGAGGGTCAAAACTTCCTCCGGCTTTGATTCCAATTGCTAGCTTTGTGAGATTGAGTTGTGTAGAGTGTTCTTCATTCGGTTGTGAGCTTGAATCTCCAATGGTGGCCATAATGTGCTTGGTATTTTTTGGAGATTGAGGGATTGAAGATTTTGGAAGAGATGAAGTTTCGGCTGTGGAAGATGAAAGGCTTTTGAAAAACTTTTGAGTGTAATGGTGGCTCCTCCAACCGATTGGGTGGAAGGGAGGTGTCTTTACACAAATATCCTCACAAGAGTAAATACCACCTATGGTCCCTCGAGTTTGGTGGCATCGCCATCAATGGTCCCTAGCTTCCGTAATTACCATGCGTCATCCTCCGAGTTGTGAAAAATTACCTTCTAGCGTCCTTCCGTTACTTCCTCCCGTCTTAGCCGTCAAAATAGAGGGTAATATTGTCATTTAACTTATACGAAAAGAGTTAATACCAGCCATGGTCCCTCGAGTTTGGTGGTTTGGCCATCTTTAGTCCCAAACTTGGCCAAACAATATTAAAGAAAGTTGGTGGTTTCTCAACTTCCAACTTGAACTCCCTCTACTCCTATACAATATTCACTACTACAGAAAACGGATTTAACGTCGCCATTATAACGTCGGTTTTTAGAAAATCTGACGTTAAATATTTAAAATTATTTTTTATTTTTTAAAAAAATACATATGACGTCGGTTATTTGGTATAGACGATGCCGTAACTCGAATAAAAAAAAATAAAAAATAAATAAGAGATACGACGTCGGCGTATTATATAGCCGACGCCGTATCTCCAATAAAAAAAATAAAAACAAATATGGTATACGACGCCGGCAACGTATACAGCCGACATCGTATACTCGAATTAAAACAAATAAATAAAAAATAAATAGGAGATACGACGTCGGCGAATTATATAGCCGACGCCGTATCTCCAATAAAAAAATAAAAATAAAAACAAATATGGTATACGGCGTCGGTGACGTATACAGCCGACGCCGTATACTCGAATTAAAAAAAATAGGAGATACAACGTCGACGTATTATATAGCCGACGCCGTATCTCCAATAAAAATAAATAAATAAATATAGTATACGGCGTCGGCTACGTATATAGCCGACGCCGTATACTCCTCATTTAAATATTATACCCTAATCGTAGACAGATCAGACGAAAGAAAACTCTCCACCGCCATCGTCCTTGCCTCGCCATCGTCCTCCGCCTTCAAAACTCTCCACCGCCACCGTATACTCAACCTACGCCATCGTCCTCAGCCTCGCTGTCGACGTCGCTCGCCGCCTCGCTACTGCCGCACGTCGACGCCGCCGCAACAGTCGCTGCCTCGCCGCCGTACGCCAGATGTCGTCGCTCCCTCACAAGCAACCACTGCCATCGAGCCGGTCGATCGCCGGCGGCGGGTACGTGTAATATATATATATATATATATATATATATATATATATATATATATATATATATATATATATATATATATATTGGATTTTGAATTTTATATATTATTATTGTGTATATTTCAAAATTTTAGGAATAATTGTGTATATATTTTTAATTTTATAAGTTATTGGGTAAATTATGAATTGTTGTGTGTATATGTGGAGTTTTATGAAATATTGTTTATATATTATTGTGTATATTTCAAAATTTTAGGAATAATCGTGTATATATTTTTAATTTTATAAGTTATTGGGTAAATTATGAATTGTTGTGTGTATATGTTTAGGGTTTACTCTTTACACTAAAATAAATTTAAAATAATAAGAAATAGAGAAAATGATTTCTAAATTTCAAAACATAATTTTTAGCAGTAATAAAATTAGTCCAACGTATTTAATAGAGTTGTTTAGATTTTAATTAATGTTATAGAAAATTGGTTTGAAGATTGCCCTACAACAAACAAGAGATTGATGAAGTTAGAGACAAATGATCTAAGTTTCTTATTGATGAATGGATTAATAAAACGCTTCTTAGTTGATACTTTATGTTTAAAATTAGTTTATGTTTATTGGCTTAATGTTTAGTAGTTTTGTTGAATTGTGTTACTTATATTAGTTTTATATTTAGTAGCTTGAATTAGTTTAATGAATTGTGTTCTTTAATTTATATTAGTTTCATGTTTAATAGTTTGTGAATTAGTTTAATGAATTAAATTAGTTGATGTTGAATGTTAAACTGCTAGCTGCGCAGGATCTGAAAATTGATACAGGTTGGGGTAGAAACCATAAAACAAGTATAAAAATAATAATAATTATAACATACGACATCGGCTTTTAAGGTAAAGCCGGCGTCGTATAGTTTTTAAAAATTTAATTACTAAACTTGGGACTAAAGATGGCCAAACCACCAAATTCGAGGGACCTTGGCTGGTATTAACTATTTTCGTATAAGTCAAATGACAATATTACCCTCAATTTTGACGGTTGAGACGGGAGGAAGTAACGGAAGGACGCTAGAAGGTAACTTTTCACAACTCGGAGGATGACGGATGGTAATTACGGAAGTTAGGGACCATTGATGGCGATGCCACAAAACTCGAGGGACCATAGGTGGTATTTACACATCCTCACAAATAAATGTTGGCTTTTAATAAGTGAGGGGTATTTTTGATATTCCAATAGCTTCCAACCTTTGACCTAACTGATAGTTAGTTTAGGTTATATATTCTCCATCCAATTTGTCTGCTGATCTGGCGCCAAAAATTTAGATGCTTGGACTGATTTTACCTGAAATAAAATTCAAAGAGCACTAAATCTGTTCTGAAAATAATATGTATGTATCTACACGTTTTATGTAGATGGAAGAAAGAGAAATCTATTCTTTCTAGACTATTTATTGTGCACAACTACCATAAAAAGATGTTCTTATTTAAGACAATTTATCATCACACCATCTTGTCACTCTTAAATGGTAAGATTTTGTAGATCTAAATGATTTCTATTTGTGCATATATGTATGTAGATACACAGTTAAAAAGAATAAGCAATATGTGTTTTTTAACAACATTTAATTGAGATAGGTGGGCTTTAAACTAAAGATGTGACATCTTTTTGCATGTGTGACACATAGGCACGAGAATTAAATTAGATAAAGTATCAAAATATCAGATGAAACTTGAGCTTATAATTTAAATAGAGTTTAGAAACTTAGCTCAATTCAATCATGCCCATTTCGAAAATCTTGATTCACACAGAGGCTTTGTGAGAATATCAGCTAATTGATTCTCGGTCGGGATGTATTTGATTGATAATTCCTTCTTTTCAACATGATCCCGGATAAAATGATGTCTCACGTCAATGTGTTTTGTTCTTGAATGTAACACGGGATTGTGTGTTATGGCAATAGCACTTGTATTGTCACACAACATGTTGACATTTCCACAATTCACGCCATAATCTTTCAGCTGTTGTTTCATCCAAAGAATTTGCGCACAACAACTCCCAGCAGCTATATATTCAACTTCGGTTGTACTAGTAGCTATGGAGTTTTGCTTTTTGCTGAACCATGAAACCAATCTTCCCCCTAAGAACTGGCATGTTCCTGAGGTACTTTTACGATCGATTTTACATCCTGCAAAATCTGCATCTGAGAAACCAGTTAGTGTAAAATTACCTTCCTTGGGATACCATAATCCCACATTGACTATTCCTTTTAGATATCAGATGATTTTCTTGGTAGCAAGAAGATGACTTTCTTTTGGCTTTGACTGGAACCTTGCACATACTCCCACTGAGTAAGATATATCTGGTCGACTTGCAGTGAGGTATAGTAATGATCCAATCATTCCTCGATATTTTGTTTCGTCAACATCCTTGCCTTCATCATCTTTATCTAATCGTAAAGATGTGCTCATCGGGATCTTGATTGAGGATTTTCCATCTTGACCGAATTTCCTTATCAGATCTTTTGTGTACTTGGCCTGATTGATGAATATTCCTTCGCTGAGTTGCTTTACTTGTAGTCCAAGAAAGTAATTCAACTCTCCCATCATGCTCATTTCAAACTTATTCTGCATGAGCTTAGAAAATTTCTCACAAAGGATTTTATTAGTACTTCCAAAGATAATATCATCAACATAAATTTGTACCAATAAAATGTGATCACTTTCTTGAATTCTAAATAAGGTTTTATCAACAAGGCCTTTTGTGAAACCACAGTTAATTAGGAACGTTGATAGGGTGTCATACCAAGCTCTCGGTGCTTGTTTTAACCCATATAACGCCCTTTTTAATCTGTAGACCTTATTAATATCACCTTTTACCTCGAAACCGGGAGGTTGCTCAACGTAGACTTCATCTTCAAGTAATCCGTTCAAAAATGCGCTTTTCACGTCCATTTGATAGACTGTGAAGTTTTTGTATGCGGCATAAGCTAGAAATATTCTGATGGCTTCTAATCTTGCAACGGGTGCAAATGTTTCATCGAAGTCTATGCCTTCTTCTTGTGAGTATCCTTTTGCCACTAGACGCGCTTTATTTCGAATGACGATTCCATCCTCATTTGCTTTATTCCGAAAGACCCATTTTGTTCCAATTACATTGTAATTTTCAGGTCTTAGAACTAATTCC
The DNA here is from genome assembly GCF_001879475.1 of Ipomoea nil. NCBI lineage: Eukaryota > Viridiplantae > Streptophyta > Magnoliopsida > Solanales > Convolvulaceae > Ipomoea > Ipomoea nil. The sequence continues at coordinate 3,784,810 of NW_017616910.1, read as the reverse complement.
CATACGTCATTTCTCTTAAATTGTTCAAGCTCTTCTTGCATTGCATTAATCCAATCTGGATCACTTAGTGCTTCTTCAATGCTTGTGGGCTCCACCTGAGAAAGAAAACAAGAGAATAAAGAATTTATACTTGAGGACCTTGTTTTTACTCCTTCTCGTGGATCTCCAATCACTAGCTCTGGAGGGTGATTTTTGAGCCATCTCAAGTCAGGTTGTAGATTGCATGGGCTTTCCACGTTTCCTTGTTCAGTAGGTAAGTTGGAAGTAGACACATTTTGCTCATCAGATTGATCTCCAACTTGTGTTTCAACTTGAGAATTTTGATTTTCCACGTGTGCACCTTCATTGGCTTCCACGTGTCCTTCACTATTGCAATCAATGTCCAATTGCTCCATACCCTGTACAATTTGATCTTTAAAAGATATGTCAGCATCATTAAATGATTTTTCAACTTGACAATTCTCCTGATCATTCTTGTTGCTCTGGGTTTCGTTCTTATGAGCTTCATCAAATATGACATGAATTGATTCTTCTACGACTATTGATTTCTTGTTCAATACTCTGAATGCTTTGCTGGTAGATGAATATCCCAAAAATATTCCTTCATCTGCACGCTCATCAAAAGTCTTTAGATATGTTTTGCCATTATTAAGAACAAAACATTTGGTAACCATTAAACACATTATAATTATATTTAATTTTTGAAAACATTTTTTGTGCCGGTTTTTGAAAATTGACTCGATTTCTTGGCACGTGGGAGGTAGATTGTTTGGGCCTGTAATAAGCATTAAATCTGGACTTAGTCCATGGTTTAATATTACCAAACCAATCTTGTTTAGAGGGATAAAGTCTCCCTGCCTCAATTCTTGGATTTCTTCCCATTCTCCTATGAGGACTTTGTGCACTAGACTCATTGGTGTATTTCCATTTAGGAACAAACTTTTGTCTTTTAGTGTACTGTTTGGACGAAATATTATTTCTTTGAGACTTTGGCCTAACAGCATTAACTTTGACATTAGTTTGGTAACCAATTCCTTGTCTCACTGTGCTATCTTGACCTTTTACAAATTTTACTACATGGACTTTATTATTTAAAGTAGTAGTAAGATTGGTCAATTTTGTGGAGGCTTGAGAACACGATGGATCATAACCAAGTCCGGTTTTATCACTTGAGGGTCTTTGCATATTTACCATTTTGTCCATTATTTTGGATGAATGCGTAAATGTTGCTATAACCTCTTTAAGGTTGTGTTCTCTCACTTCCCTTGATTTACACTCTTCTTGAAGACAAATATTTTTATCTTTCAAGTCTTTCACTTCAAGTAGAGCATTTTGCAATTTCTCATTTAATTGATCTTTTTCAAGAATCAGATGATTATTGCGCTCTTTGAGTTGAGAGTGAGTGTCCATTACGGTTTGACATTCTTCCATTAAGTGAAAGAAGGACTCTCTAGAAAATGAAGAATTAACAGAGTCATAAGAGTTAGATGTTACCTCATTTTCTTCATGTCCATTAGCCATAAGACACATGTCCTCGTGTGGTGTGTTGTTGGAGATGCTCATGCAAAACATTGCATTGTCATCCTTTGAGGTGTCACTTTCATCACTTGAAGATTCTTCTGACTCACTTATTTCAAGTGGGTCACTGATAAGTGCTTTTCTTCTTTCCTTTGTAAATCTTTTATCTTTGGGCTTGAATTCTTCCTGTTGAGGGTTAGTTAACATTTGTGTACTGACTTTTACTTACCTTGGGGTGTGGACAACTTGCTGCAAAGTGTCTCGATTTTCTACAATTGTAACACAAATTTGAATCTTCCTCAATAATTTCTTTCTTCGAATTTTTTGATGTATTCCACGATTTCCCTTGTGGATTTTTCTTGTAATTGCTCCTCTTCATGAATTTCCTGAATTTCTTGACAAAGAGAGCAAATTGATCATTAGGCAATAATTCAACATTTTGTACTGACCTTGAGGTTGATGGTTGCTCGGCTATAAGTGCGTTGCTTTTTTCTTCATGATCTTCCACTAATCTTGATTTCATCTCAAATTCATAAGCTTTTAGATCACTAAAGAGCTTATCGGTCGATAGGGTTTTTAGATCCCTATGATCTCTCATGGCCGTGACCTTCATGTCCCATGTAGATGGTAGACCACGTAGAATTTTGAGTGAGATTTCTTTTTGATTAATATATTTTCCAAGATCATTAATCTCTCCCAAGATTTTGGCAAATCTTGTTTCCATGTCGGTAATATTCTCGCCGTTTAGCATTTTGAAATCCTCGAATTTCTTTAATGCTATGGTGAGCTTATTATCCTTTTCTTGCTCGTCTCCTTCACCAATTTGAATGAGCGTTTCCCATACTTCCTTCGCGGATTGACACTTTCGAACTTTTGGAAATATCGTGTCATCGATAGATTTAAACAAAATATCCTTGGCAATATTGTCCAAGTTATTTCTTGTTCTATCTTCACGAGACCATTCCTCTTTTGGTTTTGGAATGTATTGTGGAGTGTCACTTGTTTGTACGGATGAAGTATTGACTTGTAAGATCTCAATAGGACCACTTGTAACCACTTCCCACATTTCATCGTGTAATGCGGATAAATGTACCTGCATGCGTATTTTCCAATCATCAAATTTTTCTAAGGAAAATAATAAATTTTGGGCAAGAGCCATATCTCTTTTTATCATCTTGATTTTTCGAGATCTGTCTAGCAGTCAAAATTGACTCAAATAGACAACTGCTCTTATACCAATTGTTAGTCCCGATAGGGTGGTGAAAGTCTAGAGGGGGGGGGGGGGGTGAATAGACTTTCAAGCTTTTTCAAATTAAATAACTCTTCGGTAACTTCAACTCTAAGTAACAAGTAAATAGAGTAAGTTTGAACTGCACAGCGGAATAATAAGTAAAGAGTTATGCCCAACCAGTAAATTAAATGTGCATGTATAAGTAAGATAGGTACATGTGATATGTAAAGTGACAGAGATATCTTGAATATATAAAGGAGATGGTGCACTCAATATATAATAACAATATTCAAGATTGTAAATAAATATCGTGTCACGTCGTCCGTGTGACGAATGTTACATGCAACACGTCAAACTTGTTTAGGATAAATCAATATTTAAGTTCGAGAAGTTTGAGTCACATGCATATGTGAGAACACACTAAACCCGGATGATTAAGATAAACTGTGAATAGTAAACGGGTTAGTCGGATGAGATAGATAGATATAACAAATAATGTAAGTGCGGTATGTAAATGAGAGAGGCAATTTATAGTGGTTCGGAAGTGGCGTAATCTTCCTAGTCCACTTTTCTCCTTTCACGTCTAGGATAAATTCACTATTTTCCACACACAGTTACAATAGTGAACAAGTGCTACACAGGCACTTCTTCCAGATGTCTTGCACACAGCTACACCCAGCTCCGAGTGTCTCGCACACAGCTACACTCAACTCCGAGTATTTTGCACACAGCTATACTCAACGCCAACTAAGTGTCTTGCACACAGCTACACTTAGCAACTACGAGTGTTTTGCACACAGCTACACTCACTAGAGTATTTTGCACACAACTATACTCTTTCTACAATTTAAAAATACAAAGGGTTGTATTTCTCTCTCCAACTAGATTTGAGACTATTCAGACTAAGTCTCTTAGAATATTTTGAGCACTAGCACTTTTGAGCTTTATCTCTTGATCTATCTTGTTCACTTCTATCTCTGCTTGTGTCTTCAAGTCTTCATGGCTTTTTATAAGCAATCAAATGTATCCGTTGGAGTGGGATAATTTGATATTTGAAATTTGAATCTTCATAGCCTGATATTGTTGACAATAGTAGGCCTTCAATTTTGATTTGATTTGTCTACTTGCCTGACAAAATAATATTTTATCACAACTTGATTTTCTAGTTGTTTCTTAAAATATTATTTTTCTTGTCATTTTGAATATCCAACGTATCTTTGAAATAAATTCATCTGATAGAATTTATTTCTAGGATAAGTTTTTATATTCATGCCATCATAAATATTTTTCCGTTCTGATCAAATGTCTTTCAGGCAATTTTGGAATCTTGTGGCATGTGGGTAGACTTAGAATAAATTCCTTCAAATTTATCCAATTTCTGATCATCTTGCTCTTTTGCCACATTGTGCTCCTTTGACTTGAACATCATGCTCCTTGACTTTGAACATTGTGCTCTTTTGATACATTGTGCTCCGTAGCACACATCGTGCTTGTCAGCATTGTGCTCCTTAGACAACATTGTGCTTCGTTGACAGTATTGTGCTCATTTCAGATTTGGTCACATTGTGCTTCTTTGGACACATCGTGCTCCTCCGAAAATCTGCTCCTTTAGCACACATTGTGCTCCTCCGAAAATTTGCTTTATAAAAAATAAGTCCATAGGAGGAATCGATCTCGCGTATGATCATTTAGAGTAAAGATTTCTACCATTTGGCCGTTAGGCTCATCCGATCATTCCTTGCAACGCCATTGCTTTATGCTTCTTTCTTGAATGAATACTCGAAGGACCAAAATTAATTTCCCAAATTAATTTTGTTCTTCCTATGGTAGATTCCTTCTGATTTCAATATTCTGATTTATGATGCTTTTACTAAAAGACCTAAAAACTAAGGGGATCTAAAGTACATTTGGCTCATCAAAACTTACAAAAATATTCCTATCACATGGGTTACCTCTTAGCCTTAATTAATCATCCCTTGGCTATTAAGGTTCTTCCATAAGACTTCCATCCGATTGATCTCCCTAGGCTTGGTGGTGGGGAATCTCTTGGGAATAATTTCGTGTAATATAACTATGGGTGGTAAGGGTTCTAATTGCTTTCTAATCCCCTATTTATAGAATTAGGAATCCTAATCATAATCTAAATAGTAAAGGACTACTTTCTTTATTCCTAATAGATATATAGGTCTAGGATTCCTAATTAGAATCTGACTAGTAAAAGGTTTACTCTCTTTATTCCTAATAGGGTTAAGACTCTAGTTTAGGTAAGGGTCCACGATCCATGGTGGACCACATTAAATTAATTAAAGGGAATCCTAACCAAATTAAATCCTCTTTAATTATTATTAACGGAATTAATTAAATAATTAATCCGGGATTGAAGGCCGTAACACGGGGTGTTACACACGGCCCTAGAAGAGGGCCGCCGCCTAGGCCCGTTATTGTAACGGGGCACATGGGGCGGCTCATGAGGAGTCCCGCCCCAGGCCCCTGAGTATTGATCTGGGAAGAATTTGTGCAGTGGCCGGGCCCTTATGGCTCAGCTACGTGTCGTTTCGGGCAAGGTGTCATGGGCCCTTGTGGCTCGGTACCTCGAGATCATCTCGACGCACGTTTTGGCTTTGATTTCGTTGAATTTTGATAAAAAAAATGAGCATGTTATGATGAATTTGTTGAGGAAATTACTACACAATGCATATTTGCTTAGTTCTCTGTGAATGAGAAATGCTTAGCTTTGTAATCTGATGTTATTTTTATTGAGTAGAGAAGCATGATTATTTTAGAATATGATTTATTATGCAAGCATGACTAATATATGATCTTTGATCAAGGAGAATTGAAACATATTTGTTAATAGAAATGTATAGAATTTGCTATGTTGCAAACCGAGCATGATATTATATTCTTGAGTATTTTATGGTTTATATGGTTTAGACGCATGATATAGAGTATTTTGAATCTCACATATGTCATATTTCAAGAATGCATTAGGGGCCAGCGTGAGCCCAAGTATTACTTTCAAAAAATCATGAGCATGTGGTATATCATTCTTTGTTGCATTGAGGAGTAGTAGAGTTGTTGCATACATGAGATTGATGCATGAGAGATATATCTATGTATTATCTATATATCAGAGAGGTTTTGGAGGATCCCGTTTGGATTATGTCCTCTCGGATGATTTTATAGACATTGCGGTCCCAGTATATGTAACGCGACGTATTCCCACGTTACGAGGTTGGAAACTGGCCGCCAGGCTTGGAATCCTGGTCAGGTGGTGTGACTATAGTATTGCACTAGATTGCATTCGAGTAGAATATCGTATGTGTTTGTATAATGAAAATGTTGATTTAAGTTTGTACATCGAGCATGAGCGTATAGTCATATTTGAAGCCTTATATATCCAGTTTATGTGATGAGAATTTGAGAGCATGAGAATACCTATTATATAGTTTATTAGCATGATATTACTTGTAAGCATGAGTTTCTTGTTAAGTTTATTGTGAAGTTTACATGTTGAAGTATCTAGGTTGTTAAGTCTTATGTTTTGAAGCATAATTGTTGATATTATAGGTTGCAAGCATCTAGAAAGTATATGATAGATCTAAAGATGTATATGAGATAAGTTTGTTGTATACAAGTGAAATCAAATGTTTTCAAAGTATATTCTATAGTACTTTACAGGGTTGAGTGTGGTTATACTTAGCTTCGTGCTAACAGGTGTTTTCCTATTTGTCTATGTGTTGCTTGCAAAACCCTTTTCAGGTGGGCCCAACAGTGAGAAGTGATCGAGTTAGATTAGTCTCGTAGTTTGAGATGTCTAAACTCTTATGCTTTGTTGATGACTTTATTATCCAAATTTTAGACTTATGTTGATTATGTTGATTTGTAGACTTTGATGATGTAGACTTTTGGGGTGACCTTTTTCCCCATTATGATTTCAGTTCATATTATAGATGTTAGATATTTATTTAGTTTCTAGTCCTACCCCTTAGCATGTGCAATCACCACAGAGTGGTGGTTGTGGCGGTGACATTCCCACTAGTTATCTTTTAGCTATTTAATTCCGCTGCTTAGTTTATGATTATTGTGGTTTAGATTTATGAATAAGAGTTAGAAAAGTGGGTTGTTACAAATTGGTATCAGAGCGGTACGAACCGCGGGAGACTTAAGAAGTTTGACTCTTAGGATTAAGTATGAGAACTCTAAGTGGAAAACCTAGGAAAGACCGAATAGGAAATGATCTCTAAGTTGAAATCCTAAGTAGGATGAGATGAAAAGATGAACTTGAGTGAAATCCTAGGAAGGATAAGATTAGGGAAAGAACCCTAAGTAATGAATTAAGAAGAGAAAGCCTTGAGTTTAGTGGTTAAGTTTGAGAATAGGTGATAAGAAAGCTCTAAGTGTCAAATAGGGGCGCTGTGACACCCCAAAAATCCAAATTCAATTAATGGATTAATTGAGTAATTAATCCTATTTCAATTGAGGAATTAATTCCTAAAACCGTGAAATTTAATACTTGAGGACTAGTATTTGACTAGTCAATTCCAAAGGCAAAGTTGTACCTTGAGCTTTGAAGGGAGTTCCCTTGTTCCTTACACTTTCTAATGTTAGTAAGGGCACTCTTGACCTTTCACATGGTGTTAGTATTGTAACCTAACCTAGTAGACATCTTCATTCTATCCCTTACACTTTCTAAAACATTAGCTCTACCTTCTCTCTAAAAAGGTGAGTAGCTTTTCTTCCAAGCCAAGTTGAGGCCTTGCCAAGACTTCAAGAGTTGCTTCCAAGATTCAACCTTTCACCTATTTTGGCATCTAGGAGGGTAAGATCTAAGTTTATCTTGTGTTTTTGGTTTCATCTTAGGTGTCTTTTTCTTAAAGGTAGGATCTTTAGGATCTTTTGGTTTGATCTTGAAGTGGGTTTGGAAGGTGAGCCTTGTGAAGAGTTTGTTAAGGTGTAAAGTGAAGTCTTTTAGTCTACAAGAGGTAACCCATGCTCTACAAAATCTATTTTGCTTACCTATATGTGATTTCTTGGATTCTACTTGTGTTTTGCTATGAAATGTGAGTGTTTATGCATTGTCTTGTGAAAATGCATATCTAGAGCTTGTGTTTAGGGTTCATTTGTGCCATTGCTTGGCATTTCCTTTGATTCAAGTCATTTTGTTGTATTGGGTGGGATTTGGTATGTCTTGGACTTGAATTTGTGTTTGGAGATAAAATTTGCGAAAGGTGTTGATGTGGTACAGGTTGTACCCGCGGGCGGAACGGTGGGTAGGAGGCCCATCCGCCGCCCACCCGCGGGGAACAAGTTTTGGGAAGCCTGTACCCGCGGGCGGAACCGCGGGTAGAGGCCTACCCGTGGGCCTACCCGCGGGGAACACTGTGATGTTTGATGGGGATTTGTTCCCCGTGATTCTTTTGACACGGTATTTGGTCTTTTGACTTCCCGATGTTCTTTTGTGGAACTATTTGAGTGTCTTCTTGATGTTTCGTATGTCTAGAACTATGTGGTAGGTATCCATGTAGGTATTTGGTGTCGTGAATCGTGCTAAGTGTTCAACATTGTGATTCGTTAAACTGTGATGAGTCTTGTGTGTTCTTCGGAACTACTTTCGGTTTACCCGTTTGTTAAGCATGCTAGTTCGGTGTTTAAATGCTAGCGTGTGTGTTGTTTGTACCTTCCTATTGTTGATGATGACTCGTGTTAATCATCGTTGTTGTTGGACTGTGATCCATTCCTTGATTAAGTGTGTTTCATATCTTCGTTGTGATCCGTTGATTGATTCCTGTTGAGGTGTGATGCGTGTGTGGCTTTACCTGGATTGCACGATTAGTGGTGTGGGACACTAGTCGCCAAGGTATTGCAGCGGTCCTCGTGGTGGCCGTGACGTGATTATGGAGTTGTGACCTTTGTGTAAGGTTCACGTGATTCTTGGGTGGCATGTGTTGCCGTGTGTGTGATCGGTACCCTCGTGTACTATGAAATCGATGGTTCTGTTGGAGATCTGTTGGAGAGGGGACGACGGTCCTCGGAGGAATAAGGATGGACTTGGTGTACAGGGGTCCTGGAGGTAAAGGTTGGAACTAGATATAAGGTTGGGGGTAGCCATAAGGTTGGAACAGGGCATAAGGAAGGCATATCAACTCGTGATGAGTGATGTCACGAGGGCTTGTGTAGCCGTGGTTGTGTTCTCTTCTTGTGACGTGTGTAGTCGCAAAGGCATGTGGTGCCAATTGTCGTGTCTTTATTCTTGAGTTGTTGTTGTTGTCCTTTGTGGTCTTGGGATGTGTTCCCGTGTATCTTTGAGAGTGTTGAGTCTTATGTTGGTGTTCACTCTTGGCTTTACACTTATATATATGTATTCCGTTTCGAAATGATTTTGTGTATACATCCTATTTATGTATGATACTTAACATGTATTGGTGGGTTACCAGCATTATTCGCTGACCGAGCGTCGTCCCATGTTTATTTGTGTTCTTTCAGGTGATGTCTAGACGAGTGCGATGTCTAGTGCCCGATAGTATAGCTCCTTTCGTTTGTTTTACGGCCTGTGAGCCGATTTAGTTATAGACTTGTGAGATTTGGGACAGTTGTGAACCATGCAGATTTTGCCGTAGCGTTCATCTTTGTTGGTGAACGTGGCGTAACACCCCATGACTGGGATTTACATTTATCCAGTTATCTTTTAATCTTCCGCTGTGCTAGTGTTTAGTTGTGTTATCTGCATGTGTTAAGGCTTTTTATATAACTTGTTTTCGGGGGGGGGGGGGGGGGGGGGGGGGGGTGTTACAGGCGCGGTGAGGTCGTGAGTTTTCCTTGCCTTGTTGTTAATTGCTTATGTGATTTAGCTATGTGCTTGTTATGTTTTTTTTATCTGTTGTGAGCCAAGTAGAGAAGTAAAGTGAGAAGTTGAAAGAGAAAAACCACGAGTTTGAAAGTTAAAGCTTAGAAGAGAAGTTGTTCTTGTTAAGTTGTTAAAGTAGATGAGAAGAGATGCCTTTGTTTGTTTTGTGTGCATTGCTTGTTGTGAGCTTTGCCTTAGGGATAGGAAAGTTAGAGACAGTTAACTCTTAGGAGCTCTAACCTTGTTTCCTTTCTTTCGCATTGAAGGGTGGTGAAATGCCACCGAGACGGCTCTATGGGGATGAGTCACCTCCTGGTAGCAAGTGCACCCCTGGCTTATCAATTCAAGGGGGAGTTAAAAAGAAGAAGAACTAGTCGGGGCGAAGGAAGGAGATTTTCAAGAATCAGCACAACCAGCCACCCCATGGATTTACCGAAGAAGAAGGGGCACAAGGGAGAGTACTTACCACCCGATTGGATCCCGCCGTACCAGTAGAGCTAGTCACGGGGATGTTTCTGGTGAATCACGTACCCGCAGTAGTGCTTTTCGACTCTGGAGCTACCAACTCTTTCATATCCTCGGTGATGGTGGACGAGTTTGGATGGAAGCCTACCAGTCAAAGGGAGATGAGTATCCGGCTCGCCTCAGGAATATTGATTGATTGCAAAGACATCTTAGAAGGCTTGCCCGTGGAGATATCGGAAGTAACCTTTCCCGGGGACTTCATTAAAATAAAATTGGAGGGTATGAACATGATCTTAGGGATGGATTGGTTAGGCAAGCACAAGGCCAAGATCTTATGTCAGGAACACAAGGTGATAATGAGAGGACCGAAAGGGAAATACGTGTCATACAAAGGCAATCCGGAACCACCAGGAATGAGGGTGGTGTCCATGACTATGATGAGGAAGTATGTGGAAAAGGGGCATATAGTTTACCTATACACCCTCCAGGATGTGAACGCCAAAGACGAGAGCTTGGAAAAGATTGCTGTAGTAAGGGAATTCCCAAACGTATTTCCCGATGAGATTCCAGGACTACCCCCAGTAAGAGAAGTGGAGTTCTTAGTTGACTTGCAACCAAGCACCGCACCCATATCCAAGGTTCCTTACTGTATGGAACCCGCAGAAATGGCCGAACTCAAGGGACAGCTACAGGAACTGCTAGAGAAGGGTTACATCAGACTGAGTGTATCGCCTTGGGGAGCCCTTGTTCTATTTGTGAAAAAGAAAGATGGGAGTATGCGACTGTGTATAGTCTACCAGGAATTGAACCAAGTCACTGTAAAGAATAGGTACCCTTTACCGTGGATTGATGATTTATTTGATCAATTGAAGGGAGCGGGGGTCTTCTCCAAGATAGATTTGAGATCAGGGTACCATCAGTTGAGGGTAGCAGACAATGACATTCAGAAGACGGCTTTTCGTACGAGATACGGGCATTATGAGTTTACTGTGATGCCGTTTGGGTTGACTAATGCGCCAACTATTTTCATGGACTTAATGAATAGGGTATTCTGACCGTATCTGGACGAGTTTGTGGTAGTTTTCATTGATGATATCTTGATTTACTCAAAAGGGACGGACGACCACGAGAGACATTTGAGGATAGTACTACAGGTACTGAAGGACCACCAGTTGTACGCCAAGTTGTCAAAATGTGAATTTTGGAGGGACGATGTAGCTTTCTTGGGACATATGGTCACTAAAGCTGGAGTAACAGTAGACCCATCCAAGATTAAGGCAGTGATGGAATGGCCAGTACCTAAGTCAGTCACGGAGGTGCGGAGCTTCTTGGGTTTAGCAGGATACTATAGGAGATTTGTGCAGGATTTCTCGATTTTAGCTAAACCTCTTACTAGTCTCACTAAAAAGGCAGCCAAGTATCAGTGGACCGAGGAGTGTGAGATGGCGATTCAGGAACTCAAGCGAAGATTGACTTCTGCACCGGTTTTGACATTGCCGTCGGGCGAGGAAGGGTTCGAGGTTTACAGCGACGCGTCACATAAGGAACTTGATTGTGTATTGATGCAAAATGGGAAAGTGATAGCGTATGCATCGCGTCAGTTGAAGACACATGAGGTCAACTACCCTACCAACGGCTTAGAACTAGCTGCAGTGGTTTTTGCCCTAAAGATTTGGAGACATTATTTATAGGGGGTGAAATGCAAAATTTACACTAATCATAAAAGCTTAAAGTACACCTTCACCCAGAAAGAGTTGAACATGAGACAACGACGGTGACTAGAGTTGATTAAGGACTACGACTTGGAGATCCAGTATCATGAGGGGAAAGCAAATGTGGTAGCTGATGCTTTGAGTAGGAAGTCTAGTCACTCCTTGGGAGGTATTTGGGTTGTGCTAAATGAGTTGTGTAGGGAGTTTCAGCGGTTAAATTTGGAAATACGAAATAGTGGTGAAGTTAACCGAGAAGTGGCATTGTACACCTTAAGGATCACACCGAGCATCTTTGATGAGATAAGAGAAAATCAATCGGGGGATGTCAAGTTGGAAAGAATTAAGGCCAAGATGGTCGATGGGAAATGTGGGCCTTTCGAGGTAGATTCAGACGGGAGCATTAGGCACAAGGGACGTTGGTGCGTACCCATGAAATGCGAGGGGATTAAGATGCAAATCATGGAAGAGGGGCATTGTACCCCCTATTCAGTACACCCCGGTGGGGGCAAGTTGTATGGAGATCTTAAGAAGCATTTCTGGTGGCCAAAGATGAAGAGAGAGATAGCCGAGTTCGTGCAGCGATGTTTAAATTGTCAAAAAGTTAAAGCCGAACGGAACAGACCTAAAGGTTTAGTGCAATCCCTAGACATACCAGAAAAGAAGTGGGACTCTATCTCCATGGACTTCGTGTAACACCCCCAAAAACAAGGCCCAATTGAAGCCCTAACACATGCAGATTAACAACAAAACTAGCACAACGGAAGATAAACGGAAACTGGATAAAAGAAATCCAAAAAGGGGTGTTATGCCAGGTATACCACACTAGGTAACGCTAAGGCAACAATCTGCAAGTGTATAATACTATCCCAATACATCCGTCTAAAACAGTCGAAAAACATTGGCGCACAGGCCACAAAAACCACAGTCTAAAGGTGAAGGTACTAAGCTACCAGGCTCTAGACTTCGCGCTCGTCTAAACATCACCTGAAAGATACAAAGATAAACATTGGGACGACGCCCGGTCAGCGATAATGCTGGTAACCCACCAATACCGTTAAGTATCATACATAGGTAGATATAAGATATAAAAACCATTTTCGAAACGGAATACATAAGTATATAAGTTAAAAACCAAGATCAAAAGACAACACAAGACTCATCACTCACAAGGATAACACCGGGAACACATCCCAAACCACGAAGGTTAACCATACACAAGGATAAAGACTCACCCAACGGCAACACATGCCAAAACACCACAAGTCTCCGTGACTACACACGTCACGAGAGAAGATCACACAATGCCGGCTTTACAAGCCCTTGCAACATCACCCATCGCGAGTTGGTATGCCTTCCTTATGCCCTGTTCCAACCTTATGGCTACCCCCAACCTTGTACCTTCAAGCCAACCATTACCTCCAGGATCCCCTGTACAGCTAAGTCCAACCTTATTCCGCCGGGACCGTCGTCCCCCACCTATAACCACCAATGAACCACCACCAATCACGGCAACACATGCCCGGATAACACATGTTATCCCCCAATCACGTGGACCCATCATTCAGGCCACAACTCCATAATCACGTCACGGCCACCACGAGGACCGCTGCAATACCTTGGTGACTAGTGTCCCATACCACTAATCATGCAATCCAGGTAAAGCCACACACACCACAAGTCACACGAGTCAAACAACGGATTACAACGAAGGTATGACACACACTCAATCAAGGAACGGGTCACAACCCAATCAACAACAACGATGAATAACACAAGTTATCATCAACCAGACGGAAGGTACAAACCACACACACGCTAGTATTAAGACAACGAACTAGCATGCTTACCAACGGGGAAACTCAAGATAGTTCCGAGGAACACACAAGACACCTCTTGGTTCAACGAAACACAATGTTGAACACTTAGCACAAATCAAGACACCAAAGTCCTACATGGATACCTACCATATAGTTCTAGACCTACGAAACATCATGAAGACACTCAAATAGTTCCACAAAAAAACATCGGGAAGCCAAATGATCAAATACCGAGACAAACGAATCACGGAGAACAAATCCCATCACAACACCAACCATGTACCCGCGGGTAGACCCACGGGTAGTGCCCCACCCGTGGTTCCGCCCGCGGGAACATATTCCCACAGGCTATGTACCCGCGGGTGGTGCCCCGCCCGCCGTTCCACCCGCGGGAACACTCCTGTTCCACAACAAATCCCTTCGGGGATTTTCTTCTCCAAACACAAATTCAAGTCCAAAACATGCCAAATCTCACCCAATATAACAAAATGACTTGAACCATGGAAAATGCCAAGAAATGGCACAAAGGAACCCTAAACACAAGCTCTAGATATGCAATATCACAAGATAAATGCATAAACCCTCACATTTCATAGCAAAGAACAAGTAGAATCCAAGAAATCACATATAGGTAAGCAAAATAGGTTTTGTAGAGCATGGGTTACCTCTTGAAGACCAAAAGACTTCTCTTTACACCACAACAAGCTCTCCACTAGGCTCACTTCTCAAACCCACTTCAAGATCAAACCAAAAGATCATAAAGATCATACCTTTAAGAAAAAGACAACTAAGATGGAACCAAAAAGACAAGACAAGCTTAGATCTTACCCTCCTAGATGCCCAAATAGGTGAAAGGTTGAATCTTGGAAGCAAAACTTGGAATCTTGACAAGGGTCTCAACTTGGCTTGGAGAATAAGCTACACTTCTTTTCTAGAGAGAAGGTAGAGATATTTTCTAGGATTATAAGGAATGAAATGAAGAAGTCTTCTAGGTTTAGGTTTGAATACTAACTCTTGATGAAAAGACAAGGTTACCTTTACTAACTCTTAGAAAGTGTAAGGAACAAGGGAACTCCCTTCAAAGCACAAGGTACAACACAACTTAAAGATTGACTAGTCAAATACTAGTCTTTGAGTATTAAAAATCAGGATTTTAGGAATCAATTCCTCAAAAGAATTAGAATTAATTACTCAATTAATTCATGGATTGGAGTGTGGATTTTTGGGGTGTCACACTTCGTGGGAGGTTTACCTTTGACAAAGACTGGGAAGGATAAGATATGGGTAATTGTGGATCGGCTAACCAAAACAGCTCGATTTATACCCATGAAAGAGACGTGGACGATGGAACAATTGGCCAGAGCATACGTTGAGAAAGTGGTTAAGTACCATGGGATACCCCGAGACATAGTATCTGACAGGGACTCCCGTTTCTTATCCCAGTTTTGGAGGACATTGCAAGCTACTTTGGGTACTAAGCTTAAGTTGAGTACAGCCTTCCATCCAGAGACCGACGGGCAGACTGAGAGGACTATACAGACTCTGGAAGACATGCTTAGAGCTTGCATGATGGGTTTTCAGGGTTCGTGGGACGAACACCTGGACTTAATCGAGTTTTCCTATAACAACACTCACCATTCGAGCATCAAAATGGCACCGTATGAAGCTCTATATGGACCGAAGTGTAAGAGTCCTTTGTGTTAGGAAGACGCGGTCGAAGGAGTAGTGCTTGGACTCCAGTACTAACAGGAAACTAGGGAGAAGGTTAAGTTGATACGAGAAATATTGAAAGCGGCCCAAGATAAACAGAAGTCGTATGCTGATCAAGGGAGAAGGCCAGTCGAGTTCTAAGTGGGCGATAATGTAACACCCGCGATTTTACCAAAAATTTAAAACTTAAATGCAAGAGATAAACAATCTAATCATCCATAATAATTAAGCGGAAGCAAGTCTATACGGGGGCATTATGCCACATCTTACATACAAAAGATGCACATGCGGAAATACTAAACCATTCAACAGAGTATAAAGAGTCAAGGCGCACATGCCGCTCAAAAGGCTCACATGCCGCTCAAAAGGCTCACATGCCAACAACAAAATGTCTGGACAAGGTGACTAGGCTATCTATCGCTCCAAGTCTAACGCTCTCGGACATCTACTCAAAACCTGTAGAACAAGGAAAACAAAACATGGGGATGACACCCAGTCAGCGAATATTGCTGGTAACCCATCAATACGCGTTAAATAGAATATATAGATAAGTATAAGTCAAAACCATTTTTCAAAACGGAATACAATATTTATCATTTCAAAAGCCAAGAGACAAGTCAACTTCAAGGACTCATTCACACTCTCAAAAGGAAAAGGAAATCAACATCCTTATGACATTAACAAGACAAGAATCATGGAAGACAATACAACTCGAGATGCACTCCACTGATCACAAAGTAGAATACATCAAGGCATGCTCATTAGCAAAGAACACACACACACATTGGAAACTACATGCCACAGTGACAACTACATGTCACAAGTATCATAGTTCCACCCTTATACCCTGTTCCAACTTTATGGCTACCCCCGACCTTATTTCAGTTCCAACCATTACCTCCTAGTGCCACCCTGTACTTCTGAGTCCAACCTTATGCCTCCGAGAACCGTCGTCCCCCCTCTAACATCTCCTATTTACCGGCCAAACTCTCAGTACACGAGGGTACCATTAATTTCAATCACACAACCTCCAACATATGAGCCTTTGCTCAAGTAACAGACCACCAATTTCAATCATAATCACACAAGTCATCATCATTACCAAGAAGATTAAGGTTCAACAATAACCTTAATCAAGCATCAATCAAAGGGTACAACGATTACATACGTTCACATCATAGGAATCAATTAATGGATCTCAACAAAGATATGAACTCATACTCAACAATGAAGGAACACAATCCGACAACAAACGATGGTCAACACAAGTTGCCAATCTCAATAGGAAAGAACAAACCGCACACACTAGCATTTCAACATCAAACTAGCATGCTTATCAAACGGGTAAACCAAAAGTAGTTCCAAAGAACATCCAAGACTCACATTAGCCCAACGAATCACAAAGTTGGACCCTTAGCACGATTCAAGACACCAAATCTTACATGGATTCCCAACATACCATTCTAGACATACGAAACATCAAGAAGACTCACAAATAGCCCAATAAAATAACATCGAGAGGTCAAAACATCAATACCGAGTCAAAAGAATCACGGGGAACAAATCCCCGCCACAATCCATAACGTTCCCCGTGGGTGGGGCCACAGGTGAACCTCCACCCGGGGGTACACCAACCCACGAGAACCTGTTCCCCGCGAGTGGGGCGGCGGGTAGGGCCCTCCCCGCGGGTACACCCTGTACACCAACATTATCCCTTCGGGGATTTTAAACAACAAGTCCTAATTCAAGTCCAGAACACCCAAAATCTCACACAAAACAACAATATGACTTGAACCCAAGAAATAGCCAAGAAATGGCATTCAAGAACCCTAAGAACCAGCTCAAAACATGCATCACCACAAGAAAATGCATCAAATCTCACATTTCAACACAAGAATTCAAGTATAAGCCAAGAAATCATCATATAAGTAAGAAAATAGGTTTTGTAAGGCATGGGTTACCTTTGTAGCCTAAAACTTCTCTTTCTCACCCTTAGAAAGCCTCTCCTAAAGCTCTTCTTCCACACCAACTTCATAAACAAACCAAAAGACAATAAAGATTTTATTTTTAGAAAAAGACATCTAGAAGGAGGTTAAAAACACCAAAAGAGCAAGGATCTTACCCTCCCCTATGCTCAAGATGAGGAAAGTAGGAATCTTGGAAGACAACTTGCAAGATTTAGGATGCCCAAATTCTAGCTTGGAGAAGAAGCTACACCTTTCTAGAGAAAAGTTAGAGATTTTGTGTTTAGATTGTAGGTGAATGAAATGAAGGGTTGTGACTAGGTTAGCTTTAACCACAAACTTTAGGTAGAAAGACATCTCTACCCTTACTAAAGTTGGAAGAATAAGGGAACAAGGGCACAACCCAAGAAGCATAAGGTACAACCCTTTGACTTTAAGTGACTAGTCAAATTCTAGTCCCTCAACTATTGAATTCAAGATTTTTAGGAATAAATTAACAAGGAAACTAGGATTAATTCTCTAATTAATCCTTAATTAGAGTTTGGATTTACGGGCTGTCACATCCTCTCCCCCTAACAAGAAGCTTCGTCCCCGAAGCTTGGGCACGACGAGTTCAAACAAAACGGGTAACACGAATCAACCATGTGACAAAAGGGAAAAACAAGAATACCATTTAAGCAACACATCATTGTTCCAAAAGGTGTAAAGTTTGTAAACGTCAAGGAATTGCAAGGTTTTCAAAAAGTCTAAAAAGGAGTTTCTTGAGCACCTGAGGTGAACAACTCCGGGTAACGCTCTCTCATAGCCGACTCCAACTCCCAGGTTACTTCTTCTACACCATGATGTGACCACCAAACTTTTACCATCTTTACCGACTTCCTGCGAGTCTCCCTGGTTTTGAAATCCAAAATCCGAAGCAGTCTTTCTTCGTAAGACATGGTACCATCAAGCGGAACCACCTCCAGCAGAATTACATGCGTCGGATCATGCACATACTTCTTAAGTTGGGACACATGAAAGACATTGTGCACCCGTTCCAACTCCATTAGTAACACTAGACGATATGCCAAACTCCCTATCCTTTCAAGAATCTCATAAGGCCCAATGAACCGAGGGCTTAAATTGCCTTTCTTCCCGAATCTCATAACTCCCCGGGTGGGAGAAACCTTCAACCACACCTTGTCTCCAACAGCGAACTCCACCTGATTCCTGCCTAAATCGGCATACGACTTCTGGCGATCCTGTGCCATTTTTATCCTCCCTTGAATGTGTTTGATTTTCTCCACCGTGTCATGCAAGTACTGTGGACCTAACATCACTAGGTTGACCAAGTTTTCCCAACATAACGGGCTACAACACTTTTGACCATAAAGTGCCTCGTACGGTGCCATTCGTATACTAGAATGGTAGCTATTATTATAAGAAAATTCTATTAGGTCCAGGTGTTCTTCCCACGAACCTTGAAAGTCCAACATACACGCCTTTAGCATATCTTCAATTGTTTGAATTGTCCATTCGGTTTGTCCGTCTGTGGCAGGGTGAAAAACTGTACTAGGATTCAATTTTTTCCTCATAGCCGCTAGCAAAGACTTCCAAAATTGGGATAGGAACCTCGGATCTCGGTCGAAGACAATGTCCCGGGTACACCATGGTACTTCACTACTTGGTTTACATAAGCTCGGGCTAACTAAGTCATCGTCCACGTTTCCTTCATCGCAATGAGTCGAGCCGTCTTGGTTAGCCGATCCACCACTACCCAAATCTTGTCCTTGCCGGTGCGGGTCACCGATAAATCTCCCACAAAATCCATGGAAATAGAATCCCACTTCCCTTGTGGTACTTCCAACGGCTGCACCAAATCTTTGGTTCTACAACGCTCAACTTTGACCTTTTGACAATTTAAACACCGACTCACGAATTCCGCTATTTCCTTCTTCATGTTGGGCCACCAAAAGAGATTTTTCACGTCTTTGTATAGCTTGTCACCCCCGGGGTGTATCGAATAAGGTGTGTTATGACCCTCCTCAAGAATTTGGCGCTTCAACTAGTCACACGACGCAGGTATGCATAAACGACCCTTGTATCTCAACCCTCCGTCGGTAGATAAATCAAAAGATCCTTTCTTTCCCTTATCCAGCTCACTCCTTATCTTCATCAGGCCGGTGTCTTTCAACTGTTCTCCCTTAATCTCCTCCAAGAGGGTAGGCACAATCCTCAGGTTGAATAGATGGATTTCCGCCTCCACTTTGCCTTGCTCCACTACCTTCAAGTTCATTCTTTGAAGTTCCTTACAAAGTTCGTCAGCCACCACCCAAATCGAATTGATAGCGTGCTTGGATTTCCTGTTTAGAGCATCGGCCACCATGTTTGCTTTCCCTTCGTGGTACTGGATGTCCAACTCATAATCCTTAATGAGCTCTAACCAACGTCTTTGACGCATGTTCAAGTCCTTTTGCGTGAAAATGTACTTGAGGCTTTTGTGGTCCGTGAAGATTTTACAGCGCACTCCGTATAAGTAGTGTCTCCAGATTTTCAAGGCAAAGACTACAGCTGTCAACTCTAGATCCTGAGTTGGGTAATTCTCTTCATGCACCTTGAGCTGTCTAGAAGCATAGGCAATCACCCTTCCATTCTTTATTAGAACACAACCCATCCCTTTCTTGGACGCATCGCTGTACACTTCAAATCCCTTTGTCCCCGATGGCAAGATTAACACGGGCACGGTAGTAAGCTTATCTTTTAACTCCCGGAATGCTGAATCACAATCTTGGTTCCATTGAAAAGGCACGTCCTTCTTTAACAACTTGGCTAGAGGTTGAGCCACCTTGGCAAAATCCAACACGAATCTGCGGTAGTATCCCGCTAACCCAAGGAAACTCGTCACTTCTGCTACCTTCGTTGGCACGGCCCAATCTTTGACTGCTCGAATTTTTTCCGGATCCACCGAAATACCTTTGCTGTCAATCACGTGCCCTAGGAACGCTACACTGTCCTTCCAGAATTCGCATTTAGAGAGTTTGGCGTACAACTATTTTTCCCTCAAAGTCTGAAGTACCGTTCGAAGATGCCTTTCATGTTCCTCTTTATTCCGGGAGTAGACGAGAATGTCATCGATGAACACAATCACAAAATCATCAAGATGTGGCTTGAATACTCGGTTCATCAAATCCATGAACACCGCTGGTGCATTGGTCAAACCGAACGGCATCACCGTGAACTCATAATGTCCATAGCGAGTCCTGAAAGCGGTCTTAGGTACGTCTTTACCAGCCACCTTCAGTTGATGATAGCCCGATCTCAAATCAATCTTAGAAAATACGCCAGCACCTCCGAGTTGGTCAAACAGGTCATCGATCCTCGGTAGTAGGTACTTATTCTTGACAGTTACTTGGCTGAGCTCGCGATAAATCGATAATCTATACACAACCTCATGCTCCCATCCTTCTTCTTAACGACGAGCACTGGCGCTCCTCATGGCGATGTACTTGGTCGGATATAACCCTTGTCCAGCAAATCCTGCAACTGAACTTTCAACTCGTGCATCTCCTTGGGCGCTAAACGGTAAGGGGCCTTCGATATTGGTGCCGTTCCAGGCACAAGGTTTACCGAGAACTCCACCTCTCTAGGGGGAGGCATGCTTGGAATTTCCTCGGGAAAAACGTCAAGGAACTCACGCACCACATGTATGGATTGAGCTGTGTCTCCTTTTGCCTTCAAATTCTCGACGGAACACAGAAAGACTTCGTGACCTTTCTCGACGTACTTCTCCATCCTTAACATTGACACTATCTTGACTCCAGACTCCCCTTCTGTCCCTCGATATGACACCCTCTTTCCACTTGGCCCTCTTAGTACGACCTTCTGTTCACCACAAAGAATCTGAGCTTTGAACTGTCCCAGCCAATCCATACCTAAGACTACATCCACTCCATCCAACACAAACTGGATCAGATTGCTAAGGAACTCTTCCCTGCTGATAACTATCTTGACATTCTCGAAAAGACGGCCACAAGAATTGATTTCCCTGGAGGCCACCTTCACACTCAGCTTCACCTCAACGCCATCGGTCAAATCCAACTTCTTCACGAGCTCCGAGGATACGAACGAGTTAGATGCACCGGAGTCCCGGTCACAACGTCGCCATCTCCAGCCCGAGCTTCACTTAAAGCGAGGATCTTCTCTTGAGACGACTCTCCTGTTGAGCTCTGGATTCCCAAGCTTCCAAACGGTCTTTGTCCGCGAGGCGGCAGTACTGTAGCATCACTGGGGCTTGCCCGAGTGGACGCACCACTCCTGATCTATCGCTCGACGACACTGGGGATGTTGTGAACTCCTGATACTCTAGGTTTCTTAACCACGTCACTAGCATCGTCGAACGTCACAGCACGATGGCGAGGCGGAGCCATGGTGATACTTCTACAACAACAACACGGTTACGGTAGGCACAAATAAAAAGCGCACCCTTACCTGGCACTAACTACAAGAAAGCTAAAGCTAAACTGAAACAACAAAGCGAACAGAGCAAACGGAAAACAACACACAGCTCACCACGCATCCTAGAAGTCCTAAGTCCTAAACACTTAGATACTTAAAGGTCATCTTATGGTCTCGAACCACACTTAACTTCTTAAAGTTTAGACTCTAACATCCTAGGCTCAAACCTAGGCTCTGATACCAACTGTAACACCCCCGATTTTACCAAAATTTTAAAACTTAAATGCAAGAGATAAACAATCTAATCATCCAAAATCATTAAGCGGAAGCAAGTCTATATGGGGGCATTATGCCACATCTTACATACTAAAGATGCACAGGCGGAAAAACTAAACTATTCAACATAGTATAAAGAGTCAAGGCGCACAGGCTACTCAAAAGGCTCACAGGCCAACAACAAAACGTTTAGACAAGGTGATTAGGCTATCTATCGCTCCAAGTGTAGCGCTCTCAGACATCTACTCAAAACCTGTAGAACAAGGAAAACATAACATGGGGATGACACCCGGTCAACAAATATTGCTGGTAACCCATCAATACGCGTTAAATAGCATATATAAATAAGTATAAGTCAAAAACATTTTTCGAAACGGAATATAGTATATATCATTTCAAAAGCCAAGAGAGAAGTCAACTTCAAGGACTCATTCACACTCTCAAAAGGAAAAGGAAATCAACATCCTTATGACATTAACAAGACAAGAATCATGGAAGATAATACAACTCGAGATGCACTCTACATATCACAAAGTAGAATACATCAAGACATGCTCATTAGCAAAGAACACACATTCACACATTGGCAACTACATGCCACCGTGACAACTACATGTCACAAGTATCATAGTTCCAACCTTATGCCCTGTTCCAACCTTATGGCTACCCCTGACCTTATTTCAGTTCCAACCATTACCTCCTAGTGCCACCCTTTACTTCTGAGTCCAACCTTATGCCATCGAAGACCGTCGTCCCCCCTCCAATATCTCCTATTCACCGCAGAACTCTCAGTACACGAGGGTACCATTAATTTCAATCATACAACCTCCAACATATGAGCCTTTGCTCAAGTAACACACCACCAATTTCAATCATAATCACAAAAGTCATCATCATTACCAAGAAGACTAAGGTTCAACAATAACCTTAATCAAGCATCAATCAAAGGGTACAACAATTACATACGTTCACATCATATGAATCAATCAATGGATCACAACAAAGATATGAAACCATACTCAACAACGAAGGATCACAATCCGACACCAAACGATGTTTAACACAAGTTGCTAATCTCAATTGGAAAGTACAAACCGCACACACTAGCATTTCAACATCAAACTAGCATGCTTATCAAATGGGTAAACCAAAAGTAGTTCCAAAGAACATCCAAGACTCACATTAGACCAACGAATCACAATTTAGACCCTTAGCACGATTCAAGACACCAAATCCAACATGGATTCCTAACATACCATTCTAGACATATGAAACATCAAGAAGACTCACAAATAGCCCAATAAAACAACATCGAGAGGTCAAAACATCAATACCGAGTCAAAAGAATCACGGGGAACAAATCCCCGCCACAATCCACAACGTTCCCCGCAGGTGGGGCCTCAGGTGGACCTCCACCCGCGGCTACACCAACCCACGAGAACCTTTTCCCCGCGGGTGGGGCGGCGGGTAGGGCCCTACCCGCCGTTCCGCCCGCGGGTACACCCTGTACACCAACATTATCCCTTCGGGGATTTTCAACAACAAGTCCAGAACACCCAAAATCTCACACAAAACAACAATATGACTTGAACCCAAGAATTTGCCAAGCATTGGCATTCAAGAACCCTAAGAACAAGCTCTAAACGTGCATCACCACAAGACAATGCATCAAATCTCACATTTCAACACAAGAATTCACAATTAGATGCCAAAAAATCATCATATAAGTAAGAAAATAGGTTTTGTAAAGCATGGGTTACCTTTGTAGCCTAAAACTTCTCTTTCTCACCCTTAGAAAGTCTCTCATAAAGCTCTTCTGCGACACCAACTTCATAAACAAACCAAAAGACAACAAAGATTCTATTTTTAGAAAAAGACATCTAGAAGGAGGTTAAAAACACCAAAAGAGCAAGGATCTTACCCTCCACTATGCTCAAGATGAGGAAAGTAGGAATCTTGGAAGACAACTTGCAAGATTTAGGATGCCCAAATTCTAGCTTGGAGAAGAAGCTACACCTTTCTAGAGAAAAGTTAGAGATTTTGTGTTTAGATTATAGGTGAATGAAATGAAGGGTTGTGGCTAGGTTAGCATGAACCACAAACTTTAGGTAGAAAGACATCTCTACCCTTACTAAAGTTGGAAGAATAAGGGAACAAGGGCACAACCCAAGAAGCATAAGGTACAACCCTTTGACTTTAAGTGACTAGTCAAGTTCTAGTCCCTCAACTATTGAAATTCAGGATTTTTAGGAATAAATTAACAAGGAAACTAGGATTAATTCTCTAATTAATCCTTAATTAGAGTTTGGATTTACGGGGTGTCACAAATAAGGTAACCCCGAATTTATGAACCAATAGTTGAGTTGCGCTAAGTATTCGAAGCTTTGATCATGCGTGAATTGTAGGTGTTATTAAAGGTGTCTCCCACTAAGGGAGTGATGAGATTTGGAAAAAAGGGAAAGTTAAGCCCTCGATTCATAGGGTCATATGACATAGTCGAGAAGATTGGGACGTTAGCTTACCCGTTTAGCTCTACCCATGGAGTTGGAAAAGGTACAATGTTACACCTTAACATTAGATTTAATCCTATGGGTTTGTTCTTAGATGTGTTTTCACTACTACAGAAAACGGTTTTAACGTCGGTTAAAATACCCCATTTAACGTCGGTTATCTTTCGACGTCGACTTTAGAGACGTCGTAAGTAAATGATACGACGTCGGTTAAACAACCGACGTCGTATGTAACATACGGCGTCGGGTTTTAGGGTAAATCCGACGCCGTATATTATTTATATTTTAAAAAAAATAATAATTAACATATGGCGTCGGTTATTACTTAAAAACCGACGCCGTATATATTTATTTTTTTTTTAAGAAAAAAATAATTAACATACGGCTTCGGAGTTTAGGTAAAAGCCGACGCTGTATATATTTATTTTTTTTTAAGAAAAAAATAATTAACATATGGCTTCGGAGTTTAGGTAAAAGTCGACACCGTATATATTTATTTTTTTTAAGAAAAAAAAATAATTAACATACAGCTTCGGAGTTTAGGTAAAAGCCGACGCCGTATATATTTATTTTTTTTTAAGAAAAAAAATAATTAACATACGGCTTCGGAGTTTAGGTAAAAGCCGACGCTGTATATATTTATTTTTTTTAAAAAAATAACATACGACGTCGGCTTTATCCTAAAAGCCGACGTCGTATGTTATTATATTTTTTTTTATTATATTCGTTTTATGGTTTCTACCCAACCTGTATCAATTTTCAAATCCTGCGCAGCTAGCAATTTAACATTCAACATCAACTAATTTATTAAACTAATTCAAACTATTAAACATGAAACTAATATAAAGAACATAATTCATTAAGCTAATTCAAGCTACTAATTAAACATAAAACTAATATAAGTACCACAATTCAACAAAACTACTAAACATTACTCCAATAAACATAAACTAATTTTATACGTAAAGTATCAAACTATTAAACATGAAACTAATATAAAGAACACAATTCATTAAACTAATTCAAGCTACTAAACATAAAACTAATATAAGTATCACAATTCAACAAAACTACTAAACATTAAGCCAATAAACATAAACTAATTTTAAATGTAAAGTATCAACTAAGAAGCATTTTATTAAGTCATTCATCAATAAGAAACTTAGACCATTTGTCTCTAACTTCATCAATCTCTTTTTTGTTGTAGGGCAATCTTCCTTGTCTTTCCAAAGCCTACAAAGTTCAAAAGAAATAAAATTAATAAATAAGCAAGTATTTTTAAACATTTGAAGCAAAAAGATATATTATGAAATTACTTGCCTTATCCATTCCTTTGCTTAGGTTGTTGGAAACAATTTCCAACATGAACTTCATCACATAATAACCACATTCGGTGGTTCCCTTTTGTATAGCACACTACATTGAATTACATTCAAATTAAAATAAATTAATAAAAAAAAACAATAAGTTTGGATGTTTTACAATGTGAATGAAGTACTTACCGAACATATAGTCCATTTTGGTGAACGATTTTGTATCTTTCCACTCATCATGTTTGTTGCAGTCATACACCTATTAATATAAGACATAGAATATATATAAATACTTGGCATCACTAGTTTAATGATAACTACTAATTAATTATATAAATTTACATACGTTTCCATTATATGTTTAATGTCTTCACGCGGCCCATGACCAAGTGAATCAAACCAAAAAATTTCATTTAGTCGAGGACAAATAGCCATCAACATCCAATGCTCACTACAAATAAATAATTTATTAGTTTTAAGTGAATATAATATATAATAAAAATATATTATATATAAGTACTTTTATTTAAAACGTAATTAATACTTACTTGAGAACATATGGGGCTAAGTATACCACTTTCTTCCCAGACTGCATGGTGGAATTTATATACGATTTCCTGTCTTCCATATTATTCATTTGTGGTTGAATCCAATATGGATCTAGGAAGCCATACATGTCTTTTGATGCCAACTCAAAATCAATATAAACACCCCTATTCACAAACACAACCAATTATATATAGATTACCAACTATATAAATATAAAACTATTATGAATAAATAATACTAAAGAACTTGTTACTTCATAAAGAACTGAACTAGAGAAACATCGATGGTCTCCATGTGAAAAAGAAACAAAGTCTTATGATGGTATATCTCAACTTTTTAGGCAATATGCCTCTAACAGCCACCGGCAATAGTTGTTGCATTAAGACATGACAATCATGAGACTTCAACCCCACCAACTTCAAATCTTGCATATTAACAAGTCTACTAATATTTGATGAATACCATTGTGGTACCTTTACTCCACGTAAACACTCACAAAAACTTATTTTCTCCTTTCTTGATAAAGTATGAGCAGCCGGAGGCAAATATGTTCTCTTATCCCCGCAACGTGGAGCTAATGTAGGTCGTATACACATTTCAACCAAATCCAATCTAGCATTGAGTCCATCTTTAGTCTTACCTTTTATGTCTAAAAGAGTTCCAACAAGACTATCACATACATTTTTCTCCACATGCATCACATCAATACTATGTCTCACATCTAGTGTCTTCCAATATGGAAGATCAAATAATATAGATTTCTTTTTCCATGGACTCTTCTCATTTGTAGGTACCTTTTTTGACCTCTTACCTCTTTGAGATTGAAGCTTTTGAGTCTTACCAAAAGTAACATTGATGCATTCAACTCGTTCATAAACTTGATTCCCTGTTAATGGTTGTGGAGCATCTGTATAGTCTTGGACCCCATTGAATGCCTTTTTAAATTTTCTATAAGGGTGAAATTTATCAAGAAATCTCCGATGCCCCATGTATACAGTCTTTCTACCATGAACCAGTTGATGATAACAGGTATTATCTTCACATATGGGGCATGCCTTATGACCTTTGACACTATATCCAGACAAGTTTCCATAAGCTGGAAAGTCATTGATTATGCAAAAAAGCATTGCATGCAACTTAAAAGTCTCCTTCCGGTATGCGTCAAACACTAACACACCTTCATCCCATAATTGCTTCAAGTCATCAATCAAAGGCGCCAAAAAAATATCTATATCATTACCTGGTTGTTTTGGCCCAGAAATCATCAAGCTTAATAATATGTATTTGCGTTTCATACACAACCACGGGGACAGATTATAAATTATCAACATAACTGGCCACGAGCTATGCTTGCTACTTAGGTTCCCGTGGGGGTTAATACCATCAGTACAAAGTCCAAGTCTAAGATTTCTCGACTCGTGGCCAAATTCAGGATATGCATTATCAAATGTTATCCATTGAGAAGAATCAGCCGGGTGTCGAAGCTTGCCATCGGAAATTCTTTCATCTGCATGCCATGATAAGTTCTTCGCATCGCTTGGATTTGCAAACATGCGCTTAAATCTTGGAAGAATTGGGTGATACCACAAAACTTGAGCTGGTGGACTTTTCAAACGTACTTTACTACTCTCTCTTGTTTTATAACGAGATGCCCCGCATATTGGACATGCATGCAAGTCTTTGTAATCATTCCTAAACAATATGCAATCGTTAGGGCAAACATGTATCTTTTTGTATCCCATACCCATGGGACACAACATCTTTTTGGCATCATATGTACTCTTGGGAAGTTCATTACCATCTGGAAGCATATCATTGACTATTTTAAGTAACGC
This sequence comes from Ipomoea nil, assembly GCF_001879475.1. Lineage (NCBI taxonomy): Eukaryota > Viridiplantae > Streptophyta > Magnoliopsida > Solanales > Convolvulaceae > Ipomoea > Ipomoea nil. The sequence goes on along the minus strand of NW_017616910.1, from coordinate 3,756,629 downwards.
AGTAAAGCTCTTGTCGCTCCACCCATTCCCAGCTTTCAAGTTGAATAATTTTAATACAGCAGATAATCTAGTATATTTACTACACCCTGGCCATAAAGGTTGTTTTGAATCATTCAATAATTCATCCAACTCATTTGACCGATTGGTAAACTCTTCTCCAACATCGCGAAACATTTCATCCAACCGATCTTCAAACTCATCATCTTCATTGTCAACATACATGTTAGATGTTGTAGCCACATCGCTTTCACCGTGCCAAATCCATTGTGTATAATATGGATTAATCCCATTAACGATTAGATCATCATATATGTCATCTTCACCTAACCTTTTCTGATTACAACACTTCGTACAAGGACAGAAGAACCTCTTATTACTATTCGGAAGGTTATTATTTGCAAACTGTAAAAAATTTCTAACTCCATCCTCATATTCCTGACTAAGTCGATTAGCTTTCATCCAACTTTTATCCATCACAAGCCAATCTAAAATAATAATAACCTAGTTAAACATTTGTTAACAACATTTTAACAAATTTATATAATTATAACTACTACAACAAATACACTATATTCATTTCGGCCAATTAAATAATTAAGCTAATATTACATTTTGATTTAAAATATTACATTTTTTTCATAAGTATCATAATTTCTTTCATTAGTAAGAATTAAACAATTTATTCATTATTAGAATTACATTTTTCTCACAACATTTTCCTACTTGGTAAGTTATTATTTGGTAAGTTATATACTTGAAAAAGGCAAATTATGGACCAAGATTCACCTAGCATGGTGGGCCTTGGTCCAAAACAACGTCATTTTATATTGAGTATCAACTAGTGCAATATATTCAATAACATCATCATGTATTATACACACTTCTTAGCTTGTTCAATCAAATTATTTGGTAAGTTATATACTTGAAAAAGGAAAATTATGGACCAAGATTCACCTAGCATGGTGGGCCTTGGTCCAAAACAACGTCATTTTATATTGAGTATCAACTAGTGCAATATATTCAATAACATCATCATGTATTATATATACTTCTTAGCTTGTTCACTTAAATTATTTAGTAAGTTATATACTTGAAAAAGGCAAATTATGGACCAAGATTCACCTAGCATGGTGGGCCTTGGTCCAAAACAACGTCATTTTATATTGAGTATCAACTAGTGCAATATATTCAATAACATCCAAAACAACGTCATTTTATAGACATATTTGTTCTATATGTCTATAAACTAAACCTTATTCCTTAATGTTCATACACAATTATTCCTAAAATTTCAAGATATACACAATAATATATAAACAAAATTTCATAAAATTCCACATATACACACAACAATTCATAATTGACCCACTAACTTATAAAATTAAATATATATACACAATTATTCCTAAAATTTCGAAAATATACACAATAATAATATATAAAATTCGAAATTCAAAAAATATATATACATAACCATTTTTAATTTATAATATAAATATATATATATATATATATATAAATATATAATAAAAACTAATTTTTAATATACAATATAATATATATATATATAAATACGTACGTACCTTACAGAACCAGCGGCGACGGCGAGCGACAAGCGGGTTGCGGCGGCGTCGACGTGCGGCAGTCGCGAGGGCGAGGACGACGTAGGGTGACGGCGAGCACCGAGGCACTGTTGCGAGCGATGCCGAGGACGACGTCGACGTGCGGCGAGCGAGGCCGAGGGCGACGGCATTGGGCGGCGGCGGTATACGGCGTTCGACGATGAGTGAGGACGATGAGCGTTGAGCGTTGAGCGATGAGTGAGACAGAGCAGATGATGAGACGATGATCGATGTGATGAGATCTGAAATGTGAAGACTACACGTACGTACTGTTAGGGTAAATAAAATATATACGGCCGGTTATTTTACGTATCCGACGCCGTATAATTATATTTATTTTTTTTTAAATTTGAGTATACGGCGTCGGCGTTATACGTTGCCGACGCCGTATACCATTTAATTTTAATTTTTTTTAATTAATGGAGATACGGCGTCGGAGAATACATCTCCGACGCCGTATCTTCTATTTATTTTTATTTTTTTTTAAAATTTGAGTATACGGTGTCGGCGTTGTACGTCGCCGATGCCGTATACTATTTTTTTTTAATTAATGGAGATACGGCGTCGGAGAATACATCTCCGACGCCGTATCTTCTATTTATTTTTTATTTTTTTTAAAAAAAGTTTGAGTATACGGCGTCGGCGTTGTACGTCGCCGACGCCGTATACCATTTTTTTTAATTAATGGAGATACGGCGTCAGAGAATACATCTCCGACGCCGTATCTTCTATTTTTTTTTTTAAATTTGAGTATACGGCGTCGGCATTATACGTCGCCGACGCCGTATACCATATATCTATGTATTTTTTTTTTATTTGAGATACGGCATCGGCGACGTATAACGCCGACGTCGTATCTCGTATTTATTTATTTATTTATTTTTTTAATTAATATACGGCATCGGCCATACCAAATAACCGACGTCATATGTATTTTAAAAAAAATAAAAAATAATTTTAAATATTTAACGTCGGATTTTCAAAAAACCGACGTTATAATGTAGTTGTCCGTTTTCTGTAGTAGTGTTTGGGACCGAGTGTAGGTGCACGACGTGTTCCATGTCTCGCAGCTGAAGAAGTATATCCCGGACATCACCCATGTAATCCAACCTGAGGAAGTAGAGGTAGATGAGTCCCTCACTTATGAGGAAAGGCCAATTCGGATCCTCGATCACAAGACCAGGGATACGAGAAGGAAGAAGGTGAAGCTAGTTAAGGTTTTGTGGTCTAATTAGTTGTCTGAGGAGGCCACTTGGGAGACCGAGGAGGAGATGATGAGCCGTTATCCGGCCCTCTTTGATCAAGGTAACTAGTTAAGTTCTTAAGTTCAGTTAATAGATTCATTTGTGTAGTTGTTTAGACTTTAGTTAAGTTAGACAAGAACTCAAGAGATTTCTAAACCTTCCAAAGTATTCCAACAGAAAATTTTCAACCTTTTGGTTATATCTCCCTTAATCTTCGAGAACTTGATCCATTCATTTCTTCTAAGTTTTGGGACGAAACTTCTTTTAAGGGGGATAGAGTGTAACAACCCAAAATTTTATTTTATAAATCCAATTTTAAGAAATTTCGAAAATAGCTATTTTAACTCCATTAATTTTTATTTTTTTTACGATCAATTGGTGTTTGAATAAACTATTTTGTCACAGTTTAAATTAATCCGACACCAAAACTTATTTTATTCCAAAATCCTAAATTTTTGGGTACTTCGCGTACCAAGTTTTAAATCGAGAAATCAATCTGAGTCAAACCGGGAGGATTCAAAAAGATTTTAAACAAGGGTTCATCTAGATAACCTTTTGAGAAATTCATTTTTAACCCCAAAGTATTTAAAATAGCATTTCTAGCCCTTGGCCCATGGAGCATGGTTGACCACTAGACATCCAAAGCCTTTCCTGCCTCATCTTTTGCCCATAGAAATTACTCTTTTGCCCTCACCCAATCATTTGCTTTCTACCTAGGGTTTTCCACCCTATATAAACAACACTATTCATTTGTTAAACTTTGATCTCCAACCTTGCCTCTCCTAAACCTTTGTCTGATAGAAGCAAAAGAAGAATTTGCAGTAAGTTTTCCTTCACTCATTTTCCATCTTAGCTTAAGGGTTCCTCTCTATTTTAGCTTCAATTTCCGAGGTTTCTTAGTCTTGGCTTGTGTTTGAGATGTTTAGGTGGTGAAGGAGGTGGTGTTTGAATAGAGAGGAGGTAGAGATCCATACAAGAAAAAGAAGCTACAAGAGGTATAACCCCATTGACTCCTTCTTAAGTTTTGGCTCTGTGAAGCCTTTGTTATTGAGTAGAAATGAGTAGAAATTATGAGATTTTGTTGTGTTTATGCTTGGAAGTGATCTAGTATTTGTATTTGAGTTGTTAAGAATGTTTTGGACTATTTTTGGAATATTTTGCATATGAAAATGTCATCTGGTGCACACACAGTGTGCACCAGACCAGACCAGCGGCCCTAGCCGCAGCCCATCAGGAGGGCCGCCGGCTAGAGTTGGAGTTACACGGGACTAGGGCACGACCCTGGAAGAGGGCCGCCACCTAGGCTCGTTATTGTAACGGGGCATATAGGGCGGCTCATGAGGAGCCCCACCCAGGCCCCTTAGTATTGATTTGGGACAAATCTGTGCAGTGGCCGGGCCCTTGTGGCTCAGCTACGTGTCGTTTCGAGCCAGATGTCACGGGCCCTTGTGGCTCGGTACCTTGGGATCGTCTCGACGCACGTTTTGGCTTTGATTTCGTTGAATTTTGATAAAAAATGAGCATGTTATGATGAATTTGTTGAGGAAATTACTACACAGTGCATATTTGCTTAGTTCTCTGTGTATGAGAAATGCTTAGCTTTGTAATCTGATGTTATTTTTATTGAGTAGAGAAGCATGATTATTTGAGAATATGATTTATTATGCAAGCATGACTAATATATGATCTTTGCTCAAGGAGAATTGAAGCATATTTGTTAATATAAATGTATAGAATTTGCTATGTTGCAAACCGAGCATGATATTATATTCTTGAGTATTTTATGGTTTATATACATGGTTTAGAAGCATGTTATAGAGTATTTTGCATCTCACATATGTCATATTTCAAGAATGCATAAGGGGCCAGCGTGAGCCCAAGTATTACTTTCAAAAAGTAATGAGCATGTAATATATCATTCTTTGTTGCATTGAGGAGTAGTAGAGTTGTTGCATACATGAGATTGATGCATGAGAGATATATCTATGTATTATCTATATCGGTGAGGTTTTGGAGGATCCCGTATGGACTATGTCCTCTCGGATGATTTTATGGACATTGCGGTCCTATTATATGTAACGAGACGTATTCCCACGTTACGAGGTTGGAAACTGCCCGCCAGGCTTGGAATCCTGGCCAGGGGTTGTGCACACTAATAGTTCGGTACCTGATTCCACAGAGTGAGAACCACGAGATTGGTTCCGTAGACGGTAGGAGATATTGGGTCGGATTTACACCGCTCCCGATGGGGCAATTCACGCTACGGTGAAACCCTGAGTCGTCTACGAGTGAGAAGAAAAGAAAGTGAGTCAAGAGAGACTCAAGAGAATAGAAAGTGAGTCAAGAGAGACTCAATGAGACCTCCACAGAATGTACTCTATTTTTACAACTGAGTGTACATGAGTATATATTTATAGTATTGCATGAGATTGCATATGAGTATGCGTAGAGTATTGCACGAGATTGCATGTGACTATAGTATTGCACTAGATTGCATTCGAGTAGAATATCGTATGTGTTTGTATAATGAAAATGTTGATTTAAGTTTGTACATCGAGCATGAACGTATAGTCATATATGAAGCCTTATATATCCAGTTTATGTGATGAGAATTTGAGAGCATGAGAATACCTATTATATAGTTTATTAGCATGATATTACTTGTAAGCATGAGTTTCTTGTTAAGTTTATTGTGAAGTTTACATGTTGAAGTATCTAGGTTGTTAAGTCTTATGTTTTGAAGCATGTTTGTTGATATTATAGGTTGCAAGCATCTAGAAAGTATATGATAGATCTAAAGATGTATATGAGATAAGTTTGTTGTATACAAGTGAAATCAAATGTTTTCAAAGTATATTCTATAGTACTTTACAGGGTTGAGTGTGGTTATACTTAGCTTCGTGCTAACGGGTGTTTTCCTATTTGTCTATGTGTTGCTTGCAAAACCCTTTTCAGGTGGGCCCAACAGTGAGAAGTGATCGAGTTAGATTAGTCTCGTAGTTTGAGATGTCTAAACTCTTATGCTTTGTTGATGACTTTATTATCCAGATTTTAGACTTATGTTGATTTGTAGACTTTGATGATGTAGACTTTTGAGGTGACCTTTTTTCCCCTTATGATTTTAGTTCATATTATGGATGTTAGATATTTAATTAGTTTCTAGTTCTACCCCTTACCTGTGCAATCACCACGTAGTGGTGGTTGTGGCAGTGACATTCCCACTAGTTATCTTTTAGCTATTTAATTCTGCTGCTTAGTTTATGATTTATGAGTAAGAGTTAGAAAAGTGGTGTGTTACAGAATGAAAGGGTAAAGAAGAGGCAACATGTTGAAGCTGCTGATGCCAAGAGGAGAATCAAGGAAAGATTTGACTCTGTCTGGAGAATCACTTGGAAAGAGCTAGATGCAACTCCTACAGGTGCTATTTTTGAAATTCTAAGGAATAATTGTAACACCCCGTGTTACGGCCTTTAATCCTGGATTAATTATTTAATTAATCCCGCTAATAATAATAATTAAATATGATTAATTATGTTAAGTTCCCCTTTAATTAATTAATAGGGTCCACCATGAACCGTGGACCCTTGCCTAAATTAGAGGCTTAAGCCTATTAGGAATAAAGATAGTAAACCTTTTACTATTCAGATCCTAATTAGGAATTCTAGACCTAGTTATCTATTAGGAATAAAGGAAGTAGGCCTTTTATTATTCAGATTGTGATTAAGATCCGCTTTAATTAATATGGACCCTTATCCCTAAAGCAAGTCCCTGAGTCCTATAAGGAATAGAATTAGTAAACCCATACCATTCAGGCCCTAATTAGGAGTCTTAAATATATAAATAGGGAACTTAGGAGACACCCAGAACCCCCCACACGCCTAAACGCCCCATCGCCCCAGGAGAGCTCCAAGAATTCCCTTAGAAGAAATCAAGAAAGCAAGAAAGCTTAAAGAAAGATCCTTCATAGCCAAGGAATTAATTAAGGCTAAGAGGTAACCCATGTCTCAACAAAACCTATTTTCATAGCTATGATTTCCCTTTAGGGTTTCCCCCATATTATTGTAAATGGCGATTGATGATGATTATTATTGATGTCGATATAAATGATTCCGTGAGGAATCTTGATAATCTTGATATTGGGAGTTTCTTGATAATTATGATGTTCTTGATGATTAATTGGGACTTTGATGATTATGTGTTGTTCTTGATGATTATGATGTTTTTGATGATTAATTGGTATCCTTGATGATTATGTGTTGTTCCTACCGAATCTTGCAATTAGAAGACGAATTGTATTCTTGTTGATATAAAAGTGATTAGAACCCTAGGTTGTATCGTATGATATTATTCTTGGATTATCGGGTGGGGAAATCGCATGTTTGGGTGTTGATTATGATTAGAAAAGCATGATAGGTTATGTGCCGTTCGTTTATCGTATTTGATCCGTTAATTGTCTATGTGTTGTCGTTGATTACATTGAAAAGTGTCTAAGCATGGTTTCGGGTTCCACAATTGTTCCCGGGACGAAAAGTGGTGAAAAGAGTCAGTGGGGGGTAGGTGGGGGGGTAGGGGACCCACCACCTACCCGCGGCAATTCGGGCAGCTCCGGCAGCAGGCGGGCAGCTGCCCGCCGGGCACCCGCTGCCCGGAACAGTGATGGCCGGCGGGCAGCCGGCGGGTGGACCCCCACCCACCGGCTACCCGCTGGAATTTTCCCACCTCGGGACCCCGACTTCCCCGTTTGATGTTTCCCCGATCCCTGTGGTGTCCCAACGGACCCCGTTTGTCGTGCCTATGTCTAGTTTGATATTTCGGGTACCGTTCGTAGGTTTATGAGTCTATTATATTGCATGCTAGTTGAATTGGTATCCCGTTGACCTAGGTGGAAGAAGTATGAACCCCTTAGGACTATTCTTAGTACGTGATGGATCACGCATAAGGTTGTTATACGCTTTATCCCCCTTCCCAATGTGTAATGTGGGTTGCATGTGCTTGCTATGTGTTATGTGTGCGTGTTGCCCCAATTCGGTTGCGATCGGATTGGTTATCCTGAGCTGCGGTTCAGAAGCCGGCTACAGTCAGATGGGAATTCCTGGCTGCAGTCGGATGACGGTATCCTGGGCTGCGGTCCAGAAGCTGGTTGTAGTCAGATGGGAATTCCTGGCTGCAATCAGGTGACATCTTTCCTGAGCTGCGGTTCAGAGGCTGGCTGTAGTCAGATGGGGATTCCTGCTACAATCAGATGACACACTCTCTTGGGCTGCGGTCCACTGTTTGGTTGCGATCAAACATTATGATGAGCTGCGGTTCATCGGTCGGTTGCGATCGACCTCCCCGTGTTGCGATACGGGGCATGGTGCTGTGGGGCCGTGTCAGAGCTATATGCGCTGACCCGCATGTATGGGCATGCGAGTGGTCCTGTGGCGCCAACAACGTGCGTTATGTGTGGTGACATGGACGAGTTGTGATTATGAGCGTCTTGGGGGATGTGACTATGGGATTTATATTGGGGATTGTTCATGCTGGATTATGATCATTGTTTATGCTTTGCCTTATCTGCCTTATCTGTTGTGAACTGCATATGCTCGTTATAACTGTTGCTTGTGTCTGACCTTATCTGTCGAGTCATTCCCGGTTTTAAAGCTAGAGTTCGTAGGATATATTCTCATGCTCAAAATGGTTTTCGTATATCTATATATATATTGCTATATGTATTGTATTTCAACGCGTTGGAGTGGGTTACCAGCATCTCTCGCTGAACAGATATATTTGGCTTTCAGGCACAGAAGAATAAGTCACTGGAGAGCGCTAGTACTCGGAACGTAGAAGTAGTTAGTCCCCTTTCGGCCTGCGTGCCATATTATGCATTTACATTATTGAGGATATTAGTTAGTTAGCCTGTGCACCTGGGTTCTCCAGCTCAGGTGTGGCATAGCACCCCGCACACTTGTATTATGTTTTGGGATTTAATGAGATAATACCTTTATTTTATAAGTTTTAAATGTTTCGAAAATCTGGGGTGTTACAATAATACTACCTCATTCACTAACAGTATAAATTCCGAAGAATTAATTAGATGGTGGAGATGTGGAGTCATTGCAGGAGGAGACATCCTTGAAGCTTTCAATAATTATTAAAGCTTAAGGATTACAAAATTATATGACTATCTAGTGATAAGATATAACATCAGGGCCCCAAGGGAGCAGATCAATAAGATTTTAGACCAAGCTGCAGCAAGGCAAAGAATCTTCAAGATGAACAAGGCTACAGGCTACGTAATGAATAATTTTGTAATGTTTACTTATTTATGCTTTCATTGCCAAATTGGTATAATTGTAATACTTTTTGAGATGGTGAATAAAATATTTTGTGTGAGTTCATGGAGTTTAAATATTTCCATCATTTAAAATTCCTAGAACTTTAAATTGTCAAACTCAATTATGAGCTGATTGTAATGAAAAATCCTTTCATGGATAAATATAGCTTCAAAATTTGGGTATAGGTTTTGACATCATCAAAAAGGGGGAAATTGTTAGGAACTTTTTGTTTTAGATTTTCATGATACCAAATGATAGGAAATTTTAGTCCTCAATTATTTTATTTTGTAAACTTAGAATTATTTCTGCTCAAACTTCAAATTTTCCGAATAGTAACTCGAGAAATCAAAGTTCGAATGGTTAAATCGATTTGAATGATAACTCAAAAGGTTACATTTCGGTTAGTCTCAACAAATTCAATTAGTAACGCGAATGGTTATCTTTTGGAGAAGAGTTGAAGACTGTAGACTTGAAGACATGAAGATTCGAAGAGTAGAAGACTACATGACCAAAAGCTTACAAATACCAAGAGATGGAAGGGCCTACCTTTCGAGGTGTAAGAAGAACGAATGGTAAGGACAACCATTTGTAGCCGAAAGTTTGCCTAGGTCGAAAGATGTAATGACCTACCTTTCGAGGTGTAGAAGGGACGAATTGTAAAGCCCACCATTTGTATCTGAGAGGTAATATAAGGTTTAAGGTTCGAAGAGTTAACCTAGTGTAACACCCCAGATTTTTAAGACTTTTAAAACTTATATAATAAAGGTAGAATCTCATTAAATCCCAAAATATAATACAAGCGTTCGGGGTGCTATGCCACACCTGGGCTAGAGAACCCAAGTGCACAGGCTAACTAACTAATATCCTCAAAAGCGTAAATGCATAAACATGGCACGCAGGCCGAAAGGGAAACTATCTACTTCTACACTCCAAGTTCTAGCGCGCTCCAGTGACTTAATCTTCTGTGCCTAAAAGCCAAATATATCTGTTCAGCGAGAGATGCTGGTAACCCACTCAAACGCGTTGAAATACAATACATATAGAGATATATATAGATATACGAAAACCATTTTGAGCATGAAAATATATCCTACGAACTCTAGCTTTTAAAACCGGGAATAACTCGACAGATAAGGCCAGACACAAGCAACAGTCATAACAAGCATATTCAGTTCACAATAGGCAAGGCAGATAAGCTAAGCACAATTAATAATCACAACCCAACATAGCAATCCCCAACATAAATCCCGTAGTCACAACCCCAAGATACTCATAACCACAACTCATCCATATCTCATCACACAAGCACACTTTGTTGGCGCCACAGGACCAATCGCATGCCCATACATGAGGGTCAGCGCATATAGCTCTGACACGGCCCCGCAGCACCCTGCCCCGTATCGCAACACGGAGGGGTCGATCGCAACCGACCGATGAACCGCAGCTCATCATAGTTTGATCGCAACCAAACAGTGGACTGCAGCCCAAGAGAATGTCATCTGACCGCAACCAGGAAAGTTTGAACCGCAGCTCATATAGGAACGTTTGGTCGCAACCAAATGGTGGACCGCAGCCCAAGAGTATCAATCTGACCGCAACCAGCTTCTGAACCGCAGCTCAGGATAACCAATCCGATCGCAACCGAATTGGGGTAACACACACACATAACACATAGCAAGCACATGCAACCCACATTACACATTGGGAAGGGGGAGAAAACGTATAACAAAACCTATGCGTGATCCTTCACATACTAAGAATAGTCCTAAGGGGTTCATACTCCTTCCACCTAGGTCAACGGGATACCAATTCAATTAGCATGCAATATAATAGACTCATAAACCTACGAACGGTACCCGAAACATCAAACTAGACATAGGCACGATAACGGAGTCCGTTGGGACACCACGGGGATCGGGGGAACATCAAACGGGGAAGCCGAGATCCCGAGTGGGGTAAATTTCCAGCGGGTAGCCGGTGTGTGGGGGGCCACCCGCCGGTTTCTACTGTTCCGGGCAGCGGGTTACCGGCGGGCAGCTGCCCGCTCGCCGGCTGCCCGCTGCCAGAGATGACTTCTCGGCCGTGGGTAGGTGGCGGGTCCCCTACCCCCCCACCTACCCCCCACTGACTCTTTTCACACATTTACGCCCCTGGAACCATTGTAGAACCCGAAACCATGCTTAGACACTTTACAACGCAATTAACAACAATACGTAGACAATTAACGGATCAAATACGAGAAACGAACGTCGCATAACCTATCATGCTTTTCTAAACATAATAAACACCCAAACATGCGATTTCCCCACCCGATATGCCAAGAATAATACCATACGAAACAACCTAGGGTTCTAATTACTTTTATACCAATCAAGAATACGATTCGTCTTCTAATTGCAAGATTCGGTAGGAATAACACACAAGCATCAAGAACATCACACAACTTATCAAGAACGTTAACAAGAACATCAACCTAGGGTTCTAATTAATTTTATATCAACAAGAATACGATTCGTCTTCTAATTGCAAGATTCGGTAAGAATAACACACAAGCATCAAGAACGCCATACAATTATCAAGAACGACATATAATCATCAAGAACTCCACATAATCACCAAGAACACCATAATCATCAAGAATCTCCCAATATCAAGATTACCAAGATCCCCCATGGGATCATCATATCAATCATCAATAATAATCATCACAAATCATTAATACACAATAGTATGGGGAAACCCTAAGGGGAAATCATAACTATGAAAATAGGTTTTGTTGAGACTTGGGTTACCTCTTAGCCTTAATTAATTCCTTGGCTATGAAGGATCTTTCTTTAAGCTTTCTTGCTTTCTTGATTTCTCCTAAGGGAATTCTTGGAACTCTTTGGATGGTGAGAGATTATTGTGGTGGGAATTCTAGGTGCCTCCCAAGTTCCCTATTTATATATTTAAGACTCCTAATTAGGGCCTAAATGGTATGGGTTTACTAATTCTATTCCTTATAGGACTAAGGACTTGTTTTAGGGATAAGGGTCCATGGTCTACATTGGACCATATTAATTAAAGAGGATCCTAATCATAATCTGAATAGTAAAAGGCCTACTTCCTTTATTCCTAATTGATAACTAGGTCTAGGATTCCTAATTAGGATCTGAATAGTAAAAGGTTTACTTTCTTTATTTCTAATAGGCTTAAGCCTCTAATTTAGGCAAGGGTCCACGGTTCATGGTGGACCCCATTAATTAATTAAAGGGAAACCTAACCGAATTAAATCGTATTTAATTATTATTATGGGAATAATTAATCCGGGATTGAAGGCCGTAACACGGGGTGTTACACTCTCCCCCCCTTACGAGAAGCTTCGTCCCCGAAGCTTGGAAATCATTGCGGGGGTAACGAGTCAAAAGTAGTACGGTGGTCCTATCGAGAAAGTATTCTACAGGGAAACTGTGCAATTGTATGTCTATGTGTGTCGGGCTTTTGGGAACAATTAGGTTTATAAGGCTAAGTGTGTGGGTTTCAAACTTGAGGACAAAGTGAATTCGGGAATTAGGATCAAGGTTTTCAGGGTTGCAACTTAGGTTGTGAGGTTGCCACCTTGTGTGGAATCGTTAAAACATGGAATCAAGAATGGGGTTGAATGGGTAGAGAGGGTTTTGAAGTAAGGAGGGGGCCGATTTTTCGAGGGAGGGAAGGGAATTCGGCTAGGATGGGTCACGGGTTCTCGATCTCAAGTGAATAATCTGGGTTGATGTTATGATCACGATGCGTCGACAAGCTGATGATCCTCCTTCCTTGGTGTTAGCACTTTGCTTGACGTTAGGATCCTTGTTGGGCCTTGCTCCCCGGGCTAAGGTTTCATCCTTCTCTTCTATCTTGAGGGGATTTCCCGTGGTGATTTAACACTTACCTCCTTAATGCGTCCAAGGTCTTGACCGAGTTGGGTCACCCAAGTCAATCTTTTAGGGCGCACTTCACAAATTCTTCCCAAAGTCTCTTGGGAGTCGATGGACTTTGGGTTGGCTTTCTCTTCTTATTGAATTTCATCTCCTCTTTGGTGGATGAAATTCTTAGTAAGACTTCATGTCTTACCCGAGGTTCGGCTTGTTGTGCCCTTTTGTGTTACTTTTAATGATGAAGGTGTCCTTGCATGCCCTTTTTTTCTTTTTAAAGCGCAGTCGGTTACCAAACCTCGTTGTGGGATGACTCGGTGATTTTACGAGTTATCTCATTTCCTTGTGGGTCCTTAATGACCCTTGAAGTCTTGGCGCGAATGTGCTCTTCACCCTTTTGCTTAGCACCATGGACTACGTAGTTCTTGATTCCATACAACTTGTAAGGAGTCCTCTGATTTGCTTGAACGATATCCGTGGTTTGGAGGAGTCTCGGTCCATCCTTAGCATTTTGACCTTTAAGATCTTCGTGGGTTCTTAGCACGAGTTCCCAACTCGCCTCCTTGGTTTGCGCAATCCTTTACGCCAAACATCCCTAGTCGGTTGTATCGTAGGATCCAACTTCAATTACTCGTGCAATGTAATTGATTGTGATTTCCTGATGGTGCCTCGTGCGTCAAAGTCTTTTGCGCAGGACACTATGTTAGCGTGGTCCATGGTTCCTTACCCAAGACTCACATTCATCAATTGAGGCACACAAGTGCGCCACAAATCAATAAAATGAGAGGTTAAGAAATCAGCACATTGTACCAGTGGGCGCGAGGTGGGCGGTCGTCCGCCTGCCAAGCTCCTGCCAAGGACCCGTCAAGGTCCCGCCAAGGTCCCGTCAAGGACCCGTTGGGGTCCCATCAAGGTCCCGTTGGGGACCCGTGGGAAAGTGACTAGGAAGAGTCAATTCCTTCGGGAAAGACCCCAAAAATGCACAGATTCATGTCCTGACATGTCCCATGCCCTTGTGCACAATAAAAGGGACTTGGATACATAGGATGACCCATCGTACAACATTTTATTGATCCTTAAGCACGAGTTCTAGATGAGTCAAGACTCTTGTATGTTCTTTCCGCTCAGTAGGTCGGGTCCGGTTTCCAATCAGTAACCTCGTCATCTTCACCGGGTAGTTTGGTTATAAGCCAACTTCGTCTTTTCCTTGCTTGGTGAAGGGTAAGCCCTCGTGGTTCTTCTTGGAGTTCGGCTTGTCGCTCGCTCTTTATTCAATCCTTTGGTGACCAAGTGCTTGGTGATGCATTTCCCCTCCTTGGGATGCATTTGATTGTCTGCCCTTGACGTCGCATGGTGTATTGGCGACTTTGTGTGTTTCACGTACTTCTCACGGTGCCTTAAAACCATCAAGGTCCTTGTTTCAAGGTAAGATCCTTATTGCTGGGAGGCTCTAGTTGTATGATACTTCCCATGCGTTTGTTGCCTCTTCTTGTCATATCGAGCCCCTTTCGATGATTCGTGCTAACGATTAAGAAAGGGTGTCGTTGACGTACTACTTTACTTCCTTGCATTTTAATTGGCGTTCCCAGTCTCCGGGCTGGGATAGTTGCGCCCATTCGTGACCAGTTCCGACAGGGTTCGCTCATGCTGGAGGGAGCGGCTTCCCACTTCTGTTACTTCTTCTTTCGGGTTTGTTCCTGGATTCCGCGTTGGAGTAGTTGGATTCGGTAGAGATTAGCGGCACTGGAGTAAGCCTCGTTGACAGTCCGAGGTCTACTTACCACTAGTGCTTTTCGGGCTTCAAAGTTGAGGCCCGATACGAATCTCTCTACTCTGGTTACCTCGGTGGGGACTAGTTCTGGTGCGAAGCGTGCTAGTTCAACAAATCGTTTGTGGTATTCCATGACGGTAGTTGTTCCTTATTTTAGATGGAGAAACTCTTCGTACATGGTTGCTTTTACGTGTGTTGGATAAAACCGCTCTCGAAGTCGCGCCTTGACGTGTTCCCTGTTGAACCCCGGTTCTTGTCGGTAAGTGGGACCCTCGTGGATCCACCAGAGATCGGCCTCGTGTCCGAAGTAGAACGAGGCTACCTCCACGCGGCGTTCTTCTGGGCATCCTACTAACCCGAGGATTTTGTCGAGGGTTCGGATCCATTCTCCTAGGATTACGGGATCCTCTTCTCCTGAGGACGTGGGTGGTCGATGGTTAGAGACTTGTCGGGCGAAGTCTGCGTTCGCATTCGACGGAGGTGGTGGGGGATTTCCTTGTACATGGTTGCCCTTGCGGGTGCGGGGTGGAATCGTCCTTGTAGTCGTGTCCCTAGGCACTCCTAGTTGGAACCCTGGTTGTTACCCATAAGTGGGTCCTTTTTGGATTTATCAAAGATCAGCCTCGTATCTTCGGACGAGGTTATCTCTACGCGGTGTTCCTCTGGGCATTCCATTAACCCAAGGATTTTGTTGAAGGTTCGGATTCGTTCTGCGAGGAGTGTGGGGTCCTTGACTGTCTTCTTGTTGGCGCCGTGCTGCTGGTTTTTAGGGCCAATATTTATTGTAGTGATGGGTCAGTGTGCTGCACCCTTACCTTGGTGCGGTAAGCGTAGGGGGGGGGGGGGGGTTCTTTAAGTTATGGAGGGATAAAGTGATGGGAGGTTATGTGTAGGTTTCACAATCTCACCGCGCGTCCTAAGATTCCTGAGTCCTATGTTCCTAGATACCTAGAGTTCAAGCCTAATGTCCTAAAGTCCGGTCTTAAGAGTTTTATCCTAGGGTCAAACTTAGGCTCTGATACCAACTGTAACACCCCAGATTTTTAAGACTTTTAAAACTTATATAATAAAGGTAGAATCTCATTTAATCTCAAAATATAATACACGCGTTCGGGGTGCTATGCCACACCTGGGCTAGAGAACCCAAGTGCACAGGCTAACTAACTAATATCCTCAAAAGCGTAAATGCATAAACATGGCACGCAGGCCGAAAGGGAAACTATCTACTTCTACACTCCAAGTTCTAGCGCGCTCCAGTGACTTAATCTTCTGTGCCTGAAAGCCAAATATATCTGTTCAGCGAGAGATGCTGGTAACCCACTCCAACGCGTTGAAATACAATACATATAGAGATATATATAGATATACGAAAACCAATTTGAGCATGAAGATATATCCTACGAACTCTAGCTTTTAAAACCGGGAATGACTCGACAGATAAGGCTAGACACAAGCAACAGTCATAACAAGCATATTCAGTTCACAATAGGCAAGGCAGATAAGCTAAGCACAATTAATAATCACAACCCAACATAGCAATCCCCAACATAAATCCCGTAGTCACAACCCCAAGATACTCATAACCACAACTCATCCATATCTCATCACACAAGCACACTTTGTTGGCGCCACAGGACCAATCGCATGCCCATACATGAGGGTCAGCGCATATAGCTCTGACACGGCCCCGCAGCACCCTGCCCCGTATCGCAACACGGAGGGGTCGATCGCAACCGACCGATGAACCGCAGCTCATCATAGTTTGATCGCAACCAAACAGTAGACTGCAGCCCAAGAGAATGTCATCTGACCGCAGCCAGGAAAGTATGATCCACAGCTCATATAGGAACGTTTGATCGCAACCAAACGGTGGACCGCAGCCCAAGAGTATCAATCTGACCGCAGCCAGCTTCTGAACCGCAGCTCAGGATAACCAATCCGATCGCAACCGAATTGGGGTAACACACACACATAACACATAGCAAGCACATGCAACCCACATTACACATTGGGAAGGGGGAGAAAACGTATAACAAAACCTATGCGTGATCCTTCACATACTAAGAATAGTCCTAAGGGGTTCATACTCCTTCCACCTAGGTCAACGGGATACCAATTCAATTAGCATGCAATATAATAGACTCATAAACCTACGAACGGTACCCGAAACATCAAACTAGACATAGGCACGATAACGGAGTCCGTTGGGACACAACGGGGATCGGGGGAACATCAAACGGGGAAGCCGAGATCCCGAGTGGGGTAAATTTCCAGTGGGTAGCTGGTGGGTGGGGGGCTACCCGCCGGCCGCCCGCCGATTTCTACTGTTCCGGGCAGCGGGTCGCCGGCGGGCAGCTGCCCGCCCGCCGGCTGCCCGCTGCCGGAGATGACTTCTCGGCTGTGGGTAGGTGGCGGGTCCCCTACCCCCCCACCTACCCCCCCCTGACTCTTTTCACACATTTACGCCCCGGGAACCATTGTGGAACCCGAAACCATGCTTAGACACTTTACAACGCAATTAACAACAATACGTAGACAATTAACGGATCAAATACGAGAAACGAACGGCACATAACCTATCATGCTTTTCTAAACATAATCAACACCCAAACATGCGATTTCCCCACCCGATATGCCAAGAATAATACCATACGAAACGACCTAGGGTTCTAATTACTTTTATACCAATCAAGAATACGATTCGTCTTCTAATTGCAAGATTCGGTATGAATAACACACAAGCATCAAGAACATCACACAACTTATCAAGAACGTCAAGAAGAACATCAACCTAGGGTTCTAATTACTTTTATATCAACAAGAATACGATTCGTCTTCTAATTGCAAGATTCGGTAAGAATAACACACAAGCATCAAGAACGCCATACAATTATCAAGAACGACATATAATCATCAAGAACTCCACAATAATCACCAAGAACACCATAATCATCAAGAATCCCCCAATATCAAGATTACCAAGATCCCCCATGGGATCATCATATCAATCATCAATAATAATCATCACAAATCATTAATACACAATAGTATGGGGAAACCCTAAGGGGAAATCATAATTATGAAAATAGGTTTTGTTGAGACGTGGGTTACCTCTTAGCCTTAATTAATTCCTTGGCTATGAAGGATCTTTCTTTAAGCTTTCTTGCTTTCTTGATTTCTCCTAAGGGAATTCTTGGAACTCTTTGGATGGTGAGAGATTATTGTGGTGGGAATTCTAGGTGCCTCCGAAGTTCCCTATTTATATATTTAAGACTCCTAATTAGGGCCTGAATGGTATGGGTTTACTAATTCTATTCCTTATAGGACTAAGGACTTGTTTTAGGGATAAGGGTCCATGGTCCACATTGGACCATATTAATTAAAGAGGATCCTAATCATAATCTGAATAGTAAAAGGCCTACTTCCTCTATTCCTAATTGATAACTAGGTCTAGGATTCCTAACCCGGAAGATTGCATTAACACGTTAGTCAAGGGTCTGATTCTCTTTGACGGGAAGTGCCCGATGAGGCTCTTTAGGTGGACAATGGACTTTGATACGAGGTTCGAGACGTCATTGGCCCCGGTTTGGGTGTTATTGCCCAACCTTAAGGCCAACTGTTTCTCGGAGCCTTGCCTCAAACAGATTGTCAAACCTATTGGAAGATTTCTACAGGTGGATACGCCTACGGCTAAGTTCACCCGGCCTAGTGTGGCTAGGGTGAAGGTTGAGATTGACTTGCTGAAACCCCGGTGCCGCAAGATGTTCATCCGATTAGGAACTGCGCGCCCGGATCGGGAGGCCGTGGGGTTTTGGCAGGCGATAGAGTATGAGCGTATCCCCCCGTATTGTTTGAACTGCAGGAAACAAGGCCATTGGGCCAATAGTTGCCGTGTCCCTGGTGGTGGGGCTAGCGCTCCACGCACCTCGGCACCACATGTGTCGACATCAATGGCTGATGCTGGCCTGCTCCCGTCCGGGGGGGTCGGCCAGGACCGGGGATCAGCTATTGTGTTGGATCATCGGGACATGACGGCTAGTCAGAGAAAAAAACAAAGTAATAAAGAAAAGCAAATAAAAGGTAAGGCCCCGATGGACAATAGTCAGGGGCCGGGTGTTGGTACAGGTAATAAGGTATGGCGGGCCCTGTCACCTAGCCGGCTTACCCCGGTGCCGGTTAGTAATGGGTTTGCTGTGCTCCAGGATGAGGACTTAGCCTCTGAGGAGGCTATTGTGGGGCCGGGGGGTGGCGAATTGCCATCTACCCCGGCTGACAGCAGGATATCTGTAGGCACGACAGCGCCCGGGGTAGGGTTTGGCCAGTCGCCTGGCCAGTTGTCCACTATCCCAGAGGTTACGGGGGGTTTTAGCCCCTCGGGAGGGCGGGCTGATCTGCAGAGCCTGCTTCAGGTATCTTTCTCTTTCACTCCTTTTCCTCATTCTCCTAAGGTTCCTTGGGGGCCGAGAAGGGGGAGGGAAAGGGCTTGGTCAGATTCTGACGTGCCGGTGCCTGGTCATGAGCGTGAGGAGTGGGCCCCGGAGTCGGGGTCAGACTCTGAGGATCGGGTGCTTGATGGTGTAGGCCCGGTTGGACGTCGGCTTATACATACCAGAAAAGGGGGGGGGCTCCCCTCACTCGGAGCCGGGTGGTCTATTGTCTATATGAAGATGCTCGTGTGGAATGTGCGGGGGGTGTCCTCCCGGGGTTCGGCACGCAGGATCTGTGTTTTGTTAAGAATGCATTCTCCTGTTGTACTTTGTCTGCTCGAGCCTTTCAGCTCGTCTGATTGGCTTGAGTTTTTTAGAATTCGTTTTAATTTTGATAATGGTTTTGCTTCTAATAATAATAAAATTTGGCTATTTTGGAATAATGACTTGGCAGTAACATTTGAGAGTCAGACTGAGCAGTGTGTTACGATATCTTGTGTACACTCTACGGTTCTCACGCCTTTCTGGCTCTCTTTTGTTTATTCCAAGACCAAGGTACGCCTCCGGGACCCCCTGTGGGTTGAGCTGAAAGCTATTTTTTCTATGATCCCCGGGGGTGTGCCTTGGGCGGTTGCGGGTGATTTTAACTGTCTGTTAAGTGTGGACGAGAAAAAAGGTGGTCTACCGTATTCACACCGGAAGACTACTGATTTTCAGGAGTGTGTCAGTGCGTGTGACTTGATCGACGCGGCCTATTACGGTTCCTGTTTTACTTGGTGGAATGGGCGCCGTAGAGAGGCGGCTATATGGATGCGTTTGGATCGACTCCTCTACACCTCGGTGTGGGAGTCGGTTTTTACGTCATCCGTACGGCATTTGTCAAAGTCCACGTCTGACCACAGTCCGCTTCTAATATCCTTTGAGTTGATAAGTATGCAGGTAATTCCGAAGCACTTTGTGTTCCTGAACGTGTGGATTAAGCACGAGGATTTTCTGAGGGTGGTGCGTGATAGCTGGCAGGTTCCTGTAGAGGGGGCCCCTATGTTTGTAATAGCCACCAAGTTGAATAGGTTGGGGAAAGTTCTGAGCACCTGGAGCAAGACTGTATTTGGGGATATCTTTGTGAAGCTCCGGGAGTATGAGGATAGTGTTCAGGCCCTAGAGGCTGCCTTACAGCAACACCCGGATGATGAGAATGCTTTAATTGAATATAAAAAGGGTGTTGCTTTGTTACAGAAACAGATTGCTATAGAAGAAGAATTTTGGCAGCAGAAGGCGCGTATCACCGACGTTCAGGATGGGGATAGAAACTCCCGGTTCTTTCACTCAGTTGTTAAGGAACGTAGGCGAAAGCTATATATACACAGAGTGAAGGGTGGTGACGGTGTGTGGCTAGAGGATAGGCAAGGGATTGCTAATCAGGCGGTCTCTTTCTTTGAGCATATGTTCACCGCGGAGGTTGGGGGTTTTGAGTTGACTAGGCTGGACTGTGTCCCACGGTTGGTTACAGAGGAGGATAATGAGGTTTTGACGGCGGTGCCTGAGGTGGAGGAGGTGAAGGCGGTGGTAATGCAGATGAACTCTACGAGTGCGGCAGGGCCGGATGGTTTCTCGAGGGCCTTCTATAAGGCTTGCTGGGATATTATTCAGGATGATGTTGTCAGTATGGTTCGGAGCTACTTTGCGGGAAGGGAATTTACCAGGGCTATCACGCACACATCTATCGTCCTGTTGCCGAAGAAGCCGAGTCCGGAGACTTTTGCGGACTACAGACCCATCAGCCTATGCAACTTCAGTAGTAAGCTTATCACGAAGCTCATGGTGGTTCGGATGGCTACAGTCTTGCCTCGGGTGTTGTCACCGCAGCAGAGTGGGTTTGTGGCGGGCCGGTCTATTACAGATAATGTGCTTCTAGCGTCTGAGATGTGCCACGGGTTGAGCTTGCAGAACCGGGACATAGTCCTTAAGTTAGACATGGCTAAGGCTTATGACCGGGTATCATGGTTTTTCCTGACTTCGGTGATGCGCTGCCTGGGTTTCAGTGAGGTCTGGATAGATATGGTGTTGCGGGCCGTGTCTAACGTGTGGTATTCAGTGATTGTGAATGGAGTCAAAGAGGGCTTCTTCACGTCTACGCGAGGTCTCAGGCAAGGGGACCCGCTGTCCCCGACTCTGTTTGTGATTGCAGCTGAGGTCTTGTCGGTGTACATTGCGCGGGTCTATGATGGCACTACGGTGCCCCGGTTTACACAGCCGCCACGGACACCACATATTCACCACCTGGCCTATGCGGACGATGTTATTATTTTTAGTACGGCCAGGTTGGGAGCTATTGAGGTCGTGATTGGGGCGTTAAAGGAGTACGAGGAGATCTCGGGACAGTTGGTGAGCTTTCAGAAAAGTGCGTTTTACATGCACCCTCGTACTCCGGCCCACGAGATTGAGCAGATTTGCCGGGCAACGGGCTGTGTGCATAAACAGTTTCCTTTTACATATTTGGGCTGCCCGGTGTATATAGGCCGTAAAAAGTGTATCTACTTTGCATCGGTGATTGATAAAGTTAAGGCTAGATGCTTGAGTTGGCAACGCCGGCTGCTCTCGAAGGGCGGGAAGGCAATCTTGATCTCTTCAGTCTTGCAGGCCATACCGTTGCACATATTTTCGGCCTGCACTCCGCCTAAGCAGGTTATACGAGATTTGGAGAGATGTTATGCGAGTTTTTTCTAGAAACAGTCAGGGGGCGCCCGGTACCACTGGAGTTCGTGGAAAACCCTCTCTCGTCCTAAGAAGGAAGGGGGGGTGGGGTTCATGGATTTAGACTTGATGGTAAGGGCGGCCAGTGCTAAATTGTGGTGGAATTTCCGGACAGATCATACTTTATGGTCGGACTTTATGAGGGCGAAATATTGCAGTCGGGTTCACCCGGTTGCTAAGTTGGTTCAGAATAGAGATTCGCACGCCTGGAAGAGGATGCTGGCGGTACGTGATGAGGTTGAGGGGGTTCTCACTTGGCGGTTGTTCCAAGGCCGGGTTAATTTCTGGTGGGACAACTGGTCGGGTCGGGGCCCACTTGGCAGGCTTTATCCACACCGGGGGGTTTCCTACTCCCGGGAGTTACTTCTAGACTATGTGCGGGATGGCCTGATTTGACAGACCACGATGACTTGGCATTTGCTGGGATTGGGGCGGACCTGTCCCGCTTGGGGCAGGGCCCGCGTGATATCCCACTCTGGACCGTGGCGTCCGACGGTATGTTTTCTTATTCCTCTGCTAAGGCCTTTCTTAGGCCTGCTTTGCCCACTGCACCGGACCAGCTCTTAGCTAAGTGTTGGCGCAAGCACCTTCCTTTTAAGGTGTCCTTCCTGGCTTGGAGGGTGTTTCGAGGGCGGCTTCCCACGGATGACATCTTGGCCCGTTTCGGTCATGCGATCGTCTCGAGGTGTCGGTGTTGTCCAACCCCGGTCCCCGAGTCTATTGATCACATCTTTTATTCTGGGGAAACAGCAAGAGCTGCTTGGAGATATGTTTTGTCGTCCCTCGGCCTCTACTTGCGACACCGGAGTCTTAGGACTTTGATTGCAGGATGGGGTCGGGCGGGGGCGCGTAACCCTCTTTTGTCTTTTGTTGTTTGCAGGTTACCGTATCTAGTGTTGTGGGAGCTGTGGAAGCACCGTAATGGGTGCATGTACGGCCGAGACACACCCAGCGTTGCACGGGTGATGCATGGGGTGGCAAAGGGGGTGGCGGAATGCCTGTTTAGGCGTTGGCCCATGCAGCATATCCTGCCCTCTAACTGGAGGACTATTGTAGCATACTTAGAGGCACATGTGCCGAGGCGTGTTATTAGGACGGTCAGGTGGTCTCCCCCGGTTGCCGGGGCGTTAAAGATCAATCTTTCTCGGTCTTCGGCGGCTGGGGGGGCTGCGGCCGTGGTGCGCAACCAGGAGGGTGGCTTCTGCTACGGGGTTGCGTGGTCTGGCCACGGGGAGCACGCCCGGGGAATGTTCCGGGTCCTTTTCTCTTGCCTGGAATGGTGCCTGGCCGGGGGAACTACTTTGATTGATATAGAGTCCACTTGGGCGGAGTTGGCTAGCTACGTTGATATCTCTGTTCGTCCGCCGTGGATTCTAGATGATGTTGTGACCAGACTCCGGTTTCTGTGTTCCTATGGGATTGTTACTGCTTCTGTGTGCCCGTCCAGGGCCAATATGCCTGCACAGGCGCTAGCTAACTGGGCGGTGGATAAGCCGGGGGAGGCCATCTTTCGGAGCCTCAATGATCTGCCACGTAGGGTCCGTGTTTTACTGATACATGATGATGTGCCCTACGTGTTTTTTGATATTGATGATCCCCCGTGATTGTACTTGTACTTTGTTTGATTAGTTGGAAATTTGGAAAAAAGAAAAAACAGAAAAAAGAAAAAAGAAAAGAAAAAAGGAAAAAAGAAAAGGAAAAGAGATGGAAAAAAGAAAAGAAAGGGCTGAGGGATAGAAAAGAATTGAGTGGAAAGAATGAGTGAAAGAAAAGAATAGAGTGAAAAGAATTGGAGTGAGAAAAAGGATAGTTGGGAGGAAAAGAAAGAGTGGATGGGAGTTAAAAAACAGTGAGTGTGTGAGGTTCTTTGGGGACCGGGAAGCCCTGCTTCGCAGTGCTGAGTCTCAACGTAAGGTGCTGGCGGTACAACAGGGCACCCTAGTCCGGGCTGAACGGTGTGCCGGGCAGGATTATCAAATCCGTTGACCTGGTCAGGCTTGCTGCTGGCCAATAGTAGCTGAGTTCCTTCTGGACTCCGGGGGGACGGGCTATTATTTGGGGGGTTGCTTTTGTTCGCGTCAGCCTGGTATAAACTTAAACACTCACCCGAGATAGATGTGATAGTTGGGTCATGGGAACACGATGCTAGCTTGTTCTATCTTGTTTCTATTTTTGCAGGTGCTGCTTCTTTGACCTCGGAGGCATGAACTGGTCTTGGGCTCTTTTTGGTTTCGCCTTTGCAGGCATTTTTGGAAAAGACCAGGCCTCAACGCCGATGCAAGCGGTCAACAATTGCATCGTAGCCCGGGCTGAACGGTGGCCGGGTAGGTGTTTTTCAAATCCGTTGGCGGTAGTCCAGGCTTGCTGCTGGCCCATAGTAGCTAATCCCGTTAGGGTTGGGGTGCTGATCGGGAGTTCTGCTATTGGCTGCCTTGTGCCGTGTTGATGATTTATTGGCTCGGGATCTACCTGTATTTCTGTCTCAGGACTGCGTGCCATTACTGGACTTAAGCCTGCGTGCCATTGTTAGCTGCTCTGCTTTGTCATGCGTGCTATTGCTATCTTGCATTATCTATTGTTTGGCATGCTTGGTTCTACAGGGCAGTCGATAGCGTTCCGGTAGGTGTTGCAATTGTGGTGCATCCCGGCTAGGCGGCATTATGGTGTGTAGTCGCTATAGTGCAACTGGCTGGGGGGGCACGTTTGTGACACGCGAGGCATCTATCCTCGCTACTTGTGCTTCAGATTACATGGTGGGCGGAGATGCAGTTGGGCTGTACGTGACTTTTGGTGCAGCATCTCAGTCTACTTACTGGTTTTGACATACGCCTGCCTGCGATTAGTTAGTGATAGCTAGCATAGGGCTTGGGGCATGCATGTTAGAGCCCCGGGGGCCACTTTATGGTATCTTGTCTTATTTTACTTTTCCTTACTTAGCTTATTAGTAGGATCTAGGCCATGTGGGGCCTATGTCCATCCGGACCTTGTACTGGCCTTGGCCTTCCTTTTTATTAATAAACTTCTTTTTTCAAAAAAAAAAATAAAAAAAAATAGTAAAAGGTTTACTTTCTTTATTCCTAATAGGCTTAAGCCTCTAATTTAGGCAAGGGTCCACGGTTCATGGTGGACCCCATTAATTAATTAAAGGGAAACCTAACCGAATTAAATCGTATTTAATTATTATTACGGGAATAATTAATCCGGGATTGAAGGCCGTAACACAGGGTGTTACACCTAGTTTACCATTCGAAAGGACTGCTCGAGACATTCTCAGAGCTAAACAGTCCGACACTTTAAAATCTTAGGTGAATGTGTCCAAGGAAAAGTGAGTCTTAGGAACACATCCCAAGAAAGAATTTTCTTTACAAGCCAAGACATTTTGTGAATGTGTTCAATGGAAAGAGTCCTAGGTGACAACGCATAGATGAGGAGTTAAGTTTTCTACTTGAGCAGCAAAACACCTTCTAGTGCCAGTGCGCGAAACAACATTGGCTGAAAATGGGTGATCGTAACACCAAGTTTTCCATGTTTATGCTTCGAATCGAAAAAAGAAAAATACACTTATGAAGTTGCGTGGCGAGGCTGGTGCATGGGTGGAATCCGATGGCATTCCTCAAGTGGTTGTGCGTTATTTTAGCAATATTTTCTCTTCGAATGGGACCCAGGTTGGTAATAGACTTGATGGTTTTCGTCGAAGAGTATCTGCTTCAGTCAATAGCCACCTTTTGAAGCTGTTTACGGTTGATGATGTTCGTGTGGCTGTTTTTAGCGTGGCTCCTGATAAGTCCCCAGGTCTAGACGGCTTTAACCCGGTGTTCTATTAACATTTTTGGCCCAAGATAGGTATGTATATTTCTAATTTCATTCTTGACTGTTTACGCCACCGCAGGATGCCGATTGGTATGAATGATGCAAACATACATTTGTTCCTAAAAAAGCTTTGCCTAAATGTATGGGTGACCTAAGGCCAATTACTTTATGCAATGTGGCTTACAAGGTCTTTGTAACACCCCTAATTTTTGAGATATTTAAAACTTGTAAAATAAAGGTGAATTCATTGACTAAATTCCCGAATAGAACATCATACTATCCATAAGGGTCGGGGTGTTATGCCACACCTAGGTTTGAGAACCTAGGTGTACAGGCTAAACTATTCCAACATAAGAAATCCTCAAATCAATATTCAATACAACCCCAAGGCACGCATGCCAATAACTGAACTATTATTGACTAAACTAAGCCCAGGCTTTGACTAGCGCGCTCCGAAGCTAAGGCTCATTACCTGAAAAACATTCTGTATAAAAATCGTCAGCTAATAATGCTGGTAACCCACTCCAACGCGTTAAGTACAATATAGGTAGATATAAGAAACTCATTTTGAAATTGGAATACATATATACTTACGAAACTCTAATTTAAATCCGAGAACAGACTTAATCAAGCAATAGCAGATACATTAAATACAATTAAACATAAAGATTCTAGCATGCTTCCTAAGGTCACAAGACTATGCAATACAAACCATATCAATACTCTGTTATCATCACAGTCAAACAATCAACAATAAGACACGTATTGGTGTACACACATATGGTGGTGCCGCAGGACCATTCACATGACCCGGACCTTGAGTTCCATTGCCAAGGGGTTAGTGCATATAGCTCTGACATTCCCCTATAGCACTTTAACTTGTACCACAGCGCAAGGAAGAACCAAACGATTGATCGCAACCAATCAATGAACCGCAGCTCATTTGTATCATAAATGTTTGAACGCAACGAAACTATGGACCACAACCCTATTATCATATATGTCTGATCGCAACCAGACTATGGACCGCAGCCCTGTATATATATATATATATATATATATATATATATATATATATATATATAACAGTCGATTATTCTCAACCAATCCAACTGCCTGTATAGCCGACCGATCACAACCGTTCGGGTTAATACCTGGTTGTTCTCAACCAACCAGATATTCATTATAGACAATTGATCGCAACAAATTGGGTCATCATGCACAACAACATAGAAGCCAATCAACATGCAACCCACATTAACACATAACGAGGGGAAATTATCGGGGATCACGTAACCCAACATAACTCATTCATAACAAACCACATTAACCCACCCACGACATTCCTACGGGATCATACAGCTTCCTTCTAGGCCAACGGGATACCAATTCAACTAACATGCGATACACAAGACTCTTTTATCCTAAGAACGGTACCCGATACCTCAAACTAGACTCACAAACACCAATGGGGTACAACGGGACACGGGGAAACAACAAACGGGGGAAAACATCCCATTACCAACCAATTTTCCAGAAGGTGGAGGACCACCCGCTAGCCACCCGGCGGCGGCGGCTACAGTTCCAGCGGGTGCCCGGCGGGCAGTCGCCTACCCGCCGGCTGCCCGCTGGAAACCGGGCAAGGGGCAGCGGGTAGGTGGCAGGCAACCCTGCCCCCACCTACCCCCCACTGACTCATATGTAATATTTTGGTCGCGGGATCTTTCGTGGAACCCGAAACCATGCATGTCCTGACATATTCAAACATAAACGACAACACCACGTATTCAAGAAACGGAATTAAACCAAGAATCAACATTGACCCTAATCACGTTTATTTAACCACGTATTTGATTTGTTGTCTTATCATTGACCCTAATCACGTTTATTTAACCAGTTAGTGCAACAACGATACAACTTTGTGTGGAAAATAAATCAAACAAAAAGTAAGGACACCGATTATTCTTTACCCATGCCAGTTCGATACAATCGTATCTATGTCTAGGGGATCACCATCAATGATTCTAATCCACTATCTTAACAACAATTCAAACAGACGGTAAGAGAACACATTCTCAACCCAACCCGATCATGCAAAATCCCACCCAAACATACCAAGAATAACATAATACGAAATCCACGTTATAACCCTAGGGCTCTAGACATAATCAAAATACAAGATCATTCATATAATTTATCATAGTATCAAGAACATCAAGATTATCACATAAGCATCAAGATTAACACATAAACATCAAGATTATCACATAAACACAATATAAACCCTAGGCAAAGCTCTATCCAGACTCAAGAACAGAATCATATATCAAAGGAGCCAATGAATAAGATATAGCGAGGAAAATAGGTTTTGTTGAGAGATGGGTTACCTCTTAGCTTTAACCAATATCCTTGGCTACTAAGGTTCTTTCTCTAAGATCTTCTTCCCGTGGGTTCTCCTACGTTTGATGTCAGGGGGTTTCTTTGTGGGAATATCTCGTGTGGTAGAATTAACTTTGGTAGGGTTTCTAAATGCTTCCTCCTCTCTCTCTCTCTCTCTCTCTCTCTCTATATATATATATATATATATATATATATATATATATATATATATTTAGGAGTCCTAACTAAGGTCTGAATAGCAAGGGTCCACCCATCATATTCCTTGTAGGACTAAGGATTTGGGTTTTAAGGATAAGGGTCCATGATCCATGGTGGGCCACATTAATTAATTAAAGGGATCCTAACTCAATTAAATCTTTTCTACTTATTATTAACGGTAATCAATTAAATAATTAGTCCGGGTTAGAGTGTAACACCCCTAAAATTTTAAAACTTTCCAAGCTTATGAAATAAAGGTAATGATATCATTAAATCACAGAATAGAGCATACTAAACATAAGTGTTTGGGGTTCTATGCCACATCTAAGCTGGAGAGCTCAGATGCACAGGATAAACTATCTAATATCCTCAAAACAATGTCAATACATCATTATGGCACGCAGGCCGAAAGGGAAACTAGCTAACTAAGCCTTGGTCCTCTAGTGCGCTCCGGAGCTACTCATCTGTGCCTGAAAGCCAAATATATATGTTCAGCGAATAATGCTGGTAACCCACTGCAACGCGTTAAAATACAATATAGGTAGATATATATATATATATATATATATATATATATATATATATATATATATATATATATATATATATATATATATATATATAGCCGGAAGATATATATACTTAGGAGACTCTAATTTAAAACCGAGAATAGATTCAACAACTAAGGACAGTCACATTCATCAGTTATAATCACGCATATAAGATACTAGCATGCACCCTAAGGTCACAAGTTTATTCCATATAAACATATCAGTACTTAATCATTATCTCAACACATAAGCACACTTTGGTGGTGCCGCAGGACCAATCGCATGCCCATACATGAGGGTCAGTGCATAGAGCGCTAACACGGCCCCGAAGCACCCTGCCTCGTACCGCAGCACGAATGGGTTGATAGCAACCAACCGATGATGTAACACCCCGAGATTTTTAAAACTTTTAAAGACAATATAATAAAGGTAGATAACCATAAATCCCAAATACGTCTACAAGAGTACGGGGTGTTATGCCACACCTGAGCTGGGGAACTCAGGTGCACAGGCTAGATTCTAACAATTTCAATCAGTATCAGTACAAATGTGGCACGCAGGTCGAAAGGGAAGAACTATCTAATCTACGCTCCACACCACTAGCGCGCTCTAGTGATCTATTCGTCCGTGCCTGAAAGCCAAATATATCTGTTCAGCGAGAGATGCTGGTAACCCACTCCAACGCGTTGAAATACAATACATATAGAGATATATATAGATATACGAATACCATTTTGAGCAGGAAGATATATCCTATGAACTCTAGCTTTTAAAACCGGGAATGACTCAACAGATAAGGTTAAGCACAGACAACAGTTATAATAAGCATATCCAGTTCGCAACAGGCAAGACAGATAAAGCGGCACACAATTCATAGTCATAACCCAACATATACAAACCCCAACATAAACCCCATAGTCACATCCCCAAGAATACTCATAATCACAACTCATCAATGTCTCATCACACAAGCACACTTTGTTGGCGCCACAGGACCAATCGCATGCCCATACATGTGGGTCAGCGCATATAGCTCTGACATGGCCCCGCAGCACCCTGTCCCGTATCGAAACACGGGGGGGTCAATCACAACCGACCGATGAACCGCAGCTCATCATAATGTTTGATCGCAACCAAACAGTGGACCGCAGCCCAAGAGAATGTCATCTGACCGCAGCCAGGAAATATGAACTGCAGCTCATGTAGAAACGTTTGATCGCAACCAAACGGTGGACCGCAGCCCAAGAGTATCAATCTGACCGCAACCAGCTTCTGAACCGCAGCTCAGGAATAACCAATCCGATCGCAACCGAATTGGGGTATCATGCACACATAACACAAAACAAGCACATGCAGCCCACATTACACATTGGGAAGGGGGAGAAAGCGTATAACAAAACCTATGCGTGATCCTTCACATACTATGGATAGTCCTACGGGTGCATACTTCTTCCACCTAGGTCAATGGGATACCAATTCAACTAGCATGCAATATATAAGACTCATAAACCTACGAACGGTACCCGAAATATCAAACTAAACACGGCACGATAGAAGGAGTCCGTTGGGACACCACGGGGATCGGGGAAACATCAAACGGGGAAGCCGGAATCCCGGAGTGGGGGAAATTCCAGCGGGTAGCCGGTGGGTGGGGGAGCCACCTGCCGGAAGCACTGTTCCAGGCAGCGGGTAGCCGGCGGGTAGCTGCCCGCTCGCCGGCTGCCCGCTGCCGGAGCTGCCCATTCTTGCCGCGGGTAGGTGGCGGGTCCCCTACCCCCCACTGACTCTTTTTCATTATACGACGCCCCGGGAACCTTTGTGGAACCCGAAACCATGCTTAGACACTTTTAAACGTAATTGATAACAACACGTAGACAATTAACTGATCAAACACGAGAAACGTACGGCACGTAACCTATCATGCTTTCCTAAACATAATCAACACCCAAACATGCGATTTCCCCACTTGATATACCAAGAATAATGTCATACGATACAACCTAGGGTTCTAATCACTTTTATATCAACAAGAATACGATTCGTCTTCTAATTACAAGATTCGGTAAGAATAACACATAAGCATCAAAAACATCATACAACTCTCAAAAACATCATATAATCATCAAGAACTCCATATAATCATCAAGAACACCATAATTATCAAGAATCTCCCAATATCAAGATTATCAAGATCCCCCATGGGATCATCACACCAATCATCAATAATAACATCATAAATCCGCAATATATAATAATATGGGGAAACCCTAAGGGGGAATCATAACTATGAAAATAGGTTTTGTTGAGACATGGGTTACCTCTTAGCCTTAATTAATTCCTTGGCTATGAAGGATCTTTCTTTAAGCTTTCTTGCTTTCTCCTAAGGGAATTCTTGGAACTCTTTGGATGGTGGGAGATTATTTGTGGTGGGAAATTCTAGGTACCCTCTAGGTTCCTTATTTATATATTTATTTAGGGTCTAATCCTTTTGGGATTAGGGGTTGGGTTTAGAGATGAGGGCCCACGGACTATGGTGGGCCTTTTTCCTAATTAATTGTTATAATTTATTCTTTCTCTTGGGCTATGGATTAATTAATTAATTGGTTTTAGGGGTCGTAACATGGGGTGTTACAGATGAACAGCAGCTCATCATAACATTTGATCGCAACCAAACAGTGGACCGCAGCTCGAATAATGTGTATTTCTAATCGCAACCAGATTATGAACTGCAACTCATTTATAACGTTTGATCGCAACCAAACAGTGGACCGCAACCCTATATATATTTATATACCTGATCGATCGCAACCGACCTGGTTAACAGCCGATGGTTCTCAACCCATCCAACTGCCCGTATAGCCAATTGATCGCAACCAATTCGGGTATCATGCACACATAATACATAGCAAGCACA
Organism: Ipomoea nil; assembly: GCF_001879475.1. Lineage (NCBI taxonomy): Eukaryota > Viridiplantae > Streptophyta > Magnoliopsida > Solanales > Convolvulaceae > Ipomoea > Ipomoea nil. The sequence continues at coordinate 3,724,728 of NW_017616910.1, read as the reverse complement.
TGCAACCCACATTAGCACATAGGGAGGGAGAAAACGTATAAATAAAACTTATGCGTGGTCAACCACATTACAAGGAATATACCTAAGGGGTTCATACATCTTTCACCTAGGCCAACGGGATACCAATTCGACTAGCATGCAATACACTAGACTCTCTTATCCTACGAACAGTACCCAAAACATCAAACTAGACTCAGGCATGACAAACGGGGTCTAATGGGACACAACGGGGAAAACCACCAAGTCCCACTTGGGAAACCAGCGGGTGGCCGTCGGGTGGAGGACCACCCGCCGACTGCTCGCTGCCGGCGGCCCTATTTGGGGCAGCGGGTAGGTGGCGGGTTCCCCTACCCCCCCCCCCACTGACTCTTTTGTAATAATTTGGTCCCGGGATCTTTCGTGGAACCCAAAACCATGTCCAGACACATTTAAACACAAATGACGACACCACGTAATCAAGTAATGGATTAAAACCAAGAATCACATTAAATACATCCTAACATGACTTCTAAACATAAACAAGACTCAATACCCGATCATGAAAAATCCCACCCAAATATACCAAGAATATCACAATACAAAATCCACGATTTAACCTAGGGCTCTAATCATATTTAATTTAAATCACAAGATCATAACTTTATCTTTAAAATCAAGAACATCAAGATTTATTAAGATCAACACACAATTATCAAGATCCTATCATAATCATCAAGATTATCAAGATCAACACATAAGATCATCTCATAAATATCAAGATCATATCATAATCATCATAAAAGCCTTATCAAGACAAAAGCATAGAATTGCATATCAATGGAGCCAAAGAAGAAGATTATAGCGAGGAAAATAGGTTTTGTTGAGACATGGGTTACCTCTTAGTCTTAATTAGAATCCTTGGCTATTAAGGTTCTCTAAGATCTCCTCTTATTGATTTCTCCTACGTTTGGTGATAGGGGAATTCTTGTGTGGTGGAATCTATTGTGGTGTGAATACAATATATATCCTTTTAAAGTCAAGAGAGGAACAACATAAGACTCAACACCAAGTTACTCTCGAATAAAGACCAACATCAAATGATCACTCAATAATCAATAAGGATAACAAGGACAACATGGTCAACAACAAGGTATATCAAACAATAATCAATCAAGAAATAACATAAGGTACGTTCTCACGAACCGTGAGAGACAAGGATCACATTCAAAGATCACATAACAAATGACTAGTTCCAACCTTATGCCTTGTTCCAACCGCTCTCTCTAGGCCAACCTTATTTCAGTTCCAACCTTTACCTCCATGGCAGTGGGTAGAACGGCGGGTAGAGCCCCCACCCGCTGTTCCGCCCGCTGCCTCCCCTGAAGTAATCCAAAATTCCCTTCGGGGAAAAACATCCACAAAGCCAAGTTCAAGTCCAAAACACCCAAAACCTCACATTCAACAAAGAAATGTCTTGAATACATGAATAGCTCAAAGAATAGCATTTATGAACCCTAGATACAAGCTCTAAACATGCATAATCACAAGAATATGCATCAAATCTCACAAAAACGCCAAGAACATCAAATAGAAGTCAAGAATCATCATATCAAGTAGAAAATAGGTTTTGTATAGCATGTGTTACCTTTGTAGACCAAGATACACTTCCTTTCTAGCCCCTAGACCTCTTCTTGAAGATCCTCCTCAACCAAGTCTTCTCAACCAAACCAAAACCACACAAGAAGAACCAAAACTTAGATAAAGACCATGCAAAAATACTCAAAAACAACAACTAAACATAGATCTTACCCTTCCTAGTGCCTTAGTGGTGGAAAGGTGAAATCTTGAAGAGATCCCTTGCAAGGAAGAAGGTAGTCTTTTCTTGGCTTGGGAAGAAAACTACTATTCTAGTGAGAGGGTGGAGAGTTTAGAGTATCTTGCCAAATGAAAGAATGAAATGTGATCTTGCTAGGGAAAGGCTTGAATGCCAAGCAAGAGTGAAAAGACAAGCATACCCTTACTAAAAGGCTAGGAAGACAAAAAGGCCATGTACAACTCATAAAGCTCAATGTCCTTTTTATTGACTACACCAATTGACCAAGGGATTGGTCAATTTAAGTCCTTCGACTTTTAATTGAAGAATTTGAAGGGAAATTCATGAAAAGGCTTAGAACTAATTTCATAATTAATTCTATTTAAGGATTGGATTTTCCCGGGGTATCACACCCTCTACCTCTAACAAAAAGCTTCGTCCTCGAAGCTTGGGTGCAACGAGGTTCAACAACAACAACGGTGAACAAACAAAATGGATAACAAGGTTGAGAATAGACAACAATCAAAGTCTTTAAGGCACAAAGGATTCCACCATGCAAACACCACTTCTAAAACTAAAAGAACTACCAAACAAAGGCCCACTCCATACCACAACTTTATCATACGACTATCCCAACTAATCTACTAAGAGGTTCAAACATAACATGACAACATATGCCAACAAAACAAACGAGGGGTAAAGAAGGGTTACCCCACTCTTCATCTTGAGAGGATCCATCGTCCGAGTCTTCGAAGGCTTCATCATATGAGTTTTCATAAGCTCTGTCTCTACTGGAACTGGACTCCAAAGCAGTCAACCTCCGGTCTACTGAAGTGAACTGCACCTTCATGTACGTGAACCCTTTCTCGATCATCTAGTTCTGCTTCCGCAAGAGAGCTACCACACGCTCATCCGTATTCATGGGGTCGTGCTCTCCCTTGGTTCGAACTTCCTTCCTCTGGGCTTCTTCTTCATTGTCGGGATCACTATCCTCTTCCTCATCGTCACCATCCCTCAACTCCTCAACCACAGATTTCAGCTTCTTAATAGGAACGACCAACTGTTCTACTAAAAGCCTCCTCTCCCCCGATGGTTTCTTAGTTATCTCTTCTAAGGAAATATACTCATTACCCTCCATGTGACACCCCATGAATCCGAATTATATTTAGGGATTAATTAAGTAATTAATCATAATCCAATTGGTAATTTAATTCTTTAAATTCCTGATAATTCAATAGTCAGGGACTAGTAATTAACTAGTCAACCCAAGTCAATGTGTTGTACCTAAAGCTTTGTGAATAGTTCCCTTGTCCTCTTACACTTTTTCATCTTAGTAAGGGTAAAGAAGACATTTCCCTTATGATTGTATTCCAAGCTAACCTAGAAGACATATTTCATTTTTCTCCTAACACTTTCAAATCAAAAGCTCTTCCTTCTCTCTAGAAATCTAGCTAGCTTTCTCTCCAAGCTAAGTTTAGGCTTACCAAGATCTTGAAAGTTTTTCTCCAAGATTCCACCTTTCCTACTCTTGAGCATCTAGGAGGGTAAAATCTCTGTTCCTTTTGTGTTTTTAGTGTTTTCTAAGGTATCTTTTTCTAAAGGTGAAATCATTATGATCTTTTAGTGTGTTCTTGAAGTGGGTGTTGAAGGTGAACCTTGTTAAGGGCTTTGAGAAGTGTTATAAGTGAAGGTTGAGTCTACAAGAGGTAACCCATGCTCTAGAAAATCTATTTTCATTACCTATATGATGATTTATTGGATTCTACATGTGATTTTGCTATGAAATGTGAGTGTTGATGCATTGTCTTATGAAAATGCATATCTAGAGCTTGTTATTAGGGTTCATGTATGCCATTGCTTGGCTATTCCTTTGATTCAAGTCATTTCGTTGTATTTGGTGAGATTTGGTATGTTTTGGACTTTAATTTGAGCTTGGTGTTGAAAATCCCCGAAGGGATATTTTTGGTACAGAGGTTGTACCCGCGGGCGGAACGGCGGGTAGGGGTCCACCCGCCACCCCACCCGCGGTGTACGTTGGTGTGTGGGAATGGTTCCCGCGGGCGAAACCACGGGTGGGGTCCACCCGTGGCCCCACCCGCGGGGAACAATGTTGGCTTGTGCAGGGATTTGTTCACCATGATTCTTTTGAATCGGTATTTGGTCTTTTGACTTCCCGATGTTCTTTTGTGGAACTATTTGAGTGTCTTCTTGATGTTTCCTTTGTCTAGAACTATATGGTAGGATTCGATGTAGGATTTGGTGTCTTGAATCGTGCTAAGTGTTCAACCTTGTGTTTCGTTGAACCGTGATGAGTCTTGTGTGCTCTTTGGAACTATGTTTGGTTTACCCGTTTGATAAGAATGCTAGTTTGGTGTTTAAATGCTAGCGTGTGTGGTTTGTCCTTTCCTATTGTGGATGATGACTTGTGTCAATCATCGTTTTTGTTGGATTGTGATCCTTTCCTTGTTAAGTATGGTTTCATATCTTCGTTGTGATCCGTTGATTGATTCCTATGATGGTGTCGTGTGTGTGGCTGTACCTGGATTGCACGATTAATGGTATGGGACATTAGTCACCAAGGTACGACAGTGGTCCTCGTGGTGGCCATGACGTGATTATGGAGTTTGTGACCTGAGTGATGGGTTCACGTATTTCTTGGGAGGCATGTGTTGCCATGTGTGTGATCGGTACCCTCGTGTACTATGAATTGGTGGAAATTGTTGGTGGTTTGTTGGTGGATGGGGACGACGGTCCTCCGAGGAAAAAGGTTGGACTTGTATGTACAGGGATCCTAGAGGTAAAGGTTGGAACTAGCTATAAGGTTGGGCGTAGCCATAAGGTTGGAACCGGGCATAAGGAAGGCATATCAATTCGTGATGGGTGATGTCACGAAGGCATGTGTTGCCGTTGTGTGTTTCTCTATTCGTGACGAGTGATGTCACGAAGGCATGTGTTGCCAATGTGTGTCTCTTATTCTCTTGTGTTGTGCATGTCGGGTGATATTCTACTGAGTGATGGTAGAATACACCTTGAGCCTTACTTGTAATGTCGTTGTTACGTCTTGGTGTCTTGGGATGCGTTCCCTTATCCTTGTTGTGAGTGTATAGAGTCTTGTGATTGACTTCTATTCTTGGCTTTGAACTTATATATATATATATATATATATATATATATATATATATATATATATATATATATATATATATATATATATATAGTATTCCGTTTCGAAACTGATTTTGTATATACTATCTATGTATGATACTTAACATGTATTGGTGGGTTACCATCATCATTCGCTGACCGGGCGTCGTCCCTTTGTTTTATGTGCTTTTCAGGTTCCGAGTAGAGTTGAGCGCAATCTAGTGATGGATAGTGTAGATCCCTCAGACCTTATTAGCTTGTTTTGGGCCTGTGAGCCTTTTATGTTAAACATTAGATTGTTGTTGTTTTGACCTTGTCCCTTCTGGACTGATGATGTGGATGTTGTTCTCGCCTATGCGTTCACCTTAGCGTGGACGTGGCATAACATTCTTCGTTTTCCAGTTTATATAGTTAGACTTCCGCTGTGTATGCTTATTGTGGTTAGATTATCTGCATGTTTAAGTTTTTAATGACGTGGAAATCGGGGGTGTTACACTCCACTTGAAACAAGTTGCAGCTTCGGAGATTCAAAGCGTCAAAAACCATCTTGCCAACAGACTTGGCAACTGTCTCTCTAACATCCACTCCTTTCTTTTCAAAGATGCAGCTTAAGATCATCCCATGCAAGCTCTTTCGGTTGTGACCCACGCAATACTCCATGTGTTGTAGCATCAAGGCTGGCAGATTAAACTTCACCTTGTGTTTCAGGAAGTAGGCGAAGGTGCACTCCAAACTCCCTACCTGATTGCTTTTATTGTTGTTAAGCAATAAACTGTCAGTGACAATCATCACTAAGATCTTTTGTTCCCCGGTCAACCATTTCTTTTCAGGTCTCGTGGCCTGAGTGAAACCATCTGTCCTTCCCAACAAATACCCCAGATAATCCCGGTGGTCAAGGCTTTCTGTTCCAATCCAAGTATCTCTCTTGTACTTTGCGACCCCGGTCAGAGTTAACTTAAGGAGCTTGACTAACCTATTCTCATTCAACACAATCTTAACACCATTCACCTTCGAGGTGATTTCCAACTTACTGCCCAATTTTGTAACAACCATACAACGATAAAATTCTGTTACCAAGTTCGGGTAGGTCTCATTCTTAATCGCGAAATATCCATCCAAAAGACCTTGAAAATTAAGCAAATCCAAAATAGTACTTGAAAAGAATTCGGGTTCAAAAGTCCTACCTTCCAAAACCGAGTAGTAGGCATCCACCCAATCTAATTTCTTGAGGATACTTGTGTTTCTAGGCATGATGCAAAATCAACCCAAGGTAGAAGCTTGAACTCTCTTCTCTCTCTCTCTCTCTCTCTTTTGTTTTTTTTTTCTTCTTTCCGAAATCCGACGGCGAGGAGGCGGCGGCAAACGGCGGCGAGTTGCGGTGGCTTCCGGCGTTGTTCGATGGCAGCGGGTGGCGGACGGGCAGTGGATGGCTAGGCTGGAGGAGGTCGACGGCTGGCTTCTTCGCATTGCTGCTTCTCGACTGGTTCACGGGTGGAGAAGAATGGGGAAGAAAGAGGAAAAAAGAATTTTATTTGGGGATTTAGGCTAGGGTTTTGAGAAAAAAAAAAAAAGTGGTGAAAAGGAATTTAAGTCTAACAAGGTTTAAGAAACACAAATGGTTTAGATAGTGTAAGGGTTGGGTTGGCAAAGCAAAGGCTCGGGTTTAAAACTCACCAAGGGCAAACGACTTTTTAGGTTTTTAAGCTCTAATTTATTAAGGTTTTCTAAACTAGCTTTTACTACACTTAAGGTGTAACTAAGGTCCCCGAGTGTCGTACTCTAAGGAGTGATAACTTGGAAGTGTTGAGTGGGTGATATGGTGAGGATTTTTGGGTTTATAGATTCTTGGTCAAGGGGTTGCATTAACAAGGTAGGAGTTGAAAATGAAAATAAGAAAGGCAAAGACAAAAGTAAAACAAAAGAGAGAAAGACGGGTTAGGATTGTGTGCTAATTGTATTGTGTGGTTGGCTACTCCAAAGGTTGGGCGATAGTTGCGTGTTGTGGCAAAGGTCTAGAGGAATGGCTTGCCAGTGTGTAACGCTAACGCAAAACCTCTCGGTATATGCCTCCCATAGGGAGATGTGACATGCTAGTGCTCTTATCTTCTATGGGGCAATTTAACAAACACCTTACCTACATTCCTTTCTGGGCTTAATCCTCTTGGATCTAGGACGAGAATTGCAAGGGAAGGAGGCTAGGATTATGTCTCAATCTCTTGACAACATAATCCTTCCTAATTCTACAAGCATGTGGTGCGCACTCACACACAAGAGTCATTGTAATCATCCCTCTTCCAACAAGACATTCAAGCCAACAACATTCAATCACCACAATATCACAAATCAAATCAAGAAATCCAACGCAATAGCAATTTACACAATAATCCTAACCCCTAAAATTTGAGCCAATCATCATTAAGACCAAGATCAAGCAATTACAAATTAGGCAAAACAAGATCTAAGAAATAAAGAGTAAGGAATAGATTTCACCCAAAGGCAAGTTACATCTCTTCAATGCCAAGTGAAGATCCAAGCTACAAAGGACTCAAAATCTTCAAAGCTTCTTGCAAATCAAACGGAATTTGGCTAAAACCTAGAAAGAGAAAAATGTAAACTACTCTAGATCTAAAATCTCTCTAAAAACTTCTCTCTAAAATTGGTGGCTCCCCTAGCAAATGAACAAGATTTTTCCTTAAATAGCTAGGGTAGCTTGTTCGACCTCCCATTTATGCACGGCCTCACGCCGTGACGCGTGCGTAAATGGGGTATAATTCTCCTTAGGCACGCGTTTCTCCTAGTTGTTGCCTGATCATCCTTACGCATCTCTTTACACCATAAATCGGGCATAGTTGTGGTGGGAACGGTGCATCGAATGTCCTCTTTTCCTTAGTTTCGATCTTTTTACCTTTTTTGCCATTTTTTCCATCCAAAAACACCTAAAAATATGTAAAATAGAATTGGAAAGGTTTTTCCATGCTAAGCCATGTTTTTAGGACAATTTACTCTAAAAGCAAGACCTTTAGGACAAAACATGCACAAATTGACCAAGGTAAAATTTTTAATCAAGAAATTTTAAATTCTTGTATTATTTCATTAGACGATGAGACGTATGACATGAAGATAACATATGATAAAGTAGTGACGAAACACAACAAAAAAAAAAAAAAAAAAAAAACAAACAAACAAACAAAAAAAAAAAAAAAAACAAAAACCAAAAAAAAAAAAACAAAACAAAAACAAAAAAAAAAAAAAAAAAATCTAGTTTGAAAAATAAGTCTAAAAATACTCGAGTAAAAAATGTCGAAAATATTTGAGGTGGGGAAGTAGTTAGATGCCATCTGCAATGATCACTTCATTGTATTTACTGTTGTTTTGCGGCTTGCAAGAGATGATACGACATAGCAAAATAATAATGTAGGTCGATAAGAAAACTTTATTCCTTTCCGATGAATTCTGTGCAGAACAATCATGATGAAATGGATAATGAGAAAACGTGTCCATCATTCCAACAGCAAATCTATATCACGATTTAACCACTACTCCATCTAAAGTCTAAAGTTATAAATATTAACTAGTATTTTCATCCGTGCGAACGGAATAAATTTGTTATAATATATTAAGAGTATTTGGATTGATATACAATTATTTAAATGATAATATCAAATATTATATAGTGTAATTAAAGATATGATTTGGATTGTTTATGTTTGTTGATGTTATCATTGCTTGAATTCGAGCAAATAATTGCTCAAATTAATAACTAATGTGTAGATGTACGAATGCGATGCTATAACTTTAAAGATTTTAAATATCATTGTTTAAGATTTTGTTTTAAATTGGGCAAATGTGCTCGTTCTCTAGCAACTTAGTTATAGTAATCAATTGCTGTCATAATTCATTTGTATACAGGATATATTTTTGTCTAGATATATAGCTTTGTCATTTTGAAAAAAAAAATAATATCATCGATTGTATTTACACATTATTGAAAATCTCTTTGTAGACAACATTGGTAGTCACAACACAATCTTGTACATCCTCGTCTAGAGCTAACACCTTCAGGCCATCATCAGGATGGGTGACTCGAGAGAAAGCAACGTACAATTGTCCGTGATTAAAGACCAAGTTTTTTAGTGATAACCTAACCTGTGTTAGTGTTTGGCCTTGACTTTTGTTGATAGTTATTGCAGTTGCAAGCATCAATGGAAATTATTTACATTGAAACTTAAAGGGCAATCTCGTATAAGAAGGAGTGAGAGACATTCAGGGGATAAGAACTTTGGTTCCTTCATGTGTTCCATTAACGATTCTTGCTTCGATAATGTGATCTGCCAATCTTGTGATGATGAGCCGCGTCCCGTTACAAAGGCCAAGGGAGTGGTCTATGTTCCGCAATAACATAACATGTGAACTGACCTTTAATGTCAATGAATGATTAGGAAGACCGAAAATCTTAAACTATTTAAGAATTCAGGAGTGTGTACTTCTGATAAATTTGCACTGTCTGATTCTACCATACACAAAGAGTCATAACTTAAATATGTTCGTCCTTCTACAGTATTCATGTCGCACATGTACTGATTAATTTGATCAACGACATCTAAAGTCGGCGAGAGGATCACTTGGCCTTCTAGCTGCGACTCATCAAGCATGTCATATCTCAAGCTTGGGAAGGTGAATTCCACTATAGTTGCTATGGGATCTTGTCCACACTTCAACAAAAACCGTGTCGGAATATCGATCTCAAATGAACTGCCATTTACAACCCCTGCAATCCCATCTCCGATGTCTT
>NW_017616910.1:3537500-3710000 GCF_001879475.1 Ipomoea nil | reverse complement strand
AGCACAAAACTCATGCACTTTAAAGTTTCAACAACAACTCACACAACAACTCACATTCAGTACACACTCACGCACATTAAGCACCAAACTCACGCACCTTAGGCACAAGACTCACGCACCTTAAGTACAAAACTCACGCACATTAAGCATTACACACTCACGCACATTAAGCACAAATCTCACGAACCTTAAGCACAAGACTCACGCACATTAAGTACAAAACTCACGCAGATTAATCACCCGCATAACCGCACGGGAGACACTTACCCGCACTGGAACTTATATATATATATATATATATATATATATATATATATATATATATATATATATATATATATATATATATACATATATATATATATATATATGTGTGTGTGTGTGTGTGTGTGTGTTTGTGTATACATATATGTATATGTATATACATATAGGGCTGTGCAGCGAACGATTCGGATCGGATCGGATGGCGGATGGGCAAATCCGAACGGATATCGGATTGACGTTTTGAATACCCTACCCGTTGTATTAATGATATTTATCCGTTCGGTTAATATGCTAATCGGATCGGTTCAGATCGATCGGATATTGGACTGTAAGTTGATTTAAAAAAAAACGAAAAAAATAAAAATAAACCAAAACTAAAAGTAAAATATCAATTAATAAGTAAGAACTGATAGTCTAAACTCTAAAGCTCTAAGCCTTTAAATCTCTAATAGACTAAGATTGTAATACTAACTTAGTAATTAGTATTACTAAGTAGTCTATCAGCAAAAGGATGGATTACACAAAATATAGATTAGTCAATAGTCATTAGTCTATTACAAAATACACAACACGACAACAGTGAACTAGTGAAGTGTCAAGCAGATCAGCATTCAGCAAGATAGAGTTAAGTCAGACAGCTACTCTTCTTCCTGTGTTTTGTGACAAGTAGCAAGTTAGTGAATGGATTAGAATTCTAAATTAAACACAGAAAATGGATTAATATATATTCATATAGTTGGCTCAGTGAGAATTTTTTCATATCAATTTTGGATTAAGGGCAAATTGCTACAATAAACAATAAGTTTAGAGCAACTTATCAACTTAATCCTTTTTCAGATTAAATGTGGAAGCTTCATCATTGCCATGTAAAAACAACATATGGAAACACATAGTAAAATATAAACATTACCAAAATCAGCAGTTCAGCACTCAGCAGTCAGCAAAATTAGACTATCAACAGTCGGCAAAATCAACACTAATCTAGTAATCTATTCTTCTTCCTGATAGTATTCAAACTTAAAACAATATTAGTGTTTAGAGTTTAGTGAACAAAAGAACAGGCTATTAGACAGTTACAGTAACAATACTAGGCAATTATTCATTAGGCTAATTAGCCCAGAGTGCAATTTTCTATATCAAGTAAGAATGTGGGTAAATTGCTCAGAATGCGTTATATTAGCACATTGGCAACATACCAACTCCATTCCATTTATTCAGACAAAAGTGGAAGCTTCATCATGGCCAGCAAATAAAACAAATACATTCAAACTGAAAAGTGAGCAAGGAAGATTTATACCAGAATTCCAGACTCCAGAGAAATGGCCAAATTGGGCTGAACTCATCTAATGGCAGCAACATTTCAATAACAAAAAGTTGCCAAGCCAGTTAGAGGCTAAACACCACTTGCAACAACATAACAGAATATCAAACACACTTAGAGGTCCAGTTCCACTTCCACTTATATTTTGATTACTCTCCATCTATAGGGAATTAAGGATGAGCAAATTGGGTTCACATAACTTACAAACTTAGGAATCAGTGATTCACATTTCACACAAGCACACATAAGGACATACACTGATACATATTCCATAATCAGGATTCATGATTCATGAACTCATCATTTTATGGAAATGCCCACAAATTAGGGCTTAACACTTCCATAGACCACAGTCAACCATCAAGGGATCAACAATTTAGCCAATTAACCATTTAACCATTTAACTATACAGCCATACTCAGTAAGTCAGCAGTAAGTACTCACTACTCAGTACTGACTACTGACATACATAATTACATATAACACATTAAAAAATTCATTCCATAATCAGGAATCATGAATCATGAATCATGAACTCATCATTTTATGGAAATGCCCACATATTAGGGCTTAACACTTCCACAGTCATCCAACAACTAACATAACCAATTAACCATACAGCCATACTTAGTATTTCACTACTTCCACAATGGCACCATAAGTGTTTAACAACATACATATAACTGATATAAGTGAATAAGTGATATAACACATTCATTCCAATTTCCAACAGTCAACCATCAGCATTCAACATGGACATCATAAATTCATAATATAAATTACACCACCAACATACATTTTGAAATTACAAATTTAAGGGTCCTTTAACCATAAACTTACAAACACATATCAGAATAAGCACAAATTCATCATGCATGTGGAAAGCCCTAAAAATTAGGGTTCAGTTACAAATTAGGGTTCATGCAACATCATAGAACTAGAACAGAACAGACAAACATGCAACGGGAAGATAAGAAAAAAAAAATGACAGAGTTACATTTTACTTGTTTTCTCAAAGGTTCTGTAACACCCCTAATTTTAAAACTTTTAAAGCTTGTGAAATAAAGGCAGATCTATTAATAATTCCCAAACAGAGTATAAACTAAACATAATAGTCGGGGTGCTATGCCACACCTGAGCTAGAGAACTCAGATGCGCAGGCTAAACTATCCAAACATAAGAAATCCTCAAATTAATATTCAATATAACTTCAAGGCACGCAGGCCAATAATTGAACTAATCTAACTAAGTCCAGGCTCTGACTAGCGCGCTCCAAAGCTAAGGCTCATTACCTAAAAAACATTTGGTATAACAACCGTCAGCGAATAATGTTGGTAACCCACTCCAACGCGTTAAGTACAATATAGGTAGATATAAGAAACTCATTTTGAAACCGGAATACATATATACTTAATAAACTCCAATTTAAATCCGAGAACAGACTCAGTCAAGCAATAGCAGAGACATTCAAAACAATTAGACACAACCATAAAGATTCAAGCAAGCATCCTAAGGTCACACGACTACGCAATACCAATCATATCATTATTCAGTCATCATTACAGTCAAACAATCAAAAACAAGACACGTAATGGTGTACACACATATGGTGGTGCCGCAGGACCATTCACATGCCCATACATGAGAGTTAGTGCATATAGCTCTGACATGGCCCTGAAGTACTTTAACTTGTACTGTAGCACAAGGAGATTGATCGCAACCAATCAATGACCGGGTCGTCGATGGGAGGGTGGCGTCTCGTTAGTGGCGGTGGTTAGCCGGGTGGTCGACGGGGTCGTGGCGGCGAGTGGCGGGTAGTGTGCGGTCGGCGACGGTTGTTTGGGTGCGGTTGAGGGGTTTCGGGTGGTCGGCCGGCGTGGAGGGAGAGAGGGGGAGAGAGAGAGAGAGAGAGAGAGAGAGAGAGAGAGAGGGGGTAGGAGTGGGAGGAAGAAGAGGAAGAAGGGTTTTTGATTTGGGGATTTTGTGGTTTTAGAGATTTGGAGGGGTTTAAAAAAGTTGTGTCCCCTTAAAGTTTCAAGAAATACTTATGGCTTAGTGGTTAAGGCTTTAGTCTTATAAGTGAAATGTTTGAGGTTCCATTCCCACTAGATGTATTAGTTTTTTTTGTGTATCCCTTCCTTGCTTCTACTATTCGGGTGTTGTAAGTGGCCTGATTGGGTCCCCCTCGTCGGACTTTTGCTTTTGCCATGTGTTGGGTTTGGGATTCATAGATATAACAGGCGTGGATCTTAGTCCTCCACTTGGCGCGAGGGGCGGTAGTCAGAGAAATTTAAACTGATTGAATTAATTGATTTTGTCTTTTATTCAAGGTACGAGAGCTTCTAAATAACCAAGCTAATTGAGCGATTCTATAAAAGGGGCGTTTACATGGGTTCACAGTTTTATCCTAAGCAGAATTCCTCTTCTGAATTTTCCTCCGATTGATTCGCGGGATCCTCGTCCTCTAGGGCTACGTTTTCTGTGTCGATGTTGGCTTCGGTTTCAAGGTCGGCTTAGGTGCGGCTAATGACGAATACCTTTCAGGAGCCCCGTAATTCCCTCCGTTATTCACGCTCCCTGGTTGGCCCATGATCGTAGGGTTTGTGCTCGGGGGTCGAGTGCACTGGAAGGACTTGTGTCCTTCTCCTCCGGAGTTGAAGCACCGCAAGGGGTTCCCCAGGCAATCCTTGCCCCTATGATCCTTGTTGCATCTTCGACGAAAGAACCGTCTTGCGCTGGCTTCGTTGTTTCTTATAGACGATCCTTGGTTAGTTGAGTTAATCGTCCTTGTGTTAGAGTTGTTCCTAGCCCTTTTTATAGGTGGGGCCTCGTTTCCCGTGTTCCTCTTACGGATCTGTTCCTGAACTCCTCGTTGTAGGAGTTGGATCGGTAGAGGTCGGCGGCGCTGGTGTAAGCTTCGTTAAGGGTTCGGGGTTTGCTTACGATTAGAGCCTTTCGGGCTTCGAAGTTGAGGCCCGTCACAAATTTCTCTATCTTGGTCGTTTCTGTAGGCACCAATTCGGGCGCGAAATGAGCTAGCTCGAGAAATCGTTTATGGTATTCCATGACCGTGGCCATCCCCTGTTTTAGGTGGAGAAATTCCTTGTACATGGTTGCCCTTATGTGTGCGGGGTAGAACGTTCCCGTAGTCGTACTTTTAGGGACTCCCAGTTGAACACTGGTTCTTGCCTATAAGCAGGTCCTTCATGGACCGACCAAAGATCGGCTTCGTGTCCAAAGTAGAATGAGGCTATTTCTACACGGCATCCCTCTGGGCATTCTACTGCTTCGAAGATCTTGTTGAAGGTTCGGATCCATTCTTCGAGGATCGTGGGGTCCTCTTCCACTGAGAAGGTGGGCGGGCGATGGTTCGAGATTCGTGAGCGGAGGGTTCAGGGGTCCTTGACTGACTTCTTGTTGGCGCCATTCTGGTGGTCTATAGGCCAATATTGATCGTAATGGTAAGTTAATGGGTTGCATTACTTGCATCCTTACCTTGATGCGATAAGTATAGGGGATTTTTAAACTAAGCACAGGATAGAGTGAGGGGGAGTTACGAATATAACGATAGATAAACTAACAGCCTCGTCGCGTGTCCTAAGTTTCCTGAATCCTATGTACTTAAATACCTAGAGTTCAAGCTTAATGTCCTAAAGTCTTGTCTTAAGAGTCTTATCCTAGGGTCGAACTTAGGCTCTGATACCAACTGTAACACCCCTAATTTTAAAAACTTTTAAAGCTTATGAAATAAAGGCAGATCTATTAATAATTCCCAAACAGAGCATAAACTAAACATAATAGTCGGGGTGTTATGCCACACCTAAGTAGAGAACTCAGATGCGCAGGGTAAACTATCCAAACATAAGAAATCCTCAAATCAATATTCAATACAACTTCAAGGCACGCAGGCCGATAATTGAACTAATCTAACTAAGTCCAAGCTCCTGAAAAACATTCGGTATAACAACCGTTAGCGGATAATGCTGGTAACCCACTCCAACGCCTTAAGTACAATATAGGTAGATATACGAAACTCATTTTGAAACTGGAATACATATATACTTACGAAACTCTAATTTAAATCCGAGAACAGACTTAGTCAAGCAATAGCAGAGACATTCAATACAATTAGACACAACCATAAAGATTCTAGCAAGCATCCTAAGGTCACACGACTATGCAATACCAATCATATCATTATTCAGTCATCATTACAGTCAAACAATCAACATAAAGACACGTAATGGAGTACACACATATGGTGGTGCCGCAGGACCATTCACATGCCCATACATGAGAGTCAGTGCATATAGCTCTGACATGGCCCCGCAGCACTTTAACTTGTACCACAGCACAAAGAGATTGATCGCAACCATTCAATGAACCGCAGCTCATTTGTATCATAAACGTTAAGGGATCCTGAATAAATTAAATCATTTTAAACTATTCTTTAACGGAACCAATTAAATAATTAATCCGAGTTTAACAGGAGTAACACGGGGTGTTACACATGCGCCATGGTCTCCCGGGTAATGCACTCCACTATGAAATCGGCGAGTGCTTGCCCCTTGATAGCAGGTCTTGACTTGAACTGGATGTTATACTGGCTTAGGCGCATGGACCACCTCACTAGCCTGCTGGCCAACACCGACTCCAAAGGCTCGACTAGGTCGTCTACGTGGGGCTCGGCCTCGACGCTCTTAACTATCATATCGTCCACGTAGGCCTCCATGTTGCGGTCGAGGACCTGCTTGAAGACCTTAGCCACCATCCGTGTGTACGTGGGCCCCGAGTTCTTAATCCTGAAGACTATGACTCGATAGCAAAAGACCCCTTCGGGGGTCGTGAATGTCGTATTCTCCTTGATAGGCATATTTTATACTCATATTTTACATACATCTTTATAATAATTTTGCATTAATTATTTAATATTATCTACTAATTAGTTCTTTTTATATATAATAAATAATATATATATAATACACATTATGTACGCACATATATGCATTATATATATATATATATATATATATATATATATATATATATATATATATATATATATATATATATATTTCAAATGTAGTTTGGTCCAACGGAGATGCATGCAAAATGATGTTAAATATTGTTTTGGAAGAAACATTCAATTCATGTGAAGCAAATGGTGGAAGTTGACTTCGGATGTGCGGAGGATACGGAATATGACACAAAAATAGGAAAAGTGGATGGTTGAGGTTCATTGAGCCTATTTTTAGAATGCTATAAATAGTAGGAGTTTCGTATTGTAAAAATCGTTCATTCTTCCCCTTCTATAGTATTCGTTGAAGTTGTTATCAATGTCCATTCGTGGCTAATTTCTAGTTTGGTTTAGTAAATTGAAGCCCCGGATTCATTACACTGTAAGGTTATTTATTTATTTTTATTATATATATTTTTATGCATTTGAGTATTAAATATTCTTCTAAGTTATTTGAATAATTGTGTCATTTAATTGCTAGGGAGGCCTACTAGTTATTTATTTGATATAATTATTTGCTATATTAGTTAATGTTGTGCTACAAATTATTCTAATATTCAGTAGCGACTAAGGTTAATTATTGACGGCTTAGTGAAAATTGGTCTCGGGTAGAATATTTTTCTAAATTAAATACAACCGCTTGTGGTTGTGTTATTTAGTTTATCGGTTTTCCTAGTTCTTATTGCTGCTATTAAATTAAATCTATAGCGCTTGTCTTAGATTATTTAGTAGTTAGGGGTAATTAAACCGCTTGTGCTTTATTTACCTATAACTAAGGGAAAACAAAAATGAAATAATTTCACGACAAATATTCAATTGCATATCAATTACCTTTCTAAATCAATGATCAGTGTTAAACTCCAGTGTTGGATCTTTACTAACCAAGGTTTTCTATTTATAAGTGTTTCCGATATATTATTGCTTTATTCGTTCATTTAAATTTCTTGTCTATTTAAATTCTCTTTTATTTAATCTTTATTCTCATCATATTCCAAACCCCCCTACCTTTTATTTGAGCACAAAAGTTAAACTAGTTACTCCTCGTGGGATCGATCCTTACTCCCGCTACTACGTTTGTAAGGTTTTAATTTGGGAGCCTACGACAGCTCGCCAAATTTTGGCGTCGTTTGCCAGGGAGATTTTCTTGTTTATTTTGTGTTTATTTAATTATTTATTTGTTTATTTGTTTTTCTCGTTAATTTGTCCCAAAAAAAATTAATTAAAAAAATCTTTTCTTTCGTTACTTTTACATAATTGCTGCAATATCTTTAGTGGTTTATGCCTATAACTCAATTTGCTAATCAAAAAAATCTTGCCGTACGATCCAGAAATTGAAAGAACTGTACGCAGGTGGAAGAAACAAGCTTTGAGGAAATTGGAGTTTAGTGATCTGGCTACCGATCCCCAACCTTCCGCCAATTCTGATTTAGAAGAGGAACCCATGGCTCAAAATCAGACCTTAAAAGAGCTTGGAGCTCCAAATTTGGATCAGCAACCTTTATGCATCACCATTCCCGCTCTGGATGCTAATGTACAATTCGAACTGAAATCTGGATTAATTCATCTTTTGCCTTCTTTTCATGGACTTGCAGGTGAAGACCCTCACAAACACTTGAAGGAATTCCATGTGGTGTGTTCAAGTATGAAACCCAAAGGGGTTACTGAAGAACAAATCAAGTTGAGAGCCTTCCCATTTTCTTTAAAAGATTCAGCGAAGGATTGGCTATACTATCTACCTTCTGGGAGCATCACCACATGGAATAACTTAAAGACATCATTCCTTGAAAAATATTTCCCAGCTTCAAGGGCGGCCAACATTAGAAAGGAAATATGTGGTATAAGGCAAAACAATGGAGAGTCCCTGTATGAATATTGGGAGCATTTCAAAAAGCTATGTGCAAGCTGCCCACACCATCAAATTAGTGATCAATTACTCATTCAGTACTTTTATGAAGGACTTTTTCCAATGGATAGAAGCATGATTGATGCTGCAACCGGTGGTGCTTTAGTTGACAAGACACCAGACGCTGCAAGAACTCTAATTGCAAACATGGCTGCAAATTCTCAACAGTTTGGCAATAGAATAGTCCAACCGTCTAAGAACGTGAATGAGGTAAATATTTATGATCTTGAACAACAAATTTCTGGTTTAACTACTCTTGTTCGTCAATTAGCAGTAGGAAATATGCAAACTGTTAAAGCATGTGAAATTTGCTCGGTAGTTGGGCACCAAACTGATGCCTGCCCAACTCTTCAAGAAGAACCTATTGAATAAGTCAACATGGCTGGAGGTTTTCCTGGACAACCTCAAGGTAAGTATGATCCATTTTCCAATACATATAATCCTGGATGGAGGGATCACCCAAACCTTAGCTCTGGGAACTCACAAGGGAACCAGTTTGTTCAAAATCGTTCCAATTTTCAGCAGTACAGACAACCATTTCCTTCAAGACAACAACCAACCCAAAACTCTAGCTCAGGTACGAATCTAGAAGATATTGTTAAATCTCTTGCTACTAACACTTTGCAGTTTCAACAAGAAACACAAATATTCCAACAAGAGACAAGAGCTAGTATTCAAGAAACAAAGGCTAGTATTCAAAACTTGGAAAGACAAATGAGCCAACTAGCAACTACGGTAAGTCGATTGGAAGCACAGTGTTTTGGAAAATTACCCTCTCAAACGATTGTTAATCCTAAAGAGAATGTAAGTGCAATTACAGTGAGAAGTATGTCGCTGGAAAAGAATGCTGATTTAGACAAGGAAACAAGTGTAGGGAACATTGTCAATAATAAAGAGAAGTCCCAAGGTAAGCTTTCTTCTTTTTTTGATTATGAACCAGTACCCCCATTTCCTCAAGCTCTTTTAGAACCAATAAGAGGAAACTCAAATAATGATTTATATGAGACCTTTCGTGAATATGAGAGCAATAAACCATTTTTAGATTCTATGAAAAAGCTACCTCGCTATGCAAATTTTCTAAAAGAAGTACGCACTATGAAAAAGAAACGAAATAATAATAATTGAGGAAGTGAAAGTGCAAGAGAATGTCTCTATGGTTAGTCAAAACAATCTTCCTGAAAAGTGCAAAGATCCAGGTATGTTTACTATTCTGTGCATTATAAGTGGTGTGAAATTTGGAAATGCTATGCTAGACTTAGGAGCTTCTATTAATGTCATGCCATATTCTGTTTATAATTCTTTAAATCTTGGACCCCTGAATAAAACTAATGTAGTCATTCAATTAGCTGATGGATCTACAACATTTCCTAGGGGTGTGATTGAGGATTTGATTATTGATGTTAATAACTTGATTTTTCCAGCTGATTTTTATGTGTTTGATATGGAAGATGATAGTAAAATTTCTCATATTTTGTTAGGAAGGCCATTATTAAAAACTGCAAAAATAAAAATTGATATTCATAGTGGTATGCTTACAATGGAGTCCAATGGTAAACTTGTGACTTTTAATAGTTATGATACCATAAAATCTCCTAGTAATGATAATTTTGCAATCTTTGTTGATTCTTTGAATCTAGTTAAATTTGAGGAAATTGCTTATAATGAAAATAAAGAAGAAAAAAAATAATAAATCATCTTTGCGTACTAGTCTCCATGACGGGACTATTTCTTTGAATACTCATAATCATCGAAGGTACTCAAACAGACGATGGAAATTTAAAGAAATGTCATAAGTCGAGCCAACGACGATAAACAAAGGCACTGCTTGGGAGGCAACCTAAGGTGTGTTTGTTCCATTCTTTTTCTTTTATTCTCTATTCTCATTCAATAACCCTTTTCTGTGTTTTTTTTTATTCAACATTGGGGACAATGTTAATAATAAGTGTGAGGAGGGGATTTAGATTTATTATTATTTGTTTGCTTATGTCAAAATTTTCAAAAATTTTCACAAATATTTTACTAGTATTTTATGCAAAATAAGTATTATTTTCAAAAATTATTCTATTTTTCCTATCTTGGAATTCATAACATGATTGAATAAATAGTTTGGCAAATTGTGATTAGTTTGTTAGCATTTCCCGTTCGATATGTAGTGGCTATATTAAGTAAGCAATAAACCTGTGAGTATTTTGAGCCATTGACTGACACTTCGGTCTAATTTTCTTCCTATTGTGTGATTTCTTCCATAATTTTGTTTCACTAGAACTTGCATTGATTCTCTTTTAAAGCTAATTAGACCATGCATGATTCAAGTGTGATTAAGGCCATTATTTGATCTTGAGCCTCACTAGCCAAATAACTGGTTTGTCCTATGATTTACTTTCCTTTGCTAACCACTTTGAACTTTACGGCCATTCTTTATTTTTGAACCACATTACAAGCCTTTTATATCTAAAGATAATACCATACCTTGACCCAGCTGAATAACTAGTGGAGCAAATTTTGAATTATTCGTGTAATCTACGTGTGGTTGTGAGGAAGAAGTGTGAGGGAGGTCACTTTCTTGTGTTAATATGATTGAGAATGAGGTGGGTTGTATCTTCATTGCCGATTTGTCACTGGTCTTCTATGAAAAAGACAACGAAGACAATTCATGATTCTAAAAAAATATGGAAATTGAAAAAATGAAGAAATGGAAAAATGGAGAATATATGTTTGAAAAAAAAAATATATTGCTGAAAATTTATGAGAAAATGAGAAAGAATCAGCAACTGATTTTGAGTTGAAGTTACTTCTAAATAAATGAAGTGAGGGGAAATTCTGGTAATACTGAGGAAGCATTTTGTACTTTTGAGAATGATAGTCATGTTGTAGTCTCAATAGGATGTGTTTTTGAATGGAAATCGAGGGTGTTGGATTAATTGTATTTATTTTGCTCCTCTAGTTTGAAAGCTTTTTCTTAAGCTACTTCCCAAAAATGTTCCCTACCTTAACCCTAGCCCCATTACAACCTGTGAAAAGTCCTTATGATTTGTGTCATGCATGGCTCTTGTAGTGGTGATTGAGAAGATATGCAAGCCTATGGTAGAACAATTTTATAGGAATGAACATGAGTGAAATCTATACCCATCAAACACTTGAGTGATGAGTGATATTCCTGTGAGTGCTTACTTATTTAGTTCTCTCCATTTTCAGACGGGGTTGCTAATTTATTAATTGCAGGGTGCTTCAGATTGTTGTTCATGATATGTTATGAGTTTTGAGAATTTCTTTTTAATTTACTTCGCAAATAATATTTTTTGCTTGGGGACAAGCAAATGTTTTACTGTGGGAAAATTTGATAGGCATATTTTATACTCATATTTTACGTACATCTTTATAATAATTTTGCATTAATTATTTAATATTATCTACTAATTAGTTCTTTTTATATATAATAAATAATATATATATAATAGACATTATGTACGTACATATATGCATTATATATATATATATATATATATATATATATATATATATATATATTTCAAATGTAGTTTGGTCCAAAGGAGATGCATGCAAAATGATGTTAAATATTATTTTGGAAGAAACATTCAATTCATGCGAAGCAAATGGTGGAAGTTGACTTCGGACGTGCGGAGGATACGGAATACGACACAAAAATAGGAAAAGTGGATGGTTGAGGTTCATTGAACCTATTTTTAGAATGCTATAAATAGTAGGAGTTTCGTATTGTAAAAATCGTTCATTCTTCCCCTTCTATAGTATTCGTTGAAGTTGTTATCAATGTCCATTCGTGGCTAATTTCTAGTTTGGTTTAGTAAATTGAAGCCCCGGATTCATTACGTTGTAAGGTTATTTATTTATTTTTATTATATATATTTTTATGCATTTGAGTATTAAATATTCTTCTAAGTTATTTGAATAATTGTGTCATTTAATTGCTAGGGTGGCTTACTAGTTATTTATTTGATATAATTATTTGCTATATTAGTTAATGTTGTGCTACAAATTATTCTAATATTCAGTAGCGACTGAGGTTAATTATTAACGGCTTAGTGATAATTGGTCTCGGGTAGAATATTTTCCTAAATTAAATACAACCGCTTGTGGTTGTGTTATTTAGTTTGTCGGTTTTCCTAGTTCCTATTGCTGCTATTAAATTAAATCTATAGCGCTTGTCTTAGATTATTTAGTAGTTAGGGGTAATTAAACCGCTTGTGCTTTATTTACCTACAACTAAGGGAAAACAGAAATGAAATAATTTCACGACAAATATTCAATTGCATATCAATTACCTTTCTGAGTCAATGATCAGTGTTAAACTTCGGTGGTGGATCTTTACTAACCAAGGTTTTCTATTTATAAGTGTTTCCGATATATTATTTCTTTATTCGTTCATTTAAATTTCTTGTCTATTTAAATTCTCTTTTATTTAATATTTATTCTCATCATATTCCAAACCCCCTACCTTTAATTTGAGCACAAAAGTTAAACTAGTTACTCCTCGTGGGATCGATCCTTACTCCCGCTACTACGTTTGTAAGGTTTTAATTTGGGAGCCTACGACAGCTCACCACTCCTCGTCATCTTCATGCATTAAGATATGGTGGTACCTGTTAGGAATATAGTGTAATGGTTTTGATATGCCAAATATGTATTTGTAGATCACCCAATTTTATTTCTTAGGTCTAGTAGAGTCTTAGACCATGATCGGGAAATTATTTAAGTTGCAAAAGAGAAAAACAGAGGAATGTGCATGAAAATGGAAGAAGAAGATATCAAGCCAAAAATCAAGAATTTGTCTGGAGAAAATGGCAAATTGAAGAAGAAGATGAATGGTGTAATATTCACGTCAATGCTACTAAAGAGATATCCTCGAAGAATTTTCGTTGAAGAAAATTACGGTTGGAAGAATGCATGAAATTAACTTGGAGATCAAGCATCTATGGAAAGCAAGGAGTACATCAAAGAAGATTGGAGATTTACTCAATAGTTGTACCGACGAAGTGGATGATGCTTGATATATTATACGAAATGGCTCAAGTTTGAAACTCACCATCAACAATTATACGTTGGTAACAAAGAACAGAAAGACAACTGCGAAACTCAAGATAACACCCAAGGCAACAAAGAACAAAAAGACAACTGCGAAACTCAAGATAACACCCAAGGCAACAAAGAACAAAAAGACAACTGCGAAACACCCAAGGCAACAAAGAACAAAACGCACTAACGCACTCGGGGACACAATTATAGGCTCAAAAACAAGGGTTACTTGCTAACTCCTCCTCCACCAAACCCTCCGACTCCGCCTGCGAACGCGCCATCACGAAAACTCTCCCCGGCGGCCTAGGCGCCGATTACAAGTGGAAATTGGGAAGCAATTGCACTTGGGAGCCGATTTCATAGAAATTGAAACTGGGAGCTTGTTTCGAAGCAATTGAAATTAGGAGCCAGTTTCAGAGAAATTGAGATTAATTGAAAATGGGAGCTAGTTCGAATCAATTGGAATTGAGAGCTAGTTTCAGAGAAATTGAAATTGATTGAAATTGGGAGCAATTTTCACATGGAATCAATTCAAGTTGGGAGCCAATTCAAGTTGTAGTATGGGATGCAATTCAAATTGGGGACCAATTAAAAGAAGACATTGAGGAGCAATTGAATTGAGATGAAATTCAATACCAGGAGAAGTCTGGGAGCCAATTTCGAAGTCAAGGTCAACATTGAGAAGTAATTGGAGCACCAGGAGATGTTGGGAGCCAATTGCAAGTCAAAGTCAATTGGCTGCACCAGGAGATGTTGGGAGCCAATTGCAAGTCAAAGTCAATTGGGAGCCAATTGCAAGTCAAAGTCAATTGGGAGCCAATTACAAAAGAGAAATTCAATTTGGGTGCCAATTACAAGCCAATTGAAATTGGGTGTCAATTGCAAAGGAGAAATTCAAATTGGGAGGAAGTTCAAAGCCAATTTGAAGTCTGAGAACACCCAGACGTGAGAATGAAGAAGATGAAGAAGAACTTACAGTGAAAATATTCTCACAATGAAAAATACTAGTCTAACTAGTATGGGATTAAAATAATGAATATTTTTGAATCCCAAAGGTACAAAAACCACTTCAGAGCTGATCAGAGAAGCCATTCTACACCAAAACAGAGACCCAGATATTTCCACTCAACGTTAAAACAAAGGAATATCAGATGAAGTTTGGAAGCTCATTTACATGGAGATGAAGATCTCTCAAACGGCTAGCTTATCTCTTTCTGACATTTTTGCAGAAGATAAGATAAGATCTCTGACAAAAGATACAAGATTTCAAAAATGAGATCGCCTCTATCCAACGGGCAGATCCTCATTACCAGCTATAAAATGATGAAGATATGAAGACTTGAAGAACAGAGAAACGAACTCAAAAAGGGGAACGAATAGAGCAATAGAGCAATAGAGCAATAGAGCAATATACGAGCAAAGAGCAAAAATCTCATTTGGTACAGAGCATACCAAAAATCTTCAAGTGAGAAGTGAGAAAAGGAAAAGAACTCAGAGAGCTTCAAAGAAATATTCTGAGAATTCTTAAACAGAGCAAAACAGAGCATAAAAATGAAGTGCTTTACTTGATTCATCCAAAGAGAGAAAACACTCAGAGCGTTCAAGAGAAATCTTTCAAGAGTGTTCATCTTCATTAAAGAGACCTGCGCATCATTGAAGATCAACTACAGAGTCTCAGAAGTTGGAAGCAAGACAACACTTGTTTTGGAGCAAAACAAGAGAAGGGAGGAAAGTAGCACGGAGCTGTGAAATCCTGGATTGTCACACGGAGCTGTGAGATCCGAAGCAGCAGTGTCGGAGGCACTGGGCGTGATTGGTGTGGGCTTAGTGATCAAATCACCAAATCACGGATACGTTTCTACCGGAGTGTGGAAGACGGGGGGAAAGTAACGCGTAGTCGTGAAATCCTGGGATAGTAGCGCGGCGACGTGAAATCCGAAGCAACAGTGTGGCGTCACTGGGCGTGATTAGTGCGGGCTTTGTGATCAAAGCACTAGATCACGGAAATTCATTGTATCTTGGAACCAAGAAGTGGTAGATATAGTGAATTGCTCTTGGAGATAAGAGCAAGTGGAGTAGGAGGATTACACCACCTCGCGAACCACTATAATTGTCTTGTGTTCTTTACTGCTTTCTTTACTTACTTCTCTTTACTTACTTGCTCTACACGAGATATATCCTCACACGATCTCACACACACTTTATCGTTATTTAATTTTCGCTGTGCACCATACTCTAACAATCTAGTTATGAGTTTTGGTTTCTCTCTGTCTTAGCAATTGTTGTGCTGTGTGAAAAAGTTTGAAAGTCTATTCACCGCCCCCCCCCCCCCCCCCCCCCTCTAGACTTTCACCTTACCTCGTTTTGGACCAACAATTGGTATCAGAGCCGGTGCCTATTCGAGTCAGATTTTATCTTTAACTGATACCAACAATTGGTATCAGAGCCTGTAGCCTATTTGAGTCAGTTTATACCAACCTTTGGTATTAAAACACGTTGCCCAACTGGGTTAACTGTTTTTGACTGCTAGGCTGATCCATTCTACAAAGTGTGTGACTGGATTAATCTTTCATATCTCATGTGATGATGATGAAGAAAGATTTAGCTCAAAATCTATTATTCTCACTTGATAAATTTGATGATTGGAAAGTTCGTATGCAGGTACACTTATCGACTTTACACGATGAAATGTGGGAAGTTATTTCCACTGGCCCTATCGAAATATTAAAAGTCAATACGGAGTTTGTCCTATCCCCGGATGCTCCACAGTACGTACAAAAGCCTAAACCGGAATGGACATCGGATGATAGAACACAGAATAATCTTGACAATATTGCCAAGGATATTCTATTCAAAGCCGTGGATGATACAATATTTCCGAAGATCCGAAAGTGTGCTACAGCTAAAGAAATATGGGAAACTCTCATCAAGATTGGCGAAGGAGATGAACAAGAAAAGGATAATAAGCTCACAATCGCCATGAAGAAGTTTGAAGATTTCAAAATGCTCTCAAATGAAAGTGTTGCAGACATGGAAGCTCGAATGATCAAAGTTCTTGGAGAGATTAGTGATCTTGGCAAAAATATTAGCCAAAAAGAAATTAATCTCAAAATTCTACAAGGCTTACCATCTGCATGGGATATGAAAGTTACGGCTATGCGCGATCATCGAGATCTAAGAATGTTGTCAACAGACAAATTATTTAGTGATCTAAAAGCATATGAGTTCGAAATGAAGGCCAAAGATGATGATGTTCATGAAGCTCGAAATTCTGCTCTAATAGCCGAACAACCGTCAACCTCCAGGTCAGTAGAAAATTATGTTGATTATATGACTGACGAACAATTTGCTCTTTTTGTGAAAAGATTTAAAAGGTTTATGCGAAAAGGAGACAACAAAAATTCTGCTCGTGGAAAATTCGTCTCTCGCACCCCACAAGAAGAAAAAGTCGAAGAAAACAACAATCTGTGCTACAATTGCCGCAAACCCGGACATTTTAAAATAAATTGTCCATATCCGATTGTTAGCAAGTATCAAGGCAAGAATGTTGAATCTACGCCGAACAAATCCGAAAGCAAAAGGTTCAAGCGTGACAAACGGAAAGCTCTCGTTAGCAACGAACCGAATGAAAATGGTGATTCGGAGGAATCATCATCAAGCGATGAAAGTTCAAGTTCGGATGATGATACGGCGCTAATATGCAAGCTAATGGAGTTGAGTACAAGTGAAGATTGTCTTATGGCTCTTGAAGCAGAGGAAGAAGAGGTAACTTCTAATTCTTTCAATTCTGTTAATTCCTTTTTTTTCTCGTGAATCTATTGATAGTCTAATGCGATACTGTCAAGAGATTATGCTCACTCATCCTCAACTCAAGGAGCGCAATAATATTCTAATTCTTGAAAAAGAAGATATGAATAAAAAATTGCAAGATGCTTTACTTGAAGTGAGTAAGTTGAAGAATGAAAATATTCATCTTCAAGAAGAGTGTAAAGCAATAGAGGTTAGAGAACATAACCTTCGGGCAACCATTGCTACGTTCACTAACTCGTCCAAAATTATGGATAAGATGGTGAGCATGCAAAAGCCATCAAGAGATAGAACCGGAATCGGTTATGACTCCACATGTTCTCAAACCCCTCAAAATCTAATTAATTCTACTACTACTTCAAATAATAAAGTTCAAGTGGTAAAATTTATTAAAAGTCAGAATAGCACGATGAAACAAGGAATTGGCTATCAATCAAACGCAAAGTTGAATGTTGAAAGGCCGAAACAAGTTTATACTACGGCAAAGCAACAAAAATTCTTCAAGCAAAGATATGCCAAAGAGTCAAGTGCAAAAAGATTTCATAGAAAAGAGAGAAGCATTTCTAGAAATAGAGTTGGGAGATTTTATCCCACTCAAAAGGATTGGTTGTGCAATAGATGTAATGTTTTTTATAGACCAAAGAAACAATCCTCTTCCCAAGTGCCAAAATATAAAAATGTTTTTCAAAATCTGGCACCAAAAATGTTTTCAAAAGTGAGTTATGATTATCATGTTTCAAATGGTTACAAATCACCCAATCTTAATTCAATAAGATCTAGGTGGGTTTGGTTACCAAAAATCACTAACAACAAATGACCCAAGCAAGTATGGGTACCTAAAGTTAATTAATCTTTTTTGCAGGATGTTTGGTACATCGATAGTGGTTGCTCACGCCACATGACTAGAAATAAATTATATCTAGTGAATTTCAAAGAAATCGATGGACCAAAAGTTATTTTCGGTGGAAATCAAAATTATGGAATTACAAAAGGAGTTGGCACGATCAAGAAAAATGGTTTGAAGATTGAAGATGTTTCTTTTGTTGAATGATTAAAATTTAATTTGTTGAGAACTAGTCAATTTTGTAATAAAAGCTATCTTGTAGAATTTTCTAAAGATAACTGCCTAATCAAAAATGAGCTCACAAATGAGATTATTTTATCTGGAAAACAGCAAAAGAATATGTATGTTGTTGATTGGAGCACAAGCAAAGATTCAGTGTGCTTAATGGCCAGAAATTCGAATGAAGCAAATTGGGAATGGCACAGAAAGCTCAACCACTTAAACTTCAAGACTATCAATCAATTTGCAAAGAAGAATCTAGTTGAAGGCTTGCCAGATATTATCTTCAAGAAGGACCAAGTGTGTGATGCATGCCAACGCGGAAAGCAAATCAAATCATCATTCAAATCAAAGACACACGAGTCATCGTCAAGACCGCTAAGCTTACTACACATGGACTTGTTTGGACCGGTTGATCCAATAAGTGTAAGTGGTAAGAAATATACTCTCGTTGTTGTTGATGATTTTTCCAGGTACACTTGGACCGTGTTCATCAAGAAGAAAAATGAAGTTGAGCAAGTTCTACCGAAGTTGTTGAGGCAACTACAAAATGAGAATGAATTGCAAATATCAAAAATACGAACGGATCGCGGAACCGAGTTCGTGAATGGAGTTATACAAGCTTTTTGCAATTTACATGGAATTTCTCACCAATTATCTGCCGCAAGAACACCGCAACAAAACGGTGTTTCCGAAAGAAGAAACCGGACGCTCAAAGAAGCCGCACGAGTGATGATTAGTGCTGCCAGTCTCCCGAAACGCTATTGGGCGGAAGCTATCAACACTGCTTGCTACACACAAAATCGAAGCATGATCAATAAGCAGTACAAGAAGACGCCATATGAGCTTTATAAAGGGAGAAAATCAAATATTGGTTATTTTCATATTTTTGAATGCAAATGTTTTATTCATATTAATGATAAATTGCATCTAAAAGCTTTTGATGAGCGTGCAGATGAAGGAATTTTTCTAGGATATTCAGCTACCAGCAAGGCGTACAGAGTTTTGAATAAAAGATCAATGGTGGTTGAAGAATCCATACACGTGGTATTTGATGAAAAATCACAGATCAATAATGGCGCTCTGGACGAAGAAATTGCACAAAATGGTAACAAGTGCCATATTGATTTTTGTGATACTAATGATACGTGTGAAGATGATGTTTTGCAGGGAATGGATGAGTTGGAAATTAATTCTCTAGAAAATCCCATCCCTCATCCAGAAGAAGTTGGAAATTCTTTAAATAATAATTTTGGGAGTGATGCCTCACGTGGGAATGAGGATGCAGTACAAGTTGGTGATCCAGTTAATGATCAAATTGCATGTGATGTTGGTAATCAATTTCAAGACAATTTAATTGATGAAATTCGAACCAATACTGCAAGTTCACAACAAATGGATCCACCCAGTACCATGCACCCATTTCAACCAGATTTAAGATGGCTCAAAAATCACCCTCCAGAATTAATTATTGGGAATACTCATGAAGGCGTGAAAACAAGATCATCTACCATGGAAGCACTGTTCACGTGTTATCTATCTCAGATTGAATCGAAAGAAGTGCACGAAGCTCTTAATGATCCGGATTGGATAAATGCTATGCAAGAAGAGCTCGATCAATTCAAAAGAAATTATGTTTGGGAACTTGTTCCAAGACCGACAAACCACAATGTTGTAGGAACCAAATGGGTCTTCCGGAACAAAGCAAACGAAGAAGGCGTGATTGTTAGGAATAAAGCTAGGCTCGTTGCAAAAGGATACTCTCAAGAAGAAGGAATAGATTTTGATGAAACCTTTGCACCGGTGGCCCGACTTGAAGCAATCGGAATTTTCCTAGCCTACAGTAACACCCCAGATTTTTAAGACTTTTAAAACATATAATAAGAAGATAAAATCTCATTAAATCCCAAAGTATAATACAGAGGTTCGGGGTGCTATGCCACACCTGAGCTAGAGAACCCAGGTGCACAGGCTAACTAACTAATATCCTCAGGAATGTAAATGCATAACATGGCACGCAGGCCGAAAGGGAAGCTATTCTACTTCTACGCTCCAGTTTTAGCGCGCTCTAGTGACTTAATCTTCTGTGCCTGAAAGCCAAATATATCTGTTCAGCGAGAGATGCTGGTAACCCACTCCAACGCGTTGAAATACAATACATATAGAGATATATATAGATATACGAAAACCATTTTGAGCATGAAGATATATTCTACGAACTCTAGCTTTTAAAACCGGGAATGACTCGACAGATAAGGCTAAGCACAGACAACAGTTATATCAAGCATATACAGTTCACAACAGGCAAGACAGATAAAGCTGAGCACAATTAATATCCATAACCCAACATATACGATCCCCAACATAAACCCCATAGTCACATCCCCAAGACACTCATAACAACAACTCATCCATATCTCATCACACAAGCACACTTTGTTGGCGCCACAGGACCAATCGCATGCCCATACATGAGGGTCAGCGCATATAGCTCTGACACGGCCCCGTAGCACCCTGCCCCGTATCGCAACACGGAGGGGTCTATCGCAACCGACCGATGAACCGCAGCTCATCATAGTTTGATCGCAACCAAACAGTGGACCGCAGCCCAAGAAAATGTCATCTGACCGCAGCCAGGAAATATGAACCGCAGCTCATGTAGAAACGTTTGATCGCAACCAAACGGTGGACCGCAGCCCAAGAGTATCAATTTGACCGCAGCCAGCTTCTGAACCGCAGCTCAGGAATAACCAATCCGATCGCAACCGAATTGGGGTATCATGCACACATAACACAAAACAAGCACATGCAACCCACATTACACATTGGGAAGGGGGAGAAACCGTATAACAAAACCTATGCGTGATCCTTCACATACTATGGATAGTCCTACGGGTTCATACTTCTTCCACCTAGGTCAACGGGATACCAATTCAACTAGCATGCAATATATAAGACTCATAAACCTACGAACGGTACCCGAAATATCAAACTAGACACGGCACGATAGACGGAGTCCGTTGGGACACCACGGGGATCGGGGAAACATCAAACTGGGAAGCCGGGGTCCCGAACGGGGGAGATTTCCAGCGGGTAGCCGGTGGGTGGGGGGCCACCCGCCGGCTGCCCGCCGGTAAGCACTGTTCCGGGCAGCGGGTCGCCGGCGGGCAGCTACCCGCCCGCTGGCTGCCCGCTGCCGGAGACGTCCCTTCTGGCCGCGGGTAGGTGACGGGTCCCCTACCCCCCACTGACTCTTTTTCATCATACGACGCCCCGGGAACCTTTGTGGAACCCGAAACCATGCTTAGGCACTTTCAGACGTAATTAACGACAACACGTAGACAATTAACGGATCAAACACGAGGAACGTACAGTACATAACCGATCATGCTTTTCTAAACATAATCAACACCCAAACATGCGATTTCCCCACCCGATACACCAAGAATAATATCACACGATACAACCTAGGGTTCTAATCACTTTTATACCAACAAGAATACGATTCGTCTTCTAATTACAAGATTCGGTAAGAATAACACATAAACATCGAGAACATCACACAACTATCAAGAACATCATATAAACATCAAGAACTCCATATAATCATCAAGAACACCATAATTATCAAGAATCTCCCTGTAACACCCCAGATTTTTAAGACTTTTTGAAGCTTATAATAAAGGTAGAATCTTATTAAATCCTAGAATATAATACAAGTGTTCGGGGTGCTATGCCACACCTGGGCTAGAGAACCCAGATGCACAGGCTAACTAACTAATATCCTCAAAATCATAAATGTGTAAACATGGCACGCAGGCCGAAAGGGAAACTATCTATTTCTACACTACGAGTTCTAGCGCGCTCCAGTGACTTAATCTTCTGTGCCTGAAAGCCAAATATATCTGTTCAGCGAGAGATGCTGGTAACCCACTCCAACGCGTTAAAATACAATACATATAGAGATATATATAGATTTACGAAAACCATTTTGAGCATGAAGATATATCCTACGAACTCTAGCTTTAAAACCGGGAATGACTCGACAGACAAGGCTAGATGCAAGCAACAGTTATAACAAGGATATGCAGTTCACAACAGATAAGACAGATAAGGCAAGGCATAAATAGTAACCACAACCCATCATAAGCACTCCCCAATATGAAACCCATAGTCACATCCCCAAGTCATTCATAGCCATAACTCATCGATATCACAACACATAACGCACGTTGTTGGCGCCACAGGACCAATCGCATGCCCATACATGCGGGTCAGCGCATATAGCTCTGACATGGCCCCACAGCACCATGCCCCGTATCGCAACACGGGGAGGTCGATCGCAACCGACCGATGAACCGCAGCTCATCATAATGTTTGATCGCAACCAAACAGTGGACCGCAGCCCAAGAGAGTGTCATCTGACCGCAGCCAGGATAAAGGCCGAACCGCAGCTCGTATAGAAACGTTTGATCGCAACTAAACGGTGGACCGCAGCCCGAGAGAATGTCATCTGACCGCAGCCAGGAATACCAATCTGACCGCAGCCAGCTTCTGAACCGCAGCTCAAGATAACCAATCCGATTGCAACCGAATTGGGGCAACACGCACACATAACACATAGCAAGCACATGCAACCCACATTACACGTTGGAAAGGGGGATAAATCGTATAACAAAACCTATGCGTGATCCATCACATACTAGGAGTAGTCCTAAGGGGTTCATACTTCTTCCACCTAGGTCAACGGGATACCAATTCAACTAGCATGCAATATAATAGACTCATAAACCTACTAACGGTACCCGAAACATCAAACTAGACATAGGCACGATAAACGGAGTCCGTTGGGACACCACGGGGATCGGGGAAACATCAAACGGGGAAGCCGGGAACCCAAGGTAGGGTAATTTCCAGCGGGTAGCCGGTGGGTGGGGGTCCACCCGCCGGCTGCCACTGTTCCGGGCAGTGGGTGCCCGGCGGGCAGCTGCCCGCCCGCCGGCTGCCCGCTGCCGGTGCTGCCCGAGAATGCCGCGGGTAGGTGGCGGGTCCCCTACCCCCACCTACCCCCCACTGATTCTTTTAATCACTTTTCGCCCCGGGAACCGTTGTGGAACCCGAAACCATGCTTGGACACTTTACAACGCAATTAACGACAACACGTAGACAATTAACGGATCAAATACGCGAAACGAACGACACATACCCTATCATGCTTTTCTAAACATAATCAACACCCAAACATGCGATTTCCCACCCGATAATCCAAGAATCAAAGCATACGATACAACCTAGGGTTCTAATCACTTTTATACCGACAAGAATACGATTCGCCTTCTAATTACAAGATTCAATAAGAATAACACATAATCATCAAGAACCTCACACAATTATCAAGAGCAATACATAATTATCAAAAATCCCAAATAATCATCAAGAACATCATAATTATCAAGAAACTCCCAATATCAAGATTATCAAGATTCCCCATGGAATCATTAAATCAACATCAATAACAATCATAGTAATTCGCCATTTACAATCATACGGGGGAAACCCTAAGGGGAAATCATAGCTATGAAAATAGGTTTTCTTGAGACATGGGTTACCTCTTAGCCTTAATTAATTCCTTGGCTATGAAGGATCTTTCTTTAAGCTTTCTTGATTTCTTGATTTCTCCTAGGGGAATTCTTGGAGCTCTTTGGGTGGTGAGAGATTATTGTGGTGGGAATTCTAGGTGCCTCCTAAGTTCCCTATTTATATATTTAAGACTCCTAATTAGGGCCTGAATGGTATGGGTTTACTAATTCTATTCCTTATAGGACTTGCTTTAGGGATAAGGGTCCATGATCCTCATTGGACCATATTAATTAAAGCGGATCCTAATCATAATCTGAATAGTAAAAGGCCTACTTCCTTTATTCCTAATAGATAACTAGGTCTAGGATTCCTAATTAGGATCTGAATAGTAAAAGGTTTACTTCCTTTATTCCTAATAGGCTTAAGCCTCTAATTTAGGCAACGGTCCACGGTTCATAGTGGACCCTATTAATTAATTAAAGGGAAACTTAACATAATTAAATCATATTTAATTATTATTAGCGGGATTAATTAAATAATTAATCCATGATTGAAGGCCGTAACACGGGGTGTTACACTCCCAATATCAAGATTATCAAGATCCCCCATGGGATCATCACACCAATCATCAATAATAACGTCATAAATCATCCATACACAATAATAAGGGGAAACCCTAAGGGGGAAATCATAGCTATGAAAATAGGTTTTGTTGAGACATGGGTTACCTCTTAGCCTTAATTAATTCCTTGGCTATGAAGGGTCTTTCTTTAAGCTTTCTTGATTTCTTGATTTCTCCTAAGGGAATTCTTGGAACTCTTTGGGTGGTGAGAGATTATTGTGGTGAAAGATATAGGTGCCTCCTATATCCCTATTTATATATTTAAGACTCCTAATTAGGGCCTGAATGGTATGGGTTTACTAATCCTATTCCTTATAGGATTAAGGGCTTGTTTTAGGGATAAGGGTCCATGGCCCATAGTGGACCATATTAATTAATTAAAGGGATTCCTAATCATAATCTGAATAGTAAAAGGCCTACTTCTTTTATTCCTAATAGATAACTGGGTCTAGGATTCCTAGTTAGAATCCGAATAGTAAAAGGTTCACATTCTTTATTCCTAATAGGCTTAGGACTCTAATTTAGGCAAGGGTCCACGGTTCATGGTGGACCTTATTAATTAATTAAAGGGGAACCTAACATAATTAAATCATATTTAATCATTATTAACGGGATTAATTAAATAATTAATCCGGGATTGAAGGCCGTAACACGGGGTGTTACACTCTCCCCCCCTTACGAGAAGCTTCGTCCTCGAAACTTAGAAATCATTGCAGGGGTAACGAGTCAAGAGTAGAACGGTGGTCCTATAGCGAAGGTATTCTACGGGGAAACTGTATAATTGTATGTCTATGTGTGTTGGGCTTTTGGGATCGATTAGGTTTACAAGACTAAGTGAGTGGGTTTCAACTTGAGGACAAAGTGAATTCAGCAATTAGGATCAAGGTTTTCAGGTTGCAACTTAGGTTGTGAGGTTGCAACCTTGTGTGGAATCGTTAAAACATGGAATCACGAATGGGGTTTGAAGGGTAGAAAGGGTTTTGAAATAAGGAGGGGGGGCGATTTTCCGAGGGAGGGAAAGGAATTCTGCTAGGACGGGTTAAGGGTTCTCGATTTCAAGTGAATAATCTGGTTTGATGCTTTGATCATGATGCGTCGACGAGCTGATGATCCTCCTTCCTTGGTGTTGGCACTTGCTTGGCTTTGAGATCCTTATTAGACCTTGCTTCCCAGGCTAAGGTTTCATCCTTCCCTTTTATCTTGAGGGAATTTCCCGTGGTGTTTTAACACTTACTTCTTTATTGCATCCAAGGTCTTGACCAAGTTGGGTCAACCAAGCCAATCTTTTAGGGCGCACTTCCCAAATGCTTCCCAAAGTCTCTTGGGAGTCGATGGACTTTGGGTTGGCTTTCTCTTCTTATTGAATTTCATCTCCTCTTTAGTGGATGAAATTCTTAGTAAGACTCCATGTCTTACCCGAGGTCTGGCTTGTTGTGCCCCTTTTGTGTTACTTTTAATGATGAAGGTGTCCTTGCATGCTCTTTTCCTTCTTGAAGCGCAGTTGGTTACCAACTCTCGTTGTGGGATGACTCGGTGACTTTACGAGTTATCTCATTTCCTTGTGGGTCCTTAATGACTCTTGAAGTCTTGGTACAAATGTGCTCTTTACCCTTTTGCTTAGCACCATGGACTACGTAGTCCTTGATTCCATGCAACTTGTAAGGAGTCCTCTGATTTGCTTGAACGATATCCATGGTTTGGAGGAGTCCCGGTCCCTCCTTAGCATTTTGGCTTTTAAGGTCTTCGTGGGTTCTTAGCACGAGTTCCCAACTCGCCTCCTTGGTTTGCACAATCCTTTACGCCAAACATCCCTAGTCGGTTGTATCGTAGAATCCAACTTCAAATACTCGTGCAATGCAATTGATTGTGATTTTCCGATGGTGCCTCGTGCGTCAAGGTCTTTTACGTAGGACACTATGTTTGGGTGGCCCATGGTTCCTTACCCAAGACTCATATTCATCAATCGAGGCACACAAGTGCGCCACAAATCAATAAAATGAGGGGTTAAGAAATCAGCACATTGTACCAGTGGGCGCGAGGTGGGCGGTCATCCGCCTGCCAGGCTCCTGTCAGGGACCCGTCAAGGTCCCGCCAAGGTCCCGTTCGGGACCCGCGGGAAGGTAACTAGGAAGGGTCAATTCCTTCGGGAAAGATCCCAAAAATGCACAGATTCATGTCTTGACAAGTCCCATGCCCTTGTGCACAATAAAAGGGACTTGAATACATAGGATGACCCATCGTACAGTGTTTATTGATCCTTAAGCACGAGTTCTAGATGAGTCAAGACTCTTGTATGTTCTTTCCGCTCAGTAGGTCGGGTCCGGTTTCCAATTAGCAACCTCATCATCTTCACCGGGTAGTTTGGTTATAAGCCAACTTCGTCTTTTCGTTGCTTGATTAATGATAAGCCCTCTTGGTCTTTCTTGGAGTTCGGCTTGTCGCTCGCTCTTTGTCCAATCCTTTGGTGACCAAGTGCTTGGTGATGCATTTCCCTTCCTTGGAATGCATTTGATTGACTGCCCTCGGCGTCGCATGGTGTTTTGGCGACTTTGTGTGTTTCACGTACTTCTCACGGTGCCTTAAAACCATCAAGGTCCTTGTTCCAAGGTAAGATCCTTATTACTGGGAGGCTCTAGTTGTATGATACTTTCCATGCGTTTGTTGCCTCCTCTTGTCATATCGAGCCATTTTCGATGATTCGTGCTAACGATTAAGAAAAGGTGTCGCTGACGTACCACTTTACTTCCTTGTATTTAATTGGCGTTCCCAGTCTCCGGGCTGGGATAGTTGCGCTCATTCGTGACCAGTTCCAAAAGGGTTTGCTCATGCTGGAGGGAGCGGTCTCCCACTTCTGTTACTTCTTCTTTCAGGTTTGTTCCTGAATTCCCCATTTGTAGAAGTTGGGTGTTCGGGGTATGCTTATGATTAGGGCCTTCTGGGTTTTGTAGTTTGTGGTTTGTCACCGACTTCTTTGTCTTGGTTGTCTCTCTAATTCAGGCGTGAAACGAGCCAGCTAGAGGAATTGTTTATGGTATTCCCTGATGGTGGCTATCCTTTGTTTTAGGTGGAGAATTTCTTCGTACATGGTTGCTTTTACGTGTGTTGGATAGAATTGTAGTCGTGTCTTGAGGTTTTCCCAGTCGAACCCTGGTTCTTGTTGGTAAGCGGGCCCCTCATGGATCCACCAGAGATCGGCCTCGTGTCCGAAGTAGAACGAGGCTATCTTTGCGCGACGTTTTTCTGGGCATCCCACTAACCCTAGAATTTGTCGAGGGTCCGGATCCATTCCTCTAGGATTGCGGGATTCTCTTCTCCTGAGAACGTGGGTGGCCGATGGTTTGAAACTTGTCGGGCGACGTCTGAGTTCGCGTTTGATGGAGGAGGCGGGGGTGGAATCGTCCTCGTAGTCGTGCCTTTAGGTACTCCTAGTTGAACCCCCGGTTGTTACCCATAAGTGGGTTCTTCTTGGATTTATCAAAGATCGGCCTCGTGTCTTCGAGCGAGGCCATCTTTACGTGACGTTCCTCTGGGCATTCCATTAACCCGAGGATTTTGTTGAAGGTTCGGATTCGTTCTGCGAGGAGTGTGGGGTCCTTGACTGTCTTTTCGTTGGCGCCATGTTGCTGGTTTTCAGGGCCAATGTTTATTGTAACGATGAGCTAGTGTGGTGCACCCTTACCTTGGTGTGGTAAGCGTAGGGGGAAGTTCTTTTAAGTTTGAGAGGGATGAAGTGAGGGTAGGTTGTGTGTAGGTTTCAGAATCTCACCGCGCGTCCTAGAATTCCTGAATCCTATGTTCCTAAGTACATAGAGTTCAAGCCTAGTGTCCTAAGGTCTGGTCTTAATAGTCTTATCCTAGGGTCACACTTAGGCTCTGATACCAACTGTAACACCCCAGATTTTTAAGACTTTTAAAACTTATAATAAGAAGATAGAATCTCATTAAATCCCAAAGTATAATACAGAGGTTCGGGGTGCTATGCCACACCAGAGCTAGAGAACCCAGGTGCACAGGCTAACTAACTAATATCGTTAGGAATGTAAATGCATAACATGGCACGCAGGCCGAAAGGGAAACTATTCTACTTCTACGCTCCAGTTCTAGCGCGCTCCAGTGACTTAATCTTCTGTGCCTGAAAGCCAAATATATCTGTTCAGAATTAATTATTGGGAATACTCATGAAGGCGTGAAAACACCCTCCAGAATTAATTATTGGGAATACTCATGAAGGCGTGAAAACAAGATCATCTACCATGGAAGCACTGTTCACGTGTTATCTATCTCAGATTGAACCGAAAGAAGTGCACGAAGCTCTTAATGATCCGGATTGGATAAATGCTATGCAAGAAGAGCTCGATCAATTCAAAAGAAATTATGTTTGGGAACTTGTTCCAAGACCGACAAACCACAATGTTGTAGGAACCAAATGGGTCTTCCGGAACAAAGCAAACGAAGAAGGCGTGATTGTTAGGAATAAAGCTAGGCTCGTTGCAAAAGGATACTCTCAAGAAGAAGGAATAGATTTTGATGAAACCTTTGCACCGGTGGCCCGACTTGAAGCAATCGGAATTTTCCTAGCCTACA
The DNA here is from genome assembly GCF_001879475.1 of Ipomoea nil. NCBI lineage: Eukaryota > Viridiplantae > Streptophyta > Magnoliopsida > Solanales > Convolvulaceae > Ipomoea > Ipomoea nil. The sequence continues at coordinate 3,680,787 of NW_017616910.1, read as the reverse complement.
GTAACACCCCAGATTTTTAAGACTTTTAAAACATATAATAAGAAGATAAAATCTCATTAAATCCCAAAGTATAATACAGAGGTTCGGGGTGCTATGCCACACCTGAGCTAGAGAACCCAGGTGCACAGGCTAACTAACTAATATCCTCAGGAATGTAAATGCATAACATGGCACGCAGGCCGAAAGGGAAACTATTCTACTTCTACGCTCCAGTTCTAGCGCGCTCTAGTGACTTAATCTTCTGTGCCTGAAAGCCAAATATATCTGTTCAGCGAGAGATGCTGGTAACCCACTCCAACGCGTTGAAATACAATACATATAGAGATATATATAGATATACGAAAACCATTTTGAGCATGAAGATATATTCTACGAACTCTAGCTTTTAAAACCGGGAATGACTCGACAGATAAGGCTAAGCACAGACAACAGTTATATCAAGCATATACAGTTCACAACAGGCAAGACAGATAAAGCTGAGCACAATTAATATCCATAACCCAACATATACGATCCCCAACATAAACCCCATAGTCACATCCCCAAGACACTCATAACAACAACTCATCCATATCTCATCACACAAGCACACTTCGTTGGCGCCACAGGACCAATCGCATGCCCATACATGAGGGTCAACACATATAGCTCTGACACGGCCCCGCAGCACCCTGCCCCGTATCGCTACACGGAGGGGTCAATCGCAACCGACCGATGAACCGCAGCTCATCATAGTTTGATCGCAACCAAACAGTGGACCGCAGCCCAAGAGAATGTCATCTGACCGCAGCCAGGAAATATGAACCCCAGCTCATGTAGAAACGTTTGATCGCAACCAAACGGTGGACCGCAGCCCAAGAGTATCAATCTGACCGCAGCCAGCTTCTGAACCGCAGCTCAGGAATAACCAATCCGATCGCAACCGAATTGGGATATCATGCACACATAACACATAACAAGCACATGCAACCCACATTACACATTGGGAAGGGGGAGAAAGCGTATAACAAAACCTATGCGTGATCCTTCACATACTATGGATAGTCCTACGGGTTCATACTTCTTCCACCTAGGTCAACGGGATACCAATTCAACTAGCATGTAATATATAAGACTCATAAACCTACGAACGGTACCCGAAATATCAAACTAGACACGGCACGATAGACGGAGTCCGTTGGGACACCACAGGGATCGGGGAAACATCAAACGGGGAAGTCGGGGTCCCGAATGGAGGAGATTTCCAGCGGGTAGCCGGTGGGTGGGGGGCCACCCGTCGGTAAGCACTATTCCGGGCAGCGGGTCGCCGGCGGTGCCCGCCCGCCGGCTGCCCGCTGCCGGAGACGTCCCTTCTGGTCGCGGGTAGGTGGCGGGTCCCCTACCCCCCACTGACTCTTTACACACAAAAACGTCCCGGGAACCTTCGTGGAACTCGAAACCATGCTTAGGCACTTTCAAACGTAATTAACGACAACACGTAGACAATTAACGGATCAAACACGAGGAACGTACGGTACATAACTTATACATAATCAACACCCAAACATGCGATTTCCCCACCCGATACACCAAGAATAATATCACACGATACAACCTAGGGTTCTAATCACTTTTATACCAACAAGAATACGATTCGTCTTCTAATTACAAGATTCGGTAAGAATAACACATAAGCATCGAGAACATCACAGAACTATCAAGAACATCATATAAACATCAAGAACTCCATATAATCATCAAGAACACCATAATTATCAAGAATCCCCCAATATCAAGATTATCAAGATCCCCCATGGGATCATCACACCAATCATCAATAATAACATCATAAATCATCCATACACAATAATAAGGGGAAACCCTAAGGGGGAAATTATAGCTATGAAAATAGGTTTTGTGGAGACATGGGTTACCTCTTAGCCTTAATTAATTCCTTGGCTATGAAGGGTCTTTCTTTAAGCTTTCTTGATTTCTTGATTTCTCCTAAGGGAATTCTTGGAACTCTTTGGGTGGTGAGAGATTATTATGGTGAAAGATATAGGTGCCTCCTATATCCCTATTTATATATTTAAGACTCCTAATTAGGGACTGAATGGTATGGGTTTACTAATCCTATTCCTTATAGGATTAAGAGCTTGTTTTAGGGATAAGGGTTCATGGCCCATAGTGGACCATATTAATTAATTAAAGGGATTCCTAATCATAATCTGAATAGTAAAAGGCCTACTTCTTTTATTCCTAATAGATAACTAGGTCTAGGATTCCTAGTTAGAATCCGAATAGTAAAAGGTTCACATTCTTTATTCCTAATGGGCTTAGGACTCTAATTTAGGCAAGGGTCCACGGTTCATGGTGGACCTTATTAATTAATTAAAGGGGAACCTAACATAATTAAATCATATTTAATCATTATTAACGGGATTAATTAAATAATTAATCCGGGATTGAAGGCCGTAACACGGGGTGTTACACCTACGCCGCACACAAAGATTTCATTGTTTATCAAATGGACGTGAAAAGCGCATTCTTGAATGGTCTACTCGAAGAAGAAGTTTATGTCGAACAACCACCAGGTTTTGAGGTAAAAGGCGAAGGTGATAAAGTCTACAGACTTTAAAAGGCATTGTATGGGTTGAAACAAGCACCTAGAGCTTGGTATGATACTTTGTCAATGTTCTTGATAAGCTGTGGATTCACCAAAGGCCTTGTTGACAAAACTCTATTAGAATTCAAGATGGTGATCATATTTTATTAGTGCAAATTTATGTTGATGATATTATTTTTGGAAGCACTAACAATTCTTTGTGTGAGAAATTTTCGAAGCTTAAGTAGAATAAATTCGAAATGAGCATGATGGGTGAATTAAATTACTTCTTGGGCTTACAAGTCAAACAACTGAAAGAAGGAGTATTCATCAATCAAGCAAAGTACACTCGCGACTTGATAAAGAAGTTTGGCCTTGATGGAAAATCATCGATCAAAATTCCAATGAGCACATCAACAAAGATTGGTTCTCTTCTATAGAGGAATGATTGGTTCTCTTCTATATCTTACTGCAAGCAGAAGAAGATCAAAGAAAGCCACCTCACCACAACGAAGAAGATCATACGATATCTGAAAGGCACAATCAATGTTGGATTATGGTATCCAAAAGGTACAGATTTTACACTAACGGGTTTTTCAGATGCGGATTTTGCAGGTTGCAAAATAGACAGAAAAAGCACTTCCGGGACATGCCAGTTCTTGGGGGGGAAGGCTTGTTTCTTGGTTCAGCAAAAAGCAAAATTTCATCGCAACTAGTACCGCCGAGGCCGAATACATTGCTGCAGGAAGTTGTTGTGCGCAAATTTTGTGGATGAAGCAACAATTGAAGGATTACGGAGTTAATTGTGATGACGTTAGTATTTATTGTGATAATACTAGTGCAATCGCTATCACTCACAATCCGGTGCTTCACTCAAGAACCAAACATATCGACATTCGACACCATTTCATAAGGGATCATGTTGAAAAGAAAAATCTGAAGATCGAATATATCCCTACGGAAAACCAAGTTGCGGATATTCTCACAAAGCCTTTATGCGAAACGAGATTTTCAACCTTAAGGCACGAGTTGGGAATGATCGAAATGAGCTAAGTATCACTGAACTTAATTTCTCAATTTAAATTGATACTTGTGCTCAAAATTAATTGTTTTACGTGAATAAATTGTTTTATGTGTTTATATGCATGTTTTTATTCGAAATTTCTATGAGATAAAATTGCAATATGTGTTAGGAACTTATTTGTATATTTGCATGTGCTATTTAACGTGAGATCATATGCCATGCAAATTAAGTTGATAAAATGTGTAATTCGTGATTTATTTGATAATTTGTTTAAAATTGCATGTTTTAATGTGTTAATGTTTCTGTAAATTAACTAACTTGTTTGCATGAACAATTTGCTCTAAAATATGATTTACCGTGTTTATTTATTTAAATATATATGTGTTTCGTGTATATGTTTATTTAATTATATGCATAATGTGAGTTAATATGTTTTATATGTGTTTCGTACATATATATATGATATAATTTGTGCTGAAATTTGTTAGTTTCTAAAATATGTTTAGAATCTGTTTTTGCATCGTATATAGAGATGTTTCTAAATATAAATTAGGAATATGTGTTTTAATTTTGTTAATTTCCTAAATATGTTTTAGTTTTAATTAGGAATGTCGTGTATATGTGTTTAATAATTTGGTATGTGTGATTAATTATTTGTGGAGTAATTTTTGCTACTAACGAGATGTTTGAGTGTTATTATATCTGAGGTACATGTTTTTGAGAAGGAAATCAGGAGATAAAAGAGGAAAATTTAGAGTTTAAGTGGGTATCAAACCTCCACCCATAAACTCTTACCCTTTCTAAACCTCCACCCAACCAAAAACCTACCCCCATAATCCTCTCCTAGATCAAATCTTTCCAAACTGATCTACTCTCTCTCTCTCAAATCGGCACCACATACCTTCTCTCAGCTTAATTATACCAATCGTCTCCCACAGAGCAATTAAAACCTAACACCTCATTTAACTCTCCCCTCTAAACCGTTGCCCATCAAATCTCTTCCCATCCACCGCCATCTCGGCCAATGAGAAGTATTGTCGCTATCCATCACATCCGTAAACTCTAAACGACGGCAAGGAGTATTAACTCTCCATCGGCAAGTGAACCGATTATCCTCCTGACCGCCCTATATATTGGGAGACAGCCGAGACATACCTGTTGTGGAAGATTTTGTTGTTTGAATTTTTGTAGGTGCAAGATGGTGTCCAGCGAGTCTCAGGAAAATGAGATAAGGAAGCAAAGTCACAAAGGTTGGTATAAACTGATTCCTACCATATAGTTCTAGACATACGAAACATCAAGAAGACGCTCAAATAGTTCCACACAAGAACATCGGGAAGTCAAAAGACCGAATACCGAGTCAAAAGAATCACGGGGAACAAATCCCCGCCCAAGCCACATATGTACCCCGCGGGTGGGGCGGCGGGTGGTGCACTACCCGCCGTTCCGCCCGCGGGTACACTCCTGTACCACAAATAATCCCTTCGGGGATTTTCAACTCCAAGCTCAAATTCAAGTCCAAAACATGCCAAATCTCACCAAATACAACAAAATGACTTGAATCAAAGGAATAGCCAAGAAATGGCATACATGAACCCTAATAACAAGCTCTAGATATGCATTTTCACAAGACAATGCATAAACACTCAATTTCATAGCAAAATCACATGTAGAATCCAATAAATCATCATATAGGTAAGCAAAATAGATTTTGTAGAGCATGGGTTACCTCTTGAAGACTCAAACTTCACTTTAAACACTCACAAAGATCCTAACAAGGTTCCCTTTCCACACCCACTTCAAGAACACACCAAAAGATCATAAAGACTTCACCTTTAAAAAAACATACCTTAGAAAATACTAAAAACACAAAAGGAGCATAGATCTTACCCTCCTAAATGCTCAAGAGTAGGAAAGGTGGAATCTTGGAGACAAACTTTAGAGATCTTGATAACCCTCAACTTAGCTTGGAGAGAAAGTTAGCTAGGGTTTTAGAGAGAAGGAAGGCTTATGATTTGGAAAGTGTTTGGGAAGAAATGAAATGTGTCTCCTAGGTTAGCTTGGAATACCATTACAAGGAAAATGTCTTCTTTACCCTTAATAATATGAAAAGTGTAAGGGAACAAGGGAACTATTCACAAAGCTTTAGGTACAACACTTGACTTTGGGTTGACTAGTCAATTACTAGTCCCCGACTATTGAATTTTCAGGAATTTAAGGAATTAAATTACCAATTGAATTGCATTCAAAAAAAAAAAAATTACCAATTGAATTAGGATTAATTACTTAATTAATCCCTCAATTGAATTTGGATTACGGGGTGTCACATAGAGTCTCCTTGCCCAATTCTTCCTCTCCGCCAGCATGTCCCCCCATTTGGCCCCCCGAAGATGACATGGATGTCATGTTTCTTCTGGGGGTGGGGGTTGTTGTAACACCCCAGATTTTCGAAACATTTAAAACTTATAAAATAAAGGTATTATCTCATTAAATCCCAAAACATAATACAAGTGTGCGGGGTGCTATGCCACACCTGAGCTGGAGAATCCAGGTGCACAGGCTAACTAACTAATATCCTCAATAATGTAAATGCATAATATGGCACGCAGGCCGAAAGGGGACTAACTACTTCTACGTTCCGAGTACTAGCGCTCTCCAGTGACTTGTTCTTCTGTGCCTGAAAGCCAAATATATCTGTTCAGCGAGAGATGCTGGTAACCCACTCCAACGCGTTGAAATACAATACATATAGCAATATATATATATAGATATACGAAAACCATTTTGAGCATGAGAATATATCCTACGAACTCTAGCTTTAAAACCGGGAATGACTCGACAGATAAGGTCAGACACAAGCAACAGTTATAACGAGCATATGCAGTTCACAACAGGTAAGGCAGATAAGGCAAAGCATAATCAATGATCATAACCCAACATGAACAATCCCCAATATAAATCCCATAGTCACATCCCCCAAGACGCTCATAATCACAACTCGTCCATGTCACAACACATAACGCACGTTGTTGGCGCCACAGGACCACTCGCATGCCCATACATGCGGGTCAGCGCATATAGCTCTGACACGGCCCCACAGCACCATGCCCCGTATCGCAACACGGGGAGGTCGATCGCAACCGACCGATGAACCGCAGCTCATCATAATGTTTGATCGCAACCAAACAGTGGACCGCAGCCCAAGAGAGTGTGTCATCTGACTCTAGCCAGGAATTCCCATCTGACTACAGCCAGCCTCTGAACCGCAGCTCAGGAAAGATGTCACCTGATTGCAGCCAGGAATTCCCATCTGACTACAACCAGCTTCTGGACCGCAGCCCAGGATACCGTCATCCGACTGCAGCCAGGAATTCCCATCTGACTGTAGCCAGCTTCTGAACCGCAGCTCAGGATAACCAATCCGATCGCAACCGAATTGGGGCAACACGCACACATGACACATAGCAAGCACATGCAACCCACATTACACATTGGGAAGGGGGACAGAGCGTATAACAACCTTATGCGTGATCCATCACGTACTAAGAATAGTCCTAAGGGGTTCATACTTCTTCCACCTAGGTCAACGGGATACCAATTCAACTAGCATGCAATATAATAGACTCATAAACCTACGAACGGTACCCGAAATATCAAACTAGACATAGGCACGACAAACGGGGTCCGTTGGGACACCACGGGGATCGGGGAAACATCAAACGGGGAAGCCGGGGTCCCGAGGTGGGAGAAATTCCAGCGGGTAGCCGGTGGGTGGGGGTCCACCCGCCGGCTGCCCGCCGGTAACACTGTTCCGGGCAGCGGGTGCCCGGCGGCCAGCTGCCCGCCCGCCGGCTGCCCGCTGCCGGAGCTGCCCGAATTGCCGCGGGTAGGTGGTGGGTCCCCTACCCCCCACTGACTCTTTTCACCACTTTTCGTCCCGGGAACCATTGTGGAACCCGAAACCATGCTTAGACACTTTTCAACGTAATCAACGACAACACATAGACAATTAACGGATCAAATACGGTAAACGAATGGCACATAACCTATCATGCTTTTCTAATCATAATCAACACCCAAACATGCGATTTCCCCACCCGATAATCCAAGAATAATATCATACGATACAACCTAGGGTTCTAATCACTTTTATATCAACAAGAATACAATTCGTCTTCTAATTGCAAGATTCGGTAGGAACAACACATAAACATCAAGGATACCAATTAATCATCAAAAACATCATAATCATCAAGAACAACACATAATCATCAAAACCCCAATTAATCATCAAGAACATCATAATTATCAAGAAACTCCCAATATCAAGATTATCAAGATTCCTCACGGAATCATTATATCGACATCAATAATAATCATCATCAATCGCCATTTACAACAATATGGGGGAAACCCTAAGGGGAAATCATAGCTATGAAAATAGGTTTTGTTGAGACATGGGTTACCTCTTAGCCTTAATTAATTCCTTGGCTATGAAGGATCTTTCTTTAAGCTTTCTTGATTTCTTCTAAGGGAATTCTTGGAGCTCTCCTGGGGCGATGGGGCGTTTAGGCGTGTGGGGGGTTCTGGGTGTCTCCTAAGTTCCCTATTTATATATTTAAGACTCCTAATTAGGGCCTGAATGGTATGGGTTTACTAATTTTATTCCTTATAAGACTCAGAGACTTGCTTTAGGGATAAGGGTCCATATTAATTAAAGCGGATCTTAATCACAATCTGAATAATAAAAGGCCTACTTCCTTTATTCCTAATAGATAACTAGGTCTAGAATTCCTAATTAGGATCTGAATAGTAAAAGGTTTACTATCTTTATTCCTAATAGGCTTAAGCCTCTAATTTAGGCAAGGGTCCACGGTTCATGGTGGACCCTATTAATTAATTAAAGGGGAACTTAACATAATTAATCATATTTAATTATTATTATTAGCGGGATTAATTAAATAATTAATCCAGGATTAAAGGCCGTAACACGGGGTGTTACACTCTCCCCCCCTTACAAGGGGCTTCGTCCCCGAAGCCCGGTGTCGTAGTCCACCCTTTCACCCCTAGACATATCGTAGTTCGGCCTCCTGGGTAGGAGTGTGGCCCTACGTTTGTCTTAGTTTGGGATAGGCTGTACTCTTGGTGGCGTTATGATAGAGAAGTTATGGGTGTACCTCGGTTTCCTGCGCTGGAACTGGGCGCCCCACGAGTGCCCAAGGCGGCCTCGATTGCTGCCACCCTCTGATCGAGTGCGCGTGTGGTGCGAATCAAGGATGAGAACCCTTCTTCCATGATTTGGTTTTGCCGGTTGAGCTGTGCGAGAATGCGCTCATTGACCGAGCTCTCGTTTTGATCCCTCGGGTCCCTTCCGGATCGTGGTTGCACTGTCGGGTCGGGCCCGTCATCCTCCTCCTGTTCCTCATTTACTTCCGTGCCTCCGCAATCTTGCATGGCCCGCTTAAGCTTTTTGTTGGAGATGTCCAACCGATCAACCAATTCTCTACGTTCCTCCTCGGGTTTTTGGCAAATTTCTTCGAGGGTGAGATAGTGTCCTCCCTCGGTGTAGTAGATGTCGTTGCGGCGGAGGTTTTGGGCATTGAAAACCATGCCATTGGCGGTCTTGACTTCGGTGTGGCTTAGGTCTACCCCCTTCTTCTCCATGATCCAACTTAGGATCATCCCGTAAGGTAGGCTAAGCCGGTTGCTTGTTTTGCAGAACTCTATGTGCTTTAGCATGAGTGCCGGCAGGTCGAACTTGATTTTATGTTTTAGGAGATACGCAAAGGTGCACTCCAAGCTCCCTACATCCTTGCTCTTGTTATTGGTGGGCAAGAGGCTATCGGTTATAACCATAACCAATATCTTTTGCTCCGCCGATAGCCACTTTCGGTTGGGTCGAGTAGCCGAGGTGAACCCGTCCTCTTTCCCGAGTAAGTACCCGAGATAGTCCTTGTATCCCGTAGTTTGGGTATCAATCCACCCCTTTCGGTCATAGTTAGACACACCCGTGGTGGTCAATTTCAAGAGCTTGGCCAACCGGCCTTCGGAAAGCACAATTTCCTTGCCACGGACCTTGGTGGTCACTTCTACTTTGTCGCCCCGTTTGGTGGCCACAAGGTGTTGATAAAATTCCTTCACCAATTCGGGGTACGTATCCCCTTTGATGGTGAGGTATGTATCTAGAAGGCCTTGGTATTTAAGCATATCAACCAATTCCGGAGAAAATTGGTCGGGTTCAAGTGCTTTACCTCCGATTACGGTGTAATCGGCGTTGTTCCATTCCAGGGTGTGGATTCCGAGGGGTTTCTTTGGCATCATGATACTCGTTTGACGGGCGTGTCTGCCGGCGATCTTTCCGGTGAGGCGGTACGGTTTCCGGCGGGTTTTCCAGCGAGGCGGCGGCGGGACTTCGGTGTATTCTTCGCTTGCGAGGCCGACGCCGGTGAGGTGGGGACCGATTCTGGTGCGGTGGGGGTGCGGTGGCGCTGTGGGGTCGGCTGGGCAGCGGGTTGTAGCTGGGCGACGCTCGGGTGGACGGCGGGTGATCTCCGGCGACTTGGTCTGGACGGCGGCGAGGCGGGGCGGCGTCGCCGGGGAGTGGCCGGGCGGTGGCGGCGTCCGTTCGGTGGTGATTGGAGGTGGCTGCTATGGTGGGGCAGTGGGGTGTGCGAGAGGGAGGAGGAGAGGGTGTGGGGAGGAAGAAGGAGAAAAAGAAGAAGAAGAAGGGTTTTTGATTTGGGGATTTTGTGGGTTTTAGGGATTTGGAGGCGTTTTAACAAGGGAGTATCCCCTTGAAGTTTTAAGAAACATTCATGGGCTAGTGGTTAAGGCTTTAACTTGTAAGTGAGAGGTCCATGGTTCCAATCCCAATGGTAACATTAGGTATTTCTTGGTGAGGTGGTTTTTTGTCCTTTTCCTTGTTTCGTCCTTTAGTGAGGAAGGGTTGGGTGGATGGCATAACTTGTGTTTTACTCTCGTAGTGGAATCGGAATCTGAATGAAAAGGAATCTTTATTTATAATACTTTCCAAGTAGCTAAGTTAAGTAGACATAATGCTCCCGAAGTCATTAAACTAAATAAGTCGTCTATACGATATAGAGGGTGGTTACAAGGGGGTGATGGTTTATCCCAGACAGAATTCGCTTTCGGGGTTTTCTTCGGCGGGGTCCGTGTGGTCCTTGTCTTCGGGGTTTGGGTATTCCCTTTCGAGGTCTTCTTCGTTTCCGAGGTCGGCTTGCGTTTGGCTCATGACGAATATTTTTCCGGGAGCGCCGTAGCCCCCTTGGTGGCCCGTGGTGGTGGGACGCGGCCTTTGGGGTTGAGTGCAATGGAAGGCCTTGTGTCCTTCCTCCCCGCAGTTGAAGCATCTCCAGGGGTTGCCCGCGCAGTCCTTGCCACGGTGGCTTTTGTTGCATCTCGGGCAAGGAAAGTTCTTTGGGTTCGCTTCGTTGTTCCCCGGGGGCGGCCTTGGGTTGGTCGGGTTGTTTGTCCTCGTGCCGACGTCGTTCCTTGTTCTTTTCACCGGCGGTGCCCCACTTCCGGGGTTCCTTCTTCGCATCTGTTCTTGGACTCCGCGTTGAAGTAGTTGGATTCGATAGAGATTCGCGGCACTGGCGTAAGCCTCGTTGAGGGTCCGAGGCCTACTTACCACTAGTGCCTTCCGGGCTTCGAAGTTGAGGCCCGATACGAATCTTTCTACCTTGGTTACCTCGGTGGGGACAAGTTCGGGCGCGAAGCGTGCCAGTTCGAGGAACCGTTTATGGTACTCTACGACAGTGGCCGTTCCTTGCTTTAGATGGAGGAACTCTTCATACATGGACGCTTTTACGTGAGTTGGGTAGAACCGTTCGCGCAGCCGTGCCTTGAGGCTTTCCCAATTGAACCCCGGTTCTTGTCGGTGGGTGGGTCCCTCGTGGATCCACCAGAGGTCGGCCTCTTGTCCGAAGTAGAACGTGGCAATTTCCACGCGACGTTCCTCCGGGCATTCCACCACCCCTAGGATCTTATCGAGAGTCCGGATCCATTCTTCTAGGATCGCGGGGTCTTCTTCTCCGAAGAACGTGGGTGGCCGGTGATTTGAAACTTGTCGGGCGATGTCTGAGTTTGCGTTTGTCGGAGGTGGTGGGGGTCTGATGTTGCGAAGGGCCGCTTCACTTAGTTCTTGCGCGACTTGTGTTAGTTGCTGTAGAGTTTGGGTCAAGGGGTCGTCAGTGGCGGGTTCCGGTGTCCTTGATTGTCTTCTGTTCGGCGCCATGTCATCGTCTTTCTGGTCGGGGTTTATAAGAGTATTAGATTAGAGCCTGCTGTACTTCTTATGAAGTGATAAGTGGGGAAGAGTAACGTGTCGGGGGTTTATGTGTAGGTTTCACAATCTCACCGCGCGTCCTAAGATTCCTAAGCCCTATGTTCTTAAGTACCTAGAGTTCAAGCTTAATGTCCTAAGGTCCGTTCTTAAGAGTCTTATCTTAGGGTCAGACTTAGGCTCTGATACCAACTGTATTACCCCAGATTTTCGAAACATTTAAAACTTATAAAATAAAGGTATTATCTCATTAAATCCCAAAACATAATACAAGTGTGCGGGGTGCTATGCCACACCTGAGCTGGAGAACCCAGGTGCACAGGCTAACTAACTAATATCCTCAATAATGTAAATGCATAATATGGCACGCAGGCCGAAAGGGGACTAACTACTTCTACGTTCCGAGTACTAGCGCTCTCCAGTGACTTATTCTTCTGTGCCTGAAAGCCAAATATATCTGTTCAGCGAGAGATGCTGGTAACCCACTCCAACGCGTTGAAATACAATACATATAGCAATATATATATAGATATACGAAAACCATTTTGAGCATGAGAATATATCCTACGAACTCTAGCTTTAAAACCGGGAATGACTCGACAGATAAGGTCAGACACAAGCAACAGTTATAACGAGCATATGCAGTTCACAACAGGTAAGGCAGATAAGGCAAAGCATAATCAATGATCATAACCCAACATGAACAATCCCCAATATAAATCCCATAGTCACATCCCCCAAGACGCTAATAATCACAACTCGTCCATGTCACAACACATAACGCACGTTGTTGGCGCCACAGGACCACTCGCATGCCCATACATGCGGGTCAGCGCATATAGCTCTGACACGGCCCCACAGCACCATGCCCCGTATCGCAACACGGGGAGGTCGATCGCAACCGACCGATGAACCGCAGCTCATCATAATGTTTGATCGCAACCAAACAGTGGACCGCAGCCCAAGAGAGTGTGTCATCTGACTGTAGCCAGGAATTCCCATCTGACTACAGCCAGCCTCTGAACCGCAGCTCAGGAAAGATGTCACCTGATTGCAGCCAGGAATTCCCATCTGACTACAACCAGCTTCTGGACCGCAGCCCAGGATACCATCATCCGACTGCAGCCAGGAATTCCCATCTGACTGTAGCCAGCTTCTGAACCGCAGCTCAGGATAACCAATCCGATCGCAACCGAATTGGGGCAACACGCACACATGACACATAGCAAGCACATGCAACCCACATTACACATTGGGAAGGGGGACAGAGCGTATAACAACCTTATGCGTGATCCATCACGTACTAAGAATAGTCCTAAGGGGTTCATACTTCTTCCACCTAGGTCAACGGGATACCAATTCAACTAGCATGCAATATAATAGACTCATAAACCTACGAACGGTACCCGAAATATCAAACTAGACATAGGCACGACAAACGGGGTCCGTTGGGACACCACGGGGATCGGGGAAACATCAAACGGGGAAGCCGGGGTCCCGAGGTGGGAGAAATTCCAGTGGGTAGCCGGTGGGTGGGGGTCCACCCGCCGGTAACACTGTTCCGGGCAGCGGGTGCCCGGCGGGCAGCTGCCCGCCCGCCGGCTGCCCGCTGCCGGAGCTGCCCGAATTGCCGCGGGTAGGTGGTGGGTCCCCTACCCCCCACTGACTCTTTTCACCACTTTTCGTCCCGGGAACCATTGTGGAACCCGAAACCATGCTTAGACACTTTTCAACGTAATCAACGACAACACATAGACAATTAACGGATCAAATACGGTAAACGAATGGCACATAACCTATCATGCTTTTCTAATCATAATCAACACCCAAACATGCGATTTCCCCACCCAATAATCCAAGAATAATATCATACGATACAACCTAGGGTTCTAATCACTTTTATATCAACAAGAATACAATTCGTCTTCTAATTGCAAGATTCGGTAGGAAGAACACATAATCATCAAGGATACCAATTAATCACCAAAAACATCATAATCATCAAGAACAACACATAATCATCAAAACCCCAATTAATCATCAAGAACATCATAATTATCAAGAAACTCCCAATATCAAGATTATCAAGGTTCCTCATGGAATCATTATATCGACATCAATAATAATCATCATCAATCGCCATTTACAACAATATGGGGGAGACCCTAAGGGGAAATCATAGCTATGAAAATAGGTTTTGTTGAGACATGGGTTACCTCTTAGCCTTAATTAATTCCTTGGCTATGAAGGATCTTTCTTTAAGCTTTCTTGCTTTCTTGATTTCTTCTAAGGGAATTCTTGGAGCTCTCCTGGGGCGATGGGCGTTTAGGCGTGTGGGGGGTTCTGGGTGTCTCCTAAGTTCCCTATTTATATATTTAAGACTCCTAATTAGGGCCTGAATGGTATGGGTTTACTAATTCTATTTCTTATAGGACTTAGGGACTTGCTTTAGGGATAAGGGTCCATATTAATTAAAGCAGATCTTAATCACAATCTGAATAATAAAAGGCCTACTTCCTTTATTCCTAATAGATAACTAGGTCTAGAATTCCTAATTAGGATCTGAATAGTAAAAGGTTTACTATCTTTATTCCTAATAGGCTTAAGCCTCTAATTTAGGCAAGGGTCCACGGTTCATGGTGGACCCTATTAATTAATTAAAGGGGAACTTAACATAATTAATCATATTTAATTATTATTATTAGCGGGATTAATTAAATAATTAATCCAGGATTAAAGGCCGTAACACGGGGTGTTACAGTTGTCTAGTTCCTTCTCATCCTCCTCAATGAGCTGTTCGAGCTCCTTATTGCATGGTGCCGAGGTGGATGGCCCAGAGCCACCCCTTCTTCTACACGTTCCTCTGGCCCTGACCTTGCCATGGTTTCTAAACGAACTGTTCCAAGTAGCCCCTTTAGATGAGCTCCTCAATTTGGCGTTTGACTGTGGAATCTGCAATACTTGTTGGGGTCTACCTTCGAGGATGTCTTCATGCACTCCCCCGAGTACTCCACGGTTCCCTAGTCCTCTACGTGGTCTAGAATGGTGCTAACGGGCTATGTCAGCAGGGTGAGGAAACACATAGGGTTCATTCTGGGCCCTTCGGCAAACTCGCGTCGGGGTGGCCTAGGTGCCCGCCATTTTTCTTGGGGTGCGTTGTCCTTCCGACTCTTCCCCTCCTCCTCTTCCTTCTTCCTCCTCTCTGCCAACTCTGCGTCTACAAACTTTGCCGCCCAGTCCATTAGTTTGGTGTAAGTCTTGGGAGGTATTGGATGAGGTCCCGATGAAAGGCGTCGAATCTCATGTTGTTGGTGAAATTGTTATGACCGACCTGTCGTAAAAATTGGCGACCCCCATCGACTCCTTCTTTCACTTGCTAAGGAACTCGGCTAGGGACTCCGAGCTCCTTTGCTTCAAGTAATATGGGTCGGAAAACTGCTTCTTCTTTTGTATACTACTTGCGAAATATGACAAGAAACGCTTGGTGAGGGTTGAAAATGTAGAAATGGACCCCTCTAGCAGGACCCCAAACCAGTCCTGGGCTTGGCCGTCCAGGGTCGAGAAGAACCCCCGGAACATGATGGTATCACTAGCCCTGGTCATCAATATGGCGGCCCGATACCTGGTGAGGTATGCCCGGCCCGCGGGTCGGTCATCCCCAAGTATGCCTTGATTGTTAGAGAGCGGAAGTCCTTGGGGAGTGGCTTCTCCATGATGGCCTTCGCGAATGGGGTGGACACCATATCCTTAGGCTCCGGGGACTTGTCCTTCTCGTTATTCTTATTATGAAGCTCGTCCATCCGCATCCAGAATTTCTCGACCTTGTCACGATGGGAGCTCGGAGCTCGACTATCGGTCTCTCCTGACCGCTTGACCCGGGAGGTTTGCTATAGTTGCGGCTGGGCTCGACGACCTTCGTGAGAGAGACTCCCCCACTGGGGGTCCCTTCGCAGTTGGCATCGGCCCTAGTTTGTTCCGGGTCGTCATGCGGGTGCCCAACCGCTCCAGGGTAAACCTAGCTTAGCTGATCTCCCCTACTTTCTTTTCGATGCCTTTGTCGTTCTCGGTTAGCTCCACCCCCACCTCGCCTATCTGATGGTCGGGGCAAGTTGACCTCCACCTCGGCATGAGTCCCTCGGAGTGGTCGGGTGCTCGGCCCATCGTGCTCCCTCATGGTATGCAGATGGGAGGTCGGTGCTCCTTGAGAGGCCTTGGGGTTGAGCAGGTGGAGGGCGGACTCGGTGGCTTGGGAGTCTGCTTCGAGCCCCTTCACGAGGCGGGTCAATGGGGCGACGACTTGCTGGATGGCGGCCACCCCCTCCTGGAAGCCTAGGGCTAGAGGGGGTGGGGCAGTAGGAGGTGACCCGCTATTGCGGTTGTTGGTGAGACGATCTGTTAAGTCCCCCGCCGACCTTACAGAAATGGAGCGTTGTTGACTAGCGACCCCGTTGAGGTCGTCCCCGGTCGGGGTGACACGAGTGTTGTGGAAACCGTTCGAGTTATGAGAGTTGGATCCTGATTTTCCATTGCTAGTGAAAATAGCATGCTCGAGCTTGTATGTCGAGCTCACAATGAAAGCACCAATGATTGATTTAATTAACTCGAGGTAGCTTAAATGAGCATTTGTATACTAAAGCTTCCTCCTAACCACCACCATGAGAATTGGGGTGGCGGTTGGATCTCATTGACCGGGTCTGCAGGCGTGTAGGGCACAAGGCCGAGGGCACCCCGGGCCGAGGCCGACTGTAGTCGTGGGCACCTCAGGCCGAGGCTACCTCTAGCCGAGGGAACCCCAGGCTAAGGTCGCCTCCAGTCGAGGCACCCCGGGCCGAGACCGCCTCCAGCTGAGGCACCCCGGGTCGAGGCCCCCCAGATTGAGGTGAGGCCACCTCGTACTGAGGTGGCCCAATCCTAGGTCGTCTCCACTTCTCGTCGGGTCGGTTTGGTCTGAGTCCGTTTCTAATATATCCATCAAATATAAAAAGAGGAGTTTTTTTCCCATCTATCATAAGAAAAGACTTATATATTGTTCTCTAATTATTGGAGGAATTAAATAATAATATATGTTATATATAGTGATTTAATTTAATTTTTAATAATGATTTATGCTCAAAATAAGATTATAAGAGTAATTATTAATACATAATAATTTTATGCATCAACTCAAAATAAAGACAATGGTTTATGAACAAAACATAGAAATGGTTGATGCTCAAAATAGTTGAAAATAGCTAGATTTTTTTAGAGTGTACCCAGGGTTTCCACTGTCAAACACAACGACTAATCCCCTCACTGAATTCTAGGCACCTATATTGGGTGGGACAACTGACTTGGGGATTTAAGGCTGCTCCATACCAAATTCAAGGATCGAACCCTTGATATTTGGTTAAAGATGGATGAATTCCTTCCACTCAATAGCACCCCCCAAGTTAAATGGCTAAAATTATGGTAAAGAATGAATTATGCTCAAAATAATGATAACGATTCATTATTGTAATGATTTATGCTCAAAATAATGGTAATGATTTATACTCATAAATTAGTAATGGTATATGCTTAAAATACCCTAAAATAGTTTAAATTATATTTTGTAGTAATGAAAGAATTGTGCTCAAAATAACGGTAAAGATTCATAGTTGTAACGATTTATGCTTAAAATATAATTTGACTTTACCAAATTTAAAGCATTGTTAAATTTGATGTCACTTTATGATTAGGTGTAATGATTTCACTTTACTAAATTCAGCAATACAATAATATTTGAATATTAATTCAAACACTTTATAAATACTCAATTCAAGAGTATTTCGAATTGTGTTAATCCCTCTCTCTAGGGGAAAACCGAGCCTCACTCCATGCTCTTCAGGCTGATCTTTTGATTGCGCTTAAACAAGAGGAATGTTTCTGGAAACAAAAGGCCATGATAAAGTGGTTGCGAGAGAGAGATGTTAATACCCGATATTTCCACTCAGTCGTAAAAGATAGACACCGATGTCAAAGAATCTCAAGCATAAAAAGTACAAAAGGTCGTTTGCTAACCACCCAGGCGGATATTCAAGAGGAGGCAGTCAGGTTTTACTCCAGCCTTTTCTCAGTCGAATATTGTCCAGGTTTAGCCACCCTTCTCAATTGTCTCTCTTCAGGGTTGGCTGATCACGAGGCATCCTCCCTCTTAACTCCTCTCACACGTGAAGAATTTAAGGAGGCAGCGTGGAAACTGGATCCGGATAGAGCGGCGGGGCCTGATGGTTTTTCGGGTGCTTTTTTCAGAAATTGTTGAGATCTGGTAAACGACGACATTTTCTGGGCAGTACAGGATTTCTTTGCTGGCCTTCGAATTGATGCAGTATCTCGACAAGAAATGTCGTGGGTTGAACGTTGTTGTTAAGCTGGATATGATGAAGGCATTTGACAGAGTGTCTTAGTCGTTTTTGCAAGCTGTTTTAGAAAAACTGGGTTTCCCGGCTTTGTTTGTGAATATTGTAATGCGCAATTTGGAAGCAACAAGGTTATCGGTAGTGGTTAATGGGGTGAGCTGCGGCTTTTTTCAACCGTCTAGAGGAGTCAAACAGGGTGATCCGCTATTGCCCCTTTTATTCATCTTGGCCTCGGAGGCTCTATCTCGCTGCCTCATATTGAAAATGGGGGTCGGATTATTATCACCTAATGCCACAGCCCCGAGCTACCCCATAATCTCCCTTCTGGCGTTCGCCAATGATACCGTCATTTTTGTTAATGGCTCATCGGCCTCCCTAAAATCTCTCACAGACGTTCTAAACCAATATCAGGAAGGCTTGGGACAAAAAATGAATTATAACAAAAGTTTTTTTGTTACATCCAGGAAGTGTCCAAGTGCTCGGGCCAGCAACATGTCGCGTATCCTGGGAATGCAGTAGTCAACTTTGCCATTCCATTATCTTAGTGTAAATCTGTTTAAAGGCAGAAATCGGTATCTATATTATCAACATATCCTTGAAAAGGTCGATGCAAAGTTCCTAGGCTGGCAGCGAAAGTTACTATCTCCTAAAGGACGTCTAACGCTCATCCGGCATATTTTGTCTTCAATCCCTTTATTCACAGCAGCATCGGTCATCTTGCCTAGACAGACTATACGTTCGCTTGAATGTAAATTTGCAAACTTTTTCTGGGGTGTGGACAATGGCAAGCCAAAGCGGCACTGGGCCTCTTGGAATAAATTATGCTACCCCGAAGATGAGCTGAGGGAGGCCTGAGGATTAGGTCCCTCGACACTTTCCAGAAAGCAGCTTCTGCAAAATTGTTGTTTAATCTGCTTCGTTGAGGGACCTTATGGAGAAACTTTATGGACTCCACATATCTTGGTGCCTCTCGTATGGCCCCCTCGCTCACCTGGAAAAGAATGCAACAGGTACAGGATTTTGTCGATCACAACATTGATACCAGGGATGAGTTGGTTGTCTGGTCGCTGGCCCCCTATGGAGATTTCACCACTTCAATAGCTTATGAAGCCCTTAGACTGAAAGCGGGTATCAGTCTATCTTCTGGCTGTATTTGGGGGGGATGAGATACCCTCAAAGATCTCAATTTTTATGTGGAGGTTACTCTGCCATTTTCTGCCTTTTTCGGATGTAATTCAAAGATTTGGTGTGTGCCTTCCTTCTATCTGTCCTCTATGCACAAGTGCATCGGCAGCTTGTTTACTACCTTTATAGATGCCCAGTTTCCCAGCAGGTTTGGAGACATTTTCGTGATATTTTTAGTCTCGGTATCACTCTCGCTAGCTCGATCAGAGTGGAATGCCACGCTTGGTGGCTCCTAGTGCCTCCGGGATCGGCGATGGCATGGTGCGCAAACCTTATCCCAAGCTTAAATTTATGGGTGCTTTGGTGTTCATACAATCAGGGTCTCTACGATGCCCAGGCTCCTCCAGCAATAGATATCATTACACGGGTTAAACGGGATTTCTTCGCACTCTCCACAACTCGGAAGCTTCGGCGTAAAGGGCCAGATGATGATCTTCTTTTGGCGATGGGGCTGGTGGCGCGATTTGCACCTCCGCCGCGATTAGTGACGGTTTGGGCGAAGTGGTTAACAACCCAACAGGCCTTTTGAAGCTCAACATTGATGCAGCGTTTACTGCATATGCATCTGCGGGTGGTGCCTGCTTGCGGGACTCCTGGGGCAGCCTTCAAGTTGGTCTTTGCTTCCGCCTCGAAGCCACCTCGGTTCTGGAAGCTGAGACCATTTCTTTGTGTTTGGCGTTGCAATGGTGTGAGGCGTTTTCCAAGCGCCCTTTCATGGTTGAAGTGGATTCGCTTGCCCTCGCCACCTTGGTGACGGGAAAGCTAACTAGGATACCGTGGAGAATTAAGAACGCGGTGCTTTTTATTCGGTCTTGCCTTGCCACTTGGGGCTCCACGATAAGGCATGTCTATCTGGAAGCCAACCAGGTCGCAGACGCTCTACCGACAGCTGGCTTAAATTTTCCATCTTCTTTGATTTTCTATAACGCTAGCTCTTTGCCTGATCAGGCCAAATTAGTTATTTTGTATGATCAGAGGGGTTTTGCCTCTCATTGGGCTATCCGCCGTCAATAAACGACCTTGTTACTTGAAAAAAAAAAAATTCCTCTCAAGGGTGCCCTTTTACGTTTTCCTGTAAGCGATAGTCAAACTGTTCACTATGGCTTCTACTTTAAATCTAACTAACCAAATAACCCCTAAGTACATGCAATGGGAAATACGAGTCAGATTAATCTGAATTTACGAGTCAGCATTAAAAAAGAAAAAAAAAAACCAACAATTCTCATTCCTTAGAGAGTGTGCTTCATAATTTTGAGGTATATATGTTGTTCATAGTTGATCGATTTATTATTTTATAAATAAGCATACAATTGATTGTGTTGTTGCTGGATGGAAAGGATGGACTGTTATGTGGAATTATCTTCTACCGCCAAAGATAAAATGTTTCTTTTGGAATTTGTGTTCCTTTACCTTGCCTACAAAGGATTTGTTGAGAACTCGCTGCATCTCGTGTGATGGTTTATGTGCTTTGTGTGGCAGGATTGAGGAAACATCTCTACACACCATTGCTGAATGTGACTTTGCGAATCGGGTATAGAATGCATATAATATGGCATGGGGCTGTTCGGCTGGTACTGATCTTCTAACTTGGTTGAAGGACAGGTTTGACGCTCTAACCCAGCTTGAACTCATTCATTTTATCACTATTTGTTGGGGCATCTGGGAGACACGAAACCAAAAATTGTGGAATATGAATGATACTCCCTCGAAAACTATTGTGGAATATGTGTAACACCCCCCCCCCCCCCCCCCCCCCCAAACACGACCTATATAAAAGGCCTTAACACATGCAGATCAAACACAAAACTAGCACAGTGGAAGATAAAACGAAAACTGGATAAAAGAAATCCAAACGGGGTGTTATGCCACGTCTACCAAACCCGGTAAACGCTACGGCGAACAATCTGCAAGTGTAAACATCTATCTCAAAAGGTAATAGTCTAACACTACAACGGCACACAGGCCACAAAACGAAGGTAAAGACACTAGACTACCGGCTTCTAAACATCGCGCTCGTCTAGATATCACCTGAAAGATACAAAGATAAACATTGGGACGACGCCCGGTCAGCGATAATGCTGGTAACCCACCAATACCTGTTAAGTATCATACATAGGTAGGATATATACAAAAATCATTTCGAAACGGAATATCTATATATAAGTGTAAAACCAAGAGTAAACACTAACTCAAGACTCAACACTCAACAATGAACACCACGGGAACACATCCAAAGACCACAACGGATAACGACATCACACGAATAGAGACACGACAAACGGCAACACTTGCCTAGGCAACACATGCCTTTGTGACTACACACGTCACAAGAGAGAACACACATCTGCAACTACACAAGCCCTCGTGACATCACTCGCCACGAGTTGATATGCCCTCCTTATGCCCTGTTCCACCCTTATGGCTACCCACAACCTTATATCTAGTTCCAACCCTTACCTCCAGGACCCCTGTACATACAGTCCAACCTTATTCCCCCGGGAATCGTCATTCCCCCTCCAACAGACCTCCAACAAGACCACCAATTCATAGTACCCGCGGCACTATCACGCACATGGCACACATGCCTGGATAACACCTGTTATCCCCCAAAAACGTGAACCTTACACAACACGGCCACCACGAGGACCGCTGCACTACCTTGGTGACTAGTGTCCCATACCACTAATCGTGCAATCCAGGTAAAGTCACACACGCACCACAACTCAACAAGGATCAATCAATGGATCACAACGAAGGTATGAAACATACTCAATCAAGGAACGGGTCACAGCCCAACAACAACAACGACGAATAACACAAGTTATTATCAACCAAACGGAAGGTACAAACCACACACACGCTAGCATTTAGACAACAAACTAGCATGCTTATCAACGAGGAAACTCAAGATAGTTCCGAGGAACACACAAGACACCTCTCGGTTCAACGAAACACAATGTTGAACACTTAGCACGATTCAAGACACCAAAATCCTACATGGATACCTACCATATAGTTCTAGACATACGAAACATCAAGAAGACACTCAAATAGTTCCACAAAAGAACATCGGGGAGTCAAAAGACCAAATACCAAATCAAACGGATCACAGGGAACAAATCCCTTCACAACAACAACCATGTACCCGCGGGTGGACCCACGGGTAGTACCCCACCCGTGGTTCCGCCCGGGGGAACACCTTCCCACGAGGCCATGTACCCGCGGGTAGGCCGGCGGGAGGTGCCCCGACCGCCGTTCCGCCCGCGGGAACACTCCTATTCCACAACAAATCCCTTCGGGGATTTTCTTCTCCAAACACAAATTCAAGTCCAAAACATGCCAAATCTCACCCAATACAACAAAATGACTTGAATCATGGAAAATGCCAAGCAATGGCACAAAAGAACCCTAAACACAAGCTCTAGATATGCAATATCACAAGACAAATGCATAAACCCTCACATTTCATAGCAAAGCACAAGTAGAATCCAAGAAATCACATATAGGTAAGAAAAATAGGTTTTAGTAGAGCATGGGTTACCTCTTGTAGACCAAAAGACTTCACTTTACCCTCAACAAGCTCCTTACAAGGCTTACTTCCCAAACCCACTTCAAGATCAAACCAAAAGATCATAAAGATCCTACTTTTATGAAAAAGACAACTAAGATGGAACCAAAAAAAGACAAGATAGACTTAGATCTTACCCTCCTAGATGCCCAAATAGGTGAAAGGTTGAATCTTGGAAGCAAAAATTCGAATCTTGACAAGGGTGTCAACTTGGCTTGGAGAATAAGCTACGCCTCTTTTCTAGAGAGAAGGTAGAGAAATTTTCTAGGAATTGTAAGGAATGAAATGAAGAAGTCTTCTTGGTTAGGTTACAATACTAACTCTTGGTGAAAAGTCAAGAATACCCTTACTAAGCTTTAGAAAGTGTAAGGAACAAGGGAACTCCCCTCAAAGCTCAAGGTACAACACAACTTAAAGATTGACTAGTCAAATACTAGTCCTTGAGTATTAAAAATCAGGATTTTAGTAATTAATTCCTCAAATAAAATAGGATTAATTACTCAATTAATCCATGGATTGATTGTGGATTTTTGGGGTGTCACGTCCTCTCCCCCTTCTTTGAAACTTCGTCCCTGAAGCTTGGGTACGACGAATTAGAAACAAACGGTTATAGGAAACAACATTGTGACAAGAGGTTTAAGAACGAATGCTTTTGGTTAAACTCAAGGTTCCACAAGGATTTCAAACAAAAAGAAAGGCATAACAATTCAAGAATTGGCAAGAACATAACAAAGGAGTAGATTGAGCATCACAAACTCTATTTTCAACACCCACATCTACTTCTACCAAACACTAAGAGCAGGACAACCAACACGAAACACCACTACCACAAAAAAGCTAACTAAGCCACAAGGCTACAAACAAAGCAAGCACAAAAGCAACAACAAGCAACCAAACAACGGCGACAACGCCTAAAGAAAAGCAACAATAAGGAAAAAGCCTAACAAGGAAACCACAACTACTAGAAAGACTCGCTCTCCGACTCCTCGGACTCTTCCTCGTCTTCTCCTCTACGACTTGAGCTGGCTTCGATCTGATCTAGCCGATGATGCACTGCAATGAACTGCGTCCTCATGAAGGCAAAACCCTCCTCTATCATGCGGTTCTACTGACGAAGCAAAGCAACAACACGCTCCTCATGCGACGCGGGGTCGTGCTCCCTCTTGGTGCAAGCTTCCCTTCTTCGTTGGTTCTCTTCACTCTCCGAGTCGCTTTCCTCAGCTTCAACAGCTTCTGGCACATCCACCTCTTCTTCATCTTCGGCTTCTTCATCGCCTCCCAAACTCTAAACAGCGAGGCCCAACTTCCCGGCATGGATTCCAAACTCAGCTGCTAACTCCGCCCGTTCAACAGGTGTTTTCCTCGCCACTTCTTCAAGCGTGATGTACTCACCATCATCCAACTGAAACAGGTGACAACTCCGAAGGTTGGTGGTATCCAACACTAGCTTTCCCACAGCTTTAGGAAGACAACCATCTACACTGACGCCCTTCCTAACTAAGATCCAACTCAACACCATCCCATAAGGCAAACTCTTCCATTTGTGATCCCGGCAGAACACCATGTGTTGCAACATCAAAGCAGGCAAGTTGGACTTAACCATATTCTTCAGACAGAAATCAAAAGTAAACTCCAACTTACCCAACAGCTTGCTCTTGTTATTGTTCGGCAACAGACAGTCCGACACCAACATCACCAAGATCCTTTGCTCCGCAGACAACCACTTCTTCTCCGGCCTAGAGGCTTGAGTGAAACCACTCGTACGGCCAAACAAGTAGCTCAAGTAGTCATGGTACCCCATGGTATCCGTACTAATCCAAGAATGACCACTGTACTGAGCCACTCCGGTAGCAGACAAACTCAACAACTGAGCCAACCTCTTCTCAGAAAGCACAACCTTTACACCTCTCACCTTAGAGGTGATTTCAAGCCTTTCACCCTCCTTCGTCACAACCATGTAACGGTAAAACTCTTTCACCAAACTCGGGTATGTCTCGACCCTTATGGCGAGAAACCCATCCAACAAACCTTGATACCTAAGCAAATCCAACAAGGAACTAGAAAAAGATTTCGGATCAAAAGCTTTACCTTCAAGAACAAGGTAGTGGGTATCCACCCATTCCGCTTTCCTAGCCAAACTTGACCTTCTAGGCATGGTAGGAGATGATCCAAAGCTCAACAAACAAAGCCCACAACTTCTTCTTCACACTCACACTACCTCTCTCTCTCCCGAGCTCTCTCTCTCTCTCTCGCTGCTCTCAGCGTCGCGGCAACAGCAGGTCGGCGACGGCGGTGGCGACTCCGGCTGTAGCGTCGGCGGTGTGGCGGTGGTCCGACGGTGGTGGGGCGACGGGTTGGGGATGGGGTCTAGGGTGTTCACGGGTAGGGAGGAAGGAAAATAAGAAGGAGAGAAAATTTTGGGGATTTAGGGATTTGGGAGAAATTGGGAAAAAGAGGATTAAATTTGGGGATTTTGAACGAAGTGGGAATTTATGGTTTAGAAGGAATTAAAATTGGATAAATTCTAAGAAAGACAATTAGCTTAAGTGGTTTAGAAGTTGTGTTGAAAAGAAATAGGCTTGGGTTTGAAACTCAAAGGTTACAATTAAACTTTAGGCTTAACTTTTAGAATGCACAAGAAAGAATTTTGGCTAGAATTTTGCTATTTCCAATTTCAAAGAATACTTGGAAAATTTAGGAAGTTCACAAGGAATTGTTGCAAGAACAACCAATTGTAGGGATTGAAGAATTGGTCTAAGCACAAGATATTCCAAAGATAGATGGCTACTTCACAACAAGATTTAGATGCCAACTAAAGAAGTCACTTAGTAAGAAGAGATTCTACACTAAGCTCCAACGAATTACTAGCAAGAAAAGCATGCCAAGGATTGCCAAGCAAAAGACAAGTACGAAACACAAAGTAACACCCAAGACAACAAAGAACACGATACTCGCGGGAAAACAAGGATAGGCTCGAAGAAAGGGTTGCTCAGGGAAAAGAGGCTCACAAGAAGAGATTCGGTTCAACGGAAAATGATAGAGTGAAGGGTTTAGGTATTAAAATCATGGACACGACGGTTGGAAAGGAAAGGAGGATGAGAGTTTGGGTTCCAAACTTGAGACAACGTCAATTAGAATTAGGGTCAAAGTAATCAA
This sequence comes from Ipomoea nil, assembly GCF_001879475.1. NCBI lineage: Eukaryota > Viridiplantae > Streptophyta > Magnoliopsida > Solanales > Convolvulaceae > Ipomoea > Ipomoea nil. The sequence goes on along the minus strand of NW_017616910.1, from coordinate 3,654,588 downwards.
AGTTGCAACTTAAGAAATAAGGTTGCCACCTTGCACAGAATCGTTTGAAATGAAGGGTCAAGAACGAGGTTTGGAAGAATTATAAAGATTCCCTAACGAAAGGTACTAGATTTAGGCTCAAGGATAGCGTAAATTAGAAAGGAAATCAAGATTTTCAAGGTTACAACTTAGGAAAACGAGGTTGTCACCTTGTTCAGAATCGGATTAAGAAGGAAACAAGAACGAAGCTCGAAGGGATAGGAAGAATTTTCCAATAAAAACGGCTTGAAGAGGGTTAGGGATTAGACAAGGGTAAGAGAAGAAGATCGGTTGCACGAGGTGAACGGGTTCACGACTTCCGGCGAAACTTCGGCTTGAAGCTGGTGAAGGTTCTGAGCTAGCTGCTCGTTGGTCGGGGTCTCCGGGGTGCGTGCGCGAGGACGAGGAGGCATCGCAGCTTCTACAACGACAACACGATAAGAGAAGTAACAAACAAAGAACAGAAAACAACACACAGCTCACTGCGCAACCTAGAGTCCTAAGCCTAGCACTTAGCTTCTTAAGGTCGCTTAGAGGTCTCAAAACACACTTAACCACTTAGAAAGTTTAGACTTAACTCTTCCTAGGCTCTGATACCAACTGTAACACCCCCCCCCCCCCCCAAACACGACCAATATAAAAGGCCTTAACACCTGCAGATCAAAAACAAAACTAGCACAGCGGAATATAAAACGAAAACTGGATAAAAGAAATCCAAACGGGGTGTTATGCAACGTCTACCAAACCCGGTAAACGCTACGGCGAACAATCTGCAAGTGTAAACATCTATCCTAAAAGGTAACAGTCTAACACTACAACGGCACACATGCAACAAAACGAAGGTAAAGGCACTACACTACCAGCTTCTAAACATCGCGCTCGTCTAGACATCACCTGAAAGATACAAAGATAAACATTGGGACGACGCCCGGTCAGCGATAATGCTGGTAACCCACCCATACCTGTTAAGTATCATACATAGGTAGGATATATACAAAAATCATTTGGAAACAGAATACGTATATATAAGTGTAAAACCAAGAGTAAACACCAACTCAAGACTCAACACTCAACAATGAACACCACGGGAACACATCCCAAGACCACAACGGATAACGACACCACACGAATAGAGACACGACAAACGGCAACACTTGCCTAGGCAACACATGCCTTTGTGACGACACACGTCACAAGAGAGAACACACAACTGCGGCTACACAAGCCCTCGTGACATCACCCGCCACGAGTTGATATGTCTTCCTTATGCCCTGTTCCAACCTTATGGCTACCCCCAACCTTATATCAAGTTCCAACCTTTACCTCCAGGACCCCTGTACATACAGTCCAACCTTATTCCCCCGGGAATCGTCATTCCCCCTCCAACAGACCTCCAACAAGACCACCAATTCATAGTACCCGCGGCACTATCACGCACATGGCACACATGCCTAGATAACACCTCTTATCCCCCAAAAACGTGAACCTTACACAAAAGCCACAGCTCCATAATCACTCCACGGCCACCACGAGGACCGCTGCAATACCTTGGTGACTAGTGTCCCATATCACTAATCGTGCAATCCAGGTAAAGCCACACACGCACCACAACTCAACAAGAGTCAATCAATGGATCACAATGAAGGTATGAAACATACTCAATCAAGGAACGGGTCACAGCCCAACAACAACAACGATGAATAACACAAGTTATCATCAACCAAACGGAAGTTACAAACCACACACACGCTAGCATTTAGACAACAAACTAGCATGCTTATCAACGGGGAAACTCAAGATAGTTCCGAGGAACACACAAGACACCTCTCGGTTCAACGAAACACAATGTTGAACACTTAGCACGATTCAAGACACCAAAATCCTACATGGATACCTACCATATAGTTCTAGACATACGAAACATCAAGAAGACACTCAAATAGTTCCACAAAAGAACATCGGGGAGTCAAAAGACCAAATACCAAATCAAACGGATCACAGGGAACAAATCCCTTCACAACAACAACCATGTACCCGCGGGTGGACCCACGGGTAGTACCCCACCCGTGGTTCCGCCCGGGGGAACACCTTCCCACGAGGCCATGTACCCGCGGGTAGGCCGGCGGGAGGTGCCCCGACCGCCGTTCCGCCCGCGGGAACACTCCTATTCCACAACAAATCCCTTCGGGGATTTTCTTCTCCAAACACAAATTCAAGTCCAAAACATGCCAAATCTCACCCAATACAACAAAATGACTTGAATCATGGAAAATGCCAAGCAATGGCACAAAAGAACCCTAAACACAAGCTCTAGATATGCAATATCACAAGACAAATGCATAAACCCTCACATTTCATAGCAAAGCACAAGTAGAATCCAAGAAATCACATATAGGTAAGCATAATAGGTTTTAGTAGAGCATGGGTTACCTCTTGTAGACCAAAAGACTTCACTTTACCCTCAACAAGCTCCTTACAAGGCTTACTTCCCAAACCCACTTCAAGATCAAACCAAAAGATCATAAAGATCCTACTTTTATGAAAAAGACAACTAAGATGGAACCAAAATGACAAGATAGACTTAGATCTTACCTTCCTAGATGTCCAAATAGGTGAAAGGTTGAATCTTGGAAGCAAAACTTCGAATCTTGACAAGGGTCTCAACTTAGCTTGGAGAATAAGCTACACCTCTTTTCTAGAGAGAAGGTAGAGAAATTTTCTAGGAATTGTAAGGAATGAAATGAAGAAGTCTTCTAGGTTAGGTTACAATACTAACTCTTGGTGAAAAGTCAAAAATACCCTTACTAAGCTTTAGAAAGTGTAAGGAACAAGGGAACTCCCCTCAAAGCTCAAGGTACAACACAACTTAAAGATTGACTAGTCAAATACTAGTCCTTGAGTATTAAAAATCAGGATTTTAGGAATTAATTCCTCAAATAAAATAGGATTAATTACTCAATTAATCCATGGATTGATTGTGGATTTTTGGGGTGTCACAATATGAATGATACTCCCTCGAACAACTTCCACTACGCTAAGTTTCAGACCACATCGCATCCAAGAGTAGGGATGGCAACGGGGCGGGGCGGGGGCGGAGAATATACTCCCCGTCCCTGTCCCCGCTACCCCTACCCCGACCCCGTCCCCGGCGGGGAATTGAAAAAATTCCCCGTCCCCGTCCCCGCGGGAAATTTCGCGGGGACGGGGAATCCCCATCCCCGGTCAACCCATAATCAATATGTTAAACTAAAACAATTTTTAAAAAAATTGAAATTCATAAGTCCGACTTATTTTAAAAACTATAGTTATTCAACTATTCTTAATAACATACGAACTAGGGGTGTAAATGAGCCAAGCCGCTCGAGAGTCGCTCGTGAGCGGTTCGGTCAACGCTCGGCTCGAACTCGGTCAAAATCGAGCTCGGCTCGAGCTCGAGCAGCTCGTGGATTAAACGAGCACGAGCCGAGCTTAGGTATTGTAGGCTCGCGGCTCGACGAGCCGCTCGCGAGCCTTATAATATATTATATAATATATATAATATATACTCCGTAATATGATTATATTATATTTAGTATATAAAAATAATAATTAGGGGAGGAAAATTAAAATAGTTTGATAATTATGTATGCATAAAAGTTATAAAACAAAGTAGTTTAAATTTTAAATCAAACAGGTCAAATTCGAGATCAAAATTGAGCTCAAATTCAAACCTAAACTCGAGTTCGAATTCGAGCTCGAGCTCGAACAACCGAACTGCTCGAGCTCGAGCAGCTCGACAATTACCGAGCTCGAGCTCGAGCATTAGTTCACGTGTTCGAACGAGCTCGAGCTCGAGCTCGAGCAGTGCTATCATTAACGAGCTCGAGCATGAGCCTACCCAGGCTCGGGCTCGGCTCGGCTCGTTTACGCCCCTAATACGAACTAACGAAGTTCCAATTTCAATTCGAAATAAAAAATGCAATGAAGTCAATTCGTTCTGCCATTCAATGAAGATACAAAGCAGTGATTGAAGTCAATTTGTGAATGAAGATACAAAGCAGTGATTGAAGTCAATTTGTGAATGAAGATACAAAGCAGTGAATAAAAATATGCATAAAAACAGTGAATGAAGATACAAGGAAAATGTATATATGCAAAGCAGTGAATGAAAGATACAAAAAAAAAATGTATATATACATAGTAGACAGTACATTCAACAATCAACATTCAAATATTCACATTCAATATTCAATAATATAATATATAATATTATAAATAAATATACTATTCGGGGACAGGGCGGGGCGGGGAGGGGTATCCCCGTCCCCGTCCCCGCTGGGGAATTTCAAAACTTCCCCGTCCCCGTCCCCGTCCCCGTCTCCAACGAGGACGGGGCACATTGCCATCCCTATCCAAGAGGGGTGGATTAAGCCTGTTTATAGTAAATTGAAGTTGAATGTTGATGCTTCTGTACGCCATGATACAAATCACATTGGTATGGGCTGGATTCTTCGAGACCATCAAGGTATCTTTGTGGCGGCACATTCTGTAACGCACTTGGGAGCTTTGCAACCCTGAGAAGCTGAGGCACTTACTATTTGTGAACCTTATCTTTAATCTTGCTAAAGACTAATCATTGGGATGGTCTTATTGTGGAAAGAGATGCTGAGGTCCTGACTACTTGTCTTCATAAACCAAGTATTTCTCCGTTTGATTTGCTGCTAGAAGATATTAAAACTTTGTTTTCGGGTTTTCAAGATGTTATGTTTCGTCATATGCGCAAAACTACCAATTCAGTTGCTCATCTATTGGCTAGTTATACTTCTTCTCATTTTACTTGTGTGACCTGTATTGATTCGGGTCCCCTTTTTTATCTCATTTGTTGTAACCCATGACTTAGTGATTCTTAATGTTATTTTCATTCTCTTGTCAAAAACAAAAGGTTTTTTGTTATCTTTCGAACTTAACTATTTGAGTTGTTGTCTTATCATTGACCCTAATCACGTTTATTTAACCAGTTAGTGCAACAGCGATACAACTTTGTGTGGAAAATAAATCAAACAAAAAGTAAGGACACCGATTATTCTTTACCCATGCCAGTTCGATACAATCGTATCTATGTCTAGGGGATCACCATCAATGAGTCCAATACACTATCTTAACAACAATTCAAACAGACGGTAAGAGAACGCATTCTCAACCCACAGTAATTTAAGACCCAATCTGATGAAGCTATAGAGGATTGTCAAGGCCGAAGATCTGTGCAATCAACAGTCCAAAAAATCTATTTTTGGAGATTTGCAGTATTGCTATCCGTCTCTTTGACTCACCCACCACTACACCACATTTGTGTGGATTACGATCCGTAGTCCGCAGATAAAGCTTTGTAGAACTTCTTCTCAAGAATTTCCTTAAACGCATATCATCAATGGTGTCTTGAGAAGATGGTATCTCAGAGTATATCTCTTGTAAATCATAGAGAGAGTTCTTGATATATATTCAAATCTTGAAGAATATTTCTTTTAAAACTATCTCATATCTTCTCTTTCATTTTTTTTTAAACCTCTCTCTAACCAGTATATATAATACTCTGATTCTTACCCTTGAGGTCTTTTAGTCAGATAAGGATATTCTTGTAATATAACCTCAGACTGTGTAACTACTATGTCAGCTGTAGAAGATAAGTTCGTGTAGTTCTAACAGCTAGTTTCTAAAAGCTCTAGTGTAGTGTCTTATTATACCAGATCTTCAATTAGTAACTTAACTGACACTAAACCTAGCTAACCTATCTATTTTGTAATAATAATTCTATCAATTACAAGTTAGGGCTTACAAGACTATACACTAACAATACTTTTTCATTTGAATTATTCATTATGACATAATTTCTTCTGTGCACTACGCAAGTAAAACCCTAGTTAGTCTCATAATAGAGAGAATACCAATTGTATGCTATATGCAGAAAAAGAAAAAAAAAAATGTGTGCAATAACAAGTGTGTAATTGTTATACTATTCATTTCCTTTATTAAAGTTTGAAAAATACTACATGGACTCCCATTTCATACTCATAAATCCTTGATATAGACACTTTTCCTTAAACCTCATATGATGAAAATATCTTATCCATGTTTTCCATATCATGAAGTAAAAATGATGAAGTAGAATTTGAGAGTACATGTAATACAACCCATTAAAGTTACACCCTTATATTATATTCTTTCACACAAACGAGTATATTGTACACTAAATTGAAACTATATTTTTAGGAAAAATGTTATAATATTGTGCGTAAGAACAAGTGACTAATATAATACAATGTAATTAAATCTTTTATATTTCCTTTATTGCGTAGTTCAATTGAAATAATATTTTATTTTTCAATTTAAATATTACTAACTTTATGTACTCTATTTATTTTAACATTTGAAAATAATTTTTGATGTAAGAATGATTTCATTAAGACTTGCAAACATGACATTATAATAGTGGGACAAACTTATAAAAATAGCATTGTTATATTCATTGTTTTTTTTTTTAAAATTTGTGTGAAGCACAAAGTGTTTGATATGTATGTTTGGGATAGATGGGGGTCGTTATATTATGCACCGCGGTGCATAATCGATTATGCACCGCGCGGCAGTTAATACAGTGTGTTTAAACTGACACTGTCAAAACGACGTCGTTTTATTTAAGTAAAGAAACGGCCCACCGTTAAAGTTAACGGAGTCTGCTTGTTTGGTTTATTAAACACCAACTGACACTACAGTATATCTAAACCGACACTGCAGTTATATCAAAATGATACTGTAGTTATAGTGAAATGAAACTGCAGTGTATATAAAATGAAACTGAATAACATTTCACATATTTGAGTGTATATTGTACAATGAAGCTGTAATTATATCAAAATGATCATGTAGTTGTGTTTTAATGAAACTATAGTGTATATAAAATAAAATTAAATAACACTTTCACATATTTGAGTCTATAAATATCGAATGAAACTATAGTTATATCGAAATGAAACTGTAGTTGTGTTGAACTGAAACTGCAGTGTATACAAAATGACACTGAATAACAGAGTTACTTGTTGCAAAAGGGTGCGAAACGGCGGAAACAAACACGGTTTATTTTTATTTAAAAAAAAAAAGACGCGCGGTGCATAATCCATTATGCACCGCGGTGCATAATATAATTTGCCGATAGATGGGATGTAATATTATTTTAAATGATGATAATGTAAGGGATTGGGTTAAAAGAAACAAAAAGTTTGCCACCTGCCTCCAATTCAAATGCAGAATAGACTATATAATGATTAGGGCACTCCACCCACCAAAAGTCTTGACAAAGTTTTTCAGCTCATCTACTAGGCAATGAGCAGTTGGATGGCCAACCTATAATTAATTCATTTAAGTTTGCTCAAACTGGCCTGGGGCCCACACTTATAACGAACAAAATTATCATCTTTGACAATTTAAACACCCTATTGAAGAATATATCTTCAGGCTTCAACTATATATTAATTTGTGAAAAGGACACACTATAAATAATGGCAAATTATTGTATGGACCATGGTCCACACAGTGTTATATAGATCATAATAAAAATACATTTTTAATATATTAAATGTACATTATTTTTGTATTGAGTATACATTATATAATATAATGTACACTCAGTACAAAAAGAATGTACATCTCCTGAATATAATGTACATTATTTTGTTACTGAATACACATTATTTTTGTACTGAATGTACATTATTTTACAGTATACAAAATATGGTCTATGGTCCACACAATAATGATTGATAAATAGTCAACAAGATATAGATTTTTGGGTTCTCTGTATAGGAGCATTCAAATAGAAGATTATTACTTTCTTTGTTGAATAAAAATCATTTAAAAATACTGATACATAACAATACCTCTTATACTCGACACCCAAAGTGATGATTGATGAATGAGAAATGTTTTGAGTTTGTACCGAACACTATGCAGACTTGTGCCCATAGTACTACGTATAAACCTAAAGTTTTCTCTAAAACTTATTAGCTTATACCTGGTGTATAATTAGAGGTTGTGATTGATATCATAAATATTCTTATTAATTACGAGTATATAGTATAACGTTTTAAAATTTGTCAATCATAAATGAAAGTATTAAATATATAAATATTTAATTTCAAAATTATATTTAGAAGACGGTTTTGGAAATGAATCAATAAATTAAAAGGAGTTAATACCCAAAATCGTCCTCGATTATAGTGGTTTTTCTCAATTTCGTCCTAAACGACTTTGGTGACCTAATATCGTCCCAGACTTTTGTGTTTCGCTCAATTTAGTCCTCCATTTGTTATTTCGTCAAATTGGTGTTAAATAAAGTGACAATTCAGTAATGTAAATATTGATCTCTCTTTACTTTCAACTTGTGAAGTGCGAAATTCCTCTTTCTTGTACGAATTACACCCAGAATTACTCTCAGACCTGCAAATCAAATTTTATATTCGCAGTTTTAGGAGTAATTCGTAAAAAAAAAAATGGATTTCGCAGTTCACATGTCTATGAGTAAAGAGATGTCAATATTAAAATTACTGAATTGTCTATTTATTTAACACCAAATGGACAGAATAACAAATGAGGGACTAAATTGAGCAAAAACACAAAATTCTGGGACTAAATTGAGCGAAACACAAAAGTCTGGGACAATATTAGGTCACCAAAGTCGTTTAGGACGAAATTGAGAAAAACCACTATAGTCGAGGACGATTTTGGGTATTAACTCAAATTAAAAACTATTGAGTTTATTAAATGTGATAAATTTTGGTTGATATTCCAATATAGTGATCTGAGCAGAACAATTTTTAACAGATAAAGAATGTAAAAAAGAAGGAAAAAATCTTATCTGAAAGATGAGACTTTATATATAAGAGTTAATACCATCTGAGGTCCTCTGAGTATAGTGATTTTGTCACGTTTAGTCCTAAACTTTCAAATTGACCATTTGTGGTCCTTTGACTTTCAAATTTAACCATTCGTGGTCCAAGAAAACCACCTATGGTCCTTCAAGTTTCGAAATTTAACCAGTTGTGGTCCTCTTAAAAGGACCATGGTTGGTTAAAATTTAATAGTTGAAGGACCATGGGTGGTTAACTTGGACCACAGATGGTTAAATTTGAAAGTCGAAGGACTATAAATGGTAAATTTAAAAGTTTAGGACTAAATGTGATAAAATCACTATACTTGGAGGAACTCGGATGGTATTAACTCTTATACATAAATATATATTTTTTTTAAAAAAAAACTTTATAGTGAACTGGTTACTCTAAATGGACATCATAATATGGGTGTTGAACATATTCTTATGACTCCAATTGAAAGCCCATTTCGCCTTTGGGTTTCAATTGCAATTTATATCGTGCACCACGGTGTACATTGTATTGTGCACCATGATGCAAAACGACGTCGTTTTATATAATTGTATAAATATATATATATATATATATATATATATATATATATATATATATATATATATATATATATATATATATATATAATTGTATAAATAAATACACATAATCTATACTATATATAAAAACAAAATCATGAAATTTTAACTTCTCGCCCAATTCCTTAAAAATCTCTCTTCCCAATAAAATATATTGATTTCTAATTTCTCATTCGTACAATAATTATGGGTAAAAATTATATAGTAAAATTATAAAATAGTGTAATACAATTCCCTTTGCACATCTAATCTTTACTATATATAAAAACAAAATCATGAAATTTTAACTTCCCGCCCAATTCTTAAAAAATCTCTTTTCCCAATACAATATACTGATTTCTAATTTCTCATTCGTACAATAATTCTGGGTAAAAATTCTATTCTAAAATTATAAAATAGTGTAATACAATTCCCTTTGCACATCTAACTTATACTATATATAAAAACAAAATCATGAAATTTTAACATCTGACCCAATTCCTAAAAAATCTCTCTTCCCAATACAATATATTGGTTTCTAATTTCTCATTCGTACAATAATTCTGGGAAAAAAATTCTATTATAAAATTATAAAATAGTGTAATACAATTCTCTTTGCACATCTAATCTATACTATATATAAAAACAAAATCATGAAATTTTAACTTCCCGCCCAATTCTTAAAAAATCTATCTTCCCAATACAATATATTGATTTCTAATTTCTCATTCGTACAATAATTCTGGGTAAAACTTCTATTCTAAAATTATAAAATAGTGTAATACAATTCCCTTTGCACATCTAATCTATACTATATATAAAAACAAAATCATGAAATTTTAACTTCCCGCCCAATTCCTAAAAAAATCTCTCTTTCCAATAAAATATATTGATTTCAAATTTCTCATTCGTACAATAATTCTGGGTAAAAATTATATTATAAAATTATAAAATAGTGTAATACAATTCCCTTTGCACATCTAATCTATACTATATATAAAAACAAAATCATGAAATTTTAACTTCCCGCCCAATTCTTAAAAAATCTCTTTTCCCAATACAATATATTGATTTCTAATTTCTCATTCGTACAATAACTCTGGGTAAAAATTCTATTCTAAAATTATAAAATAGTGTAATACAATTCCCTTTGCACATCTAACTTATACTATATATAAAAACAAAATCATGAAATTTTAACATCCGGCCCAATTCCTAAAAAATCTCTCTTCCCAATACAATATATTGGTTTCTAATTTCTCATTCGTACAATAATTCTGGGTAAAAATTCTATTATAAAATTATAATATTATGTAATACAATTCCCTTTGCACATCTAATCTATACTATAAATAAAAACAAAACAATGAAATTTTAACTTCCCGCCGAATTCCTAAAAAATCTTTCTTCCCAATACAATATATTGATTTCTAATTTCTCATTCGTACAATAATTTTGTGTAAAAATTTTATTCTAAAATTATAAAATAGTGTAATACAATTCCCTTTGCACATCTAATCCATACTATATATAAAAACAAAATCATGAAATTTTAACTTTCCGTCCAATTTCTAAAAAACCTCTCTTCCACATAAAATATATTGATTTTTAATTTCCCATTTGTACAATAATTTTGGGTAAAAATTCTATTCTAAAATTATAAAATAGTATAATACAATTCCCTTTGCACATCTAATCTATTCTATATATAAAAACAAAATCATGAAATTTTAACATCCCGCCCAATTTCTAAAAAATCTCTCTTCCCAATAAAATATATTGATTTCTAATTTCCCATTTGTACAATAATTCTAGGTAAAAATTCTATTCTAAAATTATAAAATAGTGTAATACAATTCCCTTTGCACATCTAATCTATACTATATATAAAAACAAAATCCTAAAATTTTAACTTCCGACCCAATTTCTAAAAAATCTCTTTTCCCAATAAAATATATTGATTTCTAATTTCCCATTCGTACAATAACTCTGGGTAAAAATTCTATTATAAAATTCTAAAATAGTGTAATACAATTCCCTTTCCAAATCTAATCTATACTATAAATAAAAACACAATCATGAAATTTTAACTTCCCGCCCAATTCCTAAAAAATCCCTCTTCCCAATAAAATATATTGATTTCTAAATTCCCATTTGTACAATAATTCTAGGCAAAAATTCTATTCTAAAATTATAAAATAGTGTAATACAATTTCCTTTGCAAATTTAATCTATACTATATATAAAAACAAAATCCTAAAATTTTAACTTCCCGCCCAATTTCTAAAAAATCTCTTTTCCCAATAAAATATATTGATTTCTAATTTCTCATTCGTACAATAACTCTGGGTAAAAATTCTATTATAAAATTATAAAATAGTGTAATACAATTCCCTTTGCACATCTAATCTATACTATAAATAAAAACAAAATAATGAAATTTTAACTTTCCGCCCAATTCCTAAAAAATATCTCTTCCCATTACAATATATTGATTTCTAATTTCCTATTCGTACAATAATTCTGGGTAAAAATTCTATTCTAAAATTATAAAATAGTGTAATACAATTCCCCTTTGCACATCTAATCTATACTATAAATAAAAACAAAATAATGAAATTTTAACTTCCCGCCCAATTCCTAAAAAATATCTCTTCCCAATACAATATATTGATTTCTAATTTCCCATTCGTACAATAATTTTGGGTAAAAATTCTATTCTAAAATTATAAAATAGTATAATACAATTCCCTTTGCACATCTAATCTATACTAAATATAAAAACAAAATCATGAAATTTTAACATCCCGCCCAATTCCTAAAAAATCTCTCTTCCCAATAAAATATATTGATTTCTAATTTCCCATTCGTACAACAATTCTGGGTAAAAATTCTATTATAAAATTATAAAATTGTGTAATACAATTCCCTTTGCACATCTAATCTATACTATAAATAAAAACAAAACAATGAAATTTTAACTTCCCGCCCAATTCCTAAAAAATCTCTCTTCCCAATACAATATATTGATTTCTAATTTCCTATTCGTACAATAATTCTGGGTAAAAATTTTATTCTAAAATTATAAAATAGTGTAATACAATTCCCCTTTGCACATCTAATCTATACTATATATAAAAACAAAATCATGAAATTTTAACTTTCCGTCCAATTCCTAAAAAACCTCTCTTACCCATAAAATATATTGATTTTTAGTTTCCCATTCGTACAATAATTTTGGGTAAAAATTCTATTCTAAAATTATAAAATAGTATAATACAATTCCCTTTGCACATCTAATCTATACTATATATAAAAACAAAATCATGAAATTTTAACTTTCCGCCTAATTCCTAAAAAATCTCTCTTCCCAATAAAATATATTGATTTCTAATTTCCCATTTGTACAATAATTCTAGGTAAAAATTCTATTCTAAAATTATAAAATAGTGTAATACAATTCCCTTTTCACATCTAATCTATACTATATATAAAAACAAAATCCTAAAATTTTAACTTCCGGCCCAATTTCTAAAAAATCTCTTTTCCCAATAAAATATATTGATTTCTAATTTCCCATTCGTACAATAATTCTGGGTAAAAATTCTATTATAAAATTATAATATTATGTAATACAATTCCCTTTGCACATCTAATCTATACTATAAATAAAAACAAAACAATGAAATTTTAACTTCCCGCCGAATTCCTAAAAAATCTTTCTTCCCAATACAATATATTGATTTCTAATTTCTCATTCGTACAATAATTTTGTGTAAAAATTTTATTCTAAAATTATAAAATAGTGTAATACAATTCCCTTTGCACATCTAATCCATACTATATATAAAAACAAAATCATGAAATTTTAACTTTCCGTCCAATTTCTAAAAAACGTCTCTTCCCCATAAAATATATTGATTTTTAATTTCCCATTTGTACAATAATTTTGGGTAAAAATTCTATTCTAAAATTATAAAATAGTATAATACAATTCCCTTTGCACATCTAATCTATTCTATATATAAAAACAAAATCATGAAATTTTAACATCCCGCCCAATTCCTAAAAAATCTCTCTTCCCAATAAAATATATTGATTTCTAATTTCCCATTTGTACAATAATTCTAGGTAAAAATTCTATTCTAAAATTATAAAATAGTGTAATACAATTCCCTTTGCACATCTAATCTATACTATATATAAAAACAAAATCCTAAAATTTTAACTTCCGACCCAATTTCTAAAAAATCTCTTTTCCCAATAAAATATATTGATTTCTAATTTCCCATTCGTACAATAACTCTGGGTAAAAATTCTATTATAAAATTCTAAAATAGTGTAATACAATTCCCTTTCCAAATCTAATCTATACTATAAATAAAAACACAATCATGAAATTTTAACTTCCCGCCCAATTCCTAAAAAATCCCTCTTCCCAATAAAATATATTGATTTCTAAATTCCCATTTGTACAATAATTCTAGGCAAAAATTCTATTCTAAAATTATAAAATAGTGTAATACAATTCACTTTGCAAATTTAATCTATACTATATATAAAAACAAAATCCTAAAATTTTAACTTCCCGCCCAATTTCTAAAAAATCTCTTTTCCCAATAAAATATATTGATTTCTAATTTCTCATTCGTACAATAACTCTGGGTAAAAATTCTATTATAAAATTATAAAATAGTGTAATACAATTCCCTTTGCACATCTAATCTATACTATAAATAAAAACAAAATAATGAAATTTTAACTTTCCGCCCAATTCCTAAAAAATATCTCTTCCCATTACAATATATTGATTTCTAATTTCCTATTCGTACAATAATTCTGGGTAAAAATTCTATTCTAAAATTATAAAATAGTGTAATACAATTCCCCTTTGCACATCTAATCTATACTATAAATAAAAACAAAATAATGAAATTTTAACTTCCCGCCCAATTCCTAAAAAATATCTCTTCCCAATACAATATATTGATTTCTAATTTCCCATTCGTACAATAATTCTGGGTAAAAATTCTATTCTAAAATTATAAAATAGTATAATACAATTCCCTTTGCACATCTAATCTATACTAAATATAAAAACAAAATCATGAAATTTTAACATCCCGCCCAATTCCTAAAAAATCTCTCTTCCCAATAAAATATATTGATTTCTAATTTCCCATTTGTACAATAATTCTAGGTAAAAATTCTATTCTAAAATTATAAAATAGTGTAATACAATTCCCTTTGCACATCTAATCTATACTATATATAAAAACAAAATCATGAAATTTTAACTTCACGCCCAATTCCTAAAAAATATCTCTTCCCAATACAATATATTGATTTCTAATTTCCCATTCGTACAACAATTCTGGGTAAAAATTCTATTCAAAAATTATAAAATAGTGTAATACAATTCCCCTTTGCACATCAAATCTAATCTATACTATATATAAAAACAAAATCATGAAATTTTAACTTCCCGCCAAATTCCTAAAAAACCTCTCTTCCCAATAAAATATATTGATATTTAATTTCCCATTCGTACAATAATTTTGGGTAAAAATTCTATTCTAAAATTATAAAATAGTGTAATACAATTCCCTTTGCACATCTAATCTATACTATATATAAAAACAAAATCCTGCTATTTTAACTTCCCGCCCAATTCCTAAAAAATCTCTCTTCCCAATAAAATATATTGATTTCTAATTTCCCATTCGTACAATAATTCTGGGTAAAAATTCTATTCTAAAATTATAAAATAGTATAATACAATTCCCTTTGCACATCTAATCTATACTATATATAAAAACAAAATCATGAAATTTTAACTTCCCGCCCAATTCCTAAAAAATATCTCTTCCCAATAAAATATATTGATTTTTAATTTCCCATTCGTACAATAATTTTGGATAAAAATTCTATTCTAAAATTATAAAATTGTGTAATACAATTCCCTTTGCACATCTAATCTATACTATATATAAAAACAAAATCCTAAAATTTTAACTTCCGACCCAATTTCTAAAAAATCTCTTTTCCCAATAAAATATATTGATTTCTAATTTCCCATTCGTACAATAACTCTGGGTAAAAATTCTATTATAAAATTCTAAAATAGTGTAATACAATTCCCTTTCCAAATCTAATCTATACTATAAATAAAAACACAATCATGAAATTTTAACTTCCCGCCCAATTCCTAAAAAATCCCTCTTCCCAATAAAATATATTGATTTCTAAATTCCCATTTGTACAATAATTCTAGGCAAAAATTCTATTCTAAAATTATAAAATAGTGTAATACAATTCACTTTGCAAATTTAATCTATACTATATATAAAAACAAAATCCTAAAATTTTAACTTCCCGCCCAATTTCTAAAAAATCTCTTTTCCCAATAAAATATATTGATTTCTAATTTCTCATTCGTACAATAACTCTGGGTAAAAATTCTATTATAAAATTATAAAATAGTGTAATACAATTCCCTTTGCACATCTAATCTATACTATAAATAAAAACAAAATAATGAAATTTTAACTTTCCGCCCAATTCCTAAAAAATATCTCTTCCCATTACAATATATTGATTTCTAATTTCCTATTCGTACAATAATTCTGGGTAAAAATTCTATTCTAAAATTATAAAATAGTGTAATACAATTCCCCTTTGCACATCTAATCTATACTATAAATAAAAACAAAATAATGAAATTTTAACTTCCCGCCCAATTCCTAAAAAATATCTCTTCCCAATACAATATATTGATTTCTAATTTCCCATTCGTACAATAATTCTGGGTAAAAATTCTATTCTAAAATTATAAAATAGTATAATACAATTCCCTTTGCACATCTAATCTATACTAAATATAAAAACAAAATCATGAAATTTTAACATCCCGCCCAATTCCTAAAAAATCTCTCTTCCCAATAAAATATATTGATTTCTAATTTCCCATTTGTACAATAATTCTAGGTAAAAATTCTATTCTAAAATTATAAAATAGTGTAATACAATTCCCTTTGCACATCTAATCTATACTATATATAAAAACAAAATCATGAAATTTTAACTTCACGCCCAATTCCTAAAAAATATCTCTTCCCAATACAATATATTGATTTCTAATTTCCCATTCGTACAACAATTCTGGGTAAAAATTCTATTCAAAAATTATAAAATAGTGTAATACAATTCCCCTTTGCACATCAAATCTAATCTATACTATATATAAAAACAAAATCATGAAATTTTAACTTCCCGCCAAATTCCTAAAAAACCTCTCTTCCCAATAAAATATATTGATATTTAATTTCCCATTCGTACAATAATTTTGGGTAAAAATTCTATTCTAAAATTATAAAATAGTGTAATACAATTCCCTTTGCACATCTAATCTATACTATATATAAAAACAAAATCCTGCTATTTTAACTTCCCGCCCAATTCCTAAAAAATCTCTCTTCCCAATAAAATATATTGATTTCTAATTTCCCATTCGTACAATAATTCTGGGTAAAAATTCTATTCTAAAATTATAAAATAGTATAATACAATTCCCTTTGCACATCTAATCTATACTATATATAAAAACAAAATCATGAAATTTTAACTTCCCGCCCAATTCCTAAAAAATATCTCTTCCCAATAAAATATATTGATTTTTAATTTCCCATTCGTACAATAATTTTGGATAAAAATTCTATTCTAAAATTATAAAATTGTGTAATACAATTCCCTTTGCACATCTAATCTATACTATATATAAAAACAAAATCCTAAAATTTTAACTTTCCGCCCAATTCCTAAAAAATATCTCTTTCCAATACAATATATTGATTTCTAATTTCCCATTCGTATAATAATTCTGGGTAAAAATTCTATTCTAAAATTATAAAATAGTGTAATACAATTCCCTTTGCACATCTAATCTATACCATAGATAAAAACAAAATCATGAAATTTAACTTCCCGCCCAATTCCTAAAAAACCTCTCTTACCCATAAAATATATTGATTTTTAATTTCCCATTCGTACAATAATTTTGGGTAAAAATTCTATTCTAAAATAATAAAATAGTATAATACAATTCCCTTTGCACATCTAATCTTTACTATATATAAAAAACAAAATCATGAAATTTTAACTTTCCGCCCAATTCCTAAAAAATCTCTCTTCCCAATAAAATATATTGATTTCTAATTTCCCATTTGTACAATAATTCTAGGTAAAAATTCTATTCTAAAATTATAAAATAGTGTAATACAATTCCCTTTGCACATCTAATCTATACTATATATAAAAACAAAATCCTAAAATTTTAACTTCCGGCCCAATTTCTAAAAAATCTCTTTTTCCAATAAAATATATTGATTTCTAATTTCCCATTCGTACAATAACTCTGGTTAAAAATTCTATTATAAAATTATAAAATAGTGTAATACAATTCCCTTTGCACATCTAATCTATACTATAAATAAAAACAAAATCATGAAATTTTTACTTCCCGCCCAATTCCTAAAAAATCTCTCTTCCCAATAAAATATATTGATTTCTAATTTCTCATTCGTACAATAATTCTGGGAAAAAATTCAATTTCAAAATTATAACATAGTGTAACACAATTCCCTTTGCACATCTAATATATACTATATATAAAAACAAAATCCTAAAATTTTAACTTCACGACCAATTTGTAAAAATTCTCTTTTCCCAATAAAATATATTGATTTCTAATTAACCATTCGTACAATAATTCTGGGTAAAAATTCTATTATAAAATTATAAAATTGTGTAATACAATTCCCTTTGCACATCTAATCTATACTATAAATAAAAACAAAACAATGAAATTTTAACTTCCCGCCCAATTCCTAAAAAATCTCTCTTCCCAATACAATATATTGATTTCTAATTTCCTATTCGTACAATAATTCTGGGTAAAAATTTTATTCTAAAATTATAAAATAGTGTAATACAATTCCCCTTTGCACATCTAATCTATACTATATATAAAAACAAAATCATGAAATTTTAACTTTCCGTCCAATTCCTAAAAAACCTCTCTTACCCATAAAATATATTGATTTTTAGTTTCCCATTCGTACAATAATTTTGGGTAAAAATTCTATTCTAAAATTATAAAATAGTATAATACAATTCCCTTTGCACATCTAATCTATACTATATATAAAAACAAAATCATGAAATTTTAACTTTCCGCCTAATTCCTAAAAAATCTCTCTTCCCAATAAAATATATTGATTTCTAATTTCCCATTTGTACAATAATTCTAGGTAAAAATTCTATTCTAAAATTATAAAATAGTGTAATACAATTCCCTTTTCACATCTAATCTATACTATATATAAAAACAAAATCCTAAAATTTTAACTTCCGGCCCAATTTCTAAAAAATCTCTTTTCCCAATAAAATATATTGATTTCTAATTTCCCATTCGTACAATAATTCTGGGTAAAAATTCTATTATAAAATTATAATATTATGTAATACAATTCCCTTTGCACATCTAATCTATACTATAAATAAAAACAAAACAATGAAATTTTAACTTCCCGCCGAATTCCTAAAAAATCTTTCTTCCCAATACAATATATTGATTTCTAATTTCTCATTCGTACAATAATTTTGTGTAAAAATTTTATTCTAAAATTATAAAATAGTGTAATACAATTCCCTTTGCACATCTAATCCATACTATATATAAAAACAAAATCATGAAATTTTAACTTTCCGTCCAATTTCTAAAAAACCTCTCTTCCCCATAAAATATATTGATTTTTAATTTCCCATTTGTACAATAATTTTGGGTAAAAATTCTATTCTAAAATTATAAAATAGTATAATACAATTCCCTTTGCACATCTAATCTATTCTATATATAAAAACAAAATCATGAAATTTTAACATCCCGCCCAATTCCTAAAAAATCTCTCTTCCCAATAAAATATATTGATTTCTAATTTCCCATTTGTACAATAATTCTAGGTAAAAATTCTATTCTAAAATTATAAAATAGTGTAATACAATTCCCTTTGCACATCTAATCTATACTATATATAAAAACAAAATCCTAAAATTTTAACTTCCGACCCAATTTCTAAAAAATCTCTTTTCCCAATAAAATATATTGATTTCTAATTTCCCATTCGTACAATAACTCTGGGTAAAAATTCTATTATAAAATTCTAAAATAGTGTAATACAATTCCCTTTCCAAATCTAATCTATACTATAAATAAAAACACAATCATGAAATTTTAACTTCCCGCCCAATTCCTAAAAAATCCCTCTTCCCAATAAAATATATTGATTTCTAAATTCCCATTTGTACAATAATTCTAGGCAAAAATTCTATTCTAAAATTATAAAATAGTGTAATACAATTCACTTTGCAAATTTAATCTATACTATATATAAAAACAAAATCCTAAAATTTTAACTTCCCGCCCAATTTCTAAAAAATCTCTTTTCCCAATAAAATATATTGATTTCTAATTTCTCATTCGTACAATAACTCTGGGTAAAAATTCTATTATAAAATTATAAAATAGTGTAATACAATTCCCTTTGCACATCTAATCTATACTATAAATAAAAACAAAATAATGAAATTTTAACTTTCCGCCCAATTCCTAAAAAATATCTCTTCCCATTACAATATATTGATTTCTAATTTCCTATTCGTACAATAATTCTGGGTAAAAATTCTATTCTAAAATTATAAAATAGTGTAATACAATTCCCCTTTGCACATCTAATCTATACTATAAATAAAAACAAAATAATGAAATTTTAACTTCCCGCCCAATTCCTAAAAAATATCTCTTCCCAATACAATATATTGATTTCTAATTTCCCATTCGTACAATAATTCTGGGTAAAAATTCTATTCTAAAATTATAAAATAGTATAATACAATTCCCTTTGCACATCTAATCTATACTAAATATAAAAACAAAATCATGAAATTTTAACATCCCGCCCAATTCCTAAAAAATCTCTCTTCCCAATAAAATATATTGATTTCTAATTTCCCATTTGTACAATAATTCTAGGTAAAAATTCTATTCTAAAATTATAAAATAGTGTAATACAATTCCCTTTGCACATCTAATCTATACTATATATAAAAACAAAATCATGAAATTTTAACTTCCCGCCCAATTCCTAAAAAATCTCTCTTGCCAATACAATATATTGATTACTAATTTCTCATTCGTACAATAATTCTGGGTAAAAGTTGTGAAGTGTTAAAAGTTCGGCAAGGCATAACTTTTTACTCGGTTGTCCGTTTTGGACAAATGTTTTTTTGAAATTGCGTATTTTTTCGAGATCTATCCACCGCAAACTACTGCAGGCGGTTTGCCCCACAAATTTCTAAAAAAAAATGCTTTATTAAATAGTTTCTAAGGAAAAACTATGAGAACCTTATGTTTTATTAATGAATTTTTAAATTATTTAATTATGGTAAATTAGGGAATAATTAATGATGGTAATAGAAATCCTAGAAGAATATAGAATTGAAGAATATTTAATTATTGTTATATTATTATTGTGACTCACGGATTACAATACAAGAATATTTAATTGTGGTTATATTATTATTATTGTGTGCCTCACGGCCATTATATAATAACAAAACTCGAAACGAAACTAATAATAATAATAATATAAATAGTAATAATAATAATAATAATAATAATAATAATAATATAAGTGGTAAAAATAATATCTACAAGTAATTAAGTGTTAATAATAATAGTAAGAATATTAACGTAAGAATTATAACATAGAATAAATCGTAATAATTAATAACTATAGTCTAGGATTAAATTTAGAATTGTCAGGAGAAATAAGCGATCTCTGGCGAAATTAACTTTTAAATAATTATATATCGATTTAAATATTCTTAATATATTACAACAATTCCATTCCGTGCATCGCGCGGGTGAAAATACTAGTTGTATAAACAAACACACATAAATGTATTAAAAATACACATAATTGTATGAACAAATACACATAATGATATAAATAAATACACATAATTACGTTGACTTCCTTCTACGCCTATCAAAACAACGTTGTTTTGGGAGGCCTCGCACAGTGCTGCGCGCGCCGTGGTGTAGGGTATAACGATTGGGTTTCAATTTCGTTATTTCACATTAGAAAAGTGGTCGGATAAGATACCGCAAATTATATCGTGCACCGCGGTGCATGATCGATCATGCACCGTGCATCAAAACGACGTCGTTTTGTTTAATAAAAAGAAACAGAATTTTCGCAAAAAAATAACTCTGTTCTTCAGTTTCATTTTGTATACACTGCAGTTTCAGTTCAACACAACTACAGTTTCATTTCGATATAACTACAGTTTCATTTCAATATAACTACAGTTTCATTCAATATTTATACACTCAAATATGTGAAAAATATTATTAATTTTATTTTATATACACTATAGTTTCATTATAACACAACTACATGATCATTTCAATATAATTACAACTTCATTGTACAATATACACTCAAATATGTGAAATATTATTCAGTTTCATTTTATATATACTGTAGTTTCATTTCACCACAACTACAGTATCATTTTGATATAACTGCAGTTTCATTTGATAATATAAAAATAATACATGACACAGCGTCGGTTTAAACACACTGTAGTGTCACTCCGTTATAACTGCAGAAACGACACCGTTTTGACGCGCGGTGCATAATCGATTATGCACCGCAGTGCACGATATAACTACTGATAAGATACACAATTGTTATTCATGGCAAATTGTGTGGACCATGGTTCACGCAATTTTATGTGGACCATAACAAAAAGTACATTTTTAATATACTAAATGTACATTATTTTTGTACTGAATGTACATTATACAATATAATGTACACTCAGGAACAAAAATAATGTATATACCCTGAATACAATGTACATTATTTTTGTACTAAATGTACATTATTTTTGTACTGAATGTACATTATTTTACAGTAGACAAAATATGGTCCACACAATAATGATTGATTATTCAGTGGACCATCGTCCACAGTGCTAGATGGACATGGTTGTCAAATAAAACTATAGTAAAATTAAAATGATATTTCAGTGTTGATATAATGAAATTAGTGTGTGTGGAAATGAAACTAAAAAACATAGCTCATTCAAAAACGTACAAAGGTGTTTGTTAAATTAGCTGATAGCTTATAACTATTTGGTAAAATTTCTTTTCTCAAAAAGCTAACTGAAAAAGTTGCTTTGAGTAGCTTTTTGAATTTTAGCATTTTGGAGCACAAAAAAGCTAATTAACCAAACACTTATATTGATTTTGTGGTTGGTGATCATAAAAAAAATGTTTTATGATCGATTTTCAAATCTTTCTTTTCGACGTGATCTCGAATAAAATGATGTCGAACGTCGTTGTGCTTGGTTCGCGAATGTAGCATTGGATTTTGAGAGATCACAATTGCACTTGTATTGTCACAAAATATGCTAATGTCTTTGCAATCGATCCCGTAATCTTTTAACTATTGCTTCATCCGCAAATAAAATCTGTGTGCAACAACTCCCAGCTACTATGTATTCGGCCTCGGCAATGCTTGTTACTATGGAGTTTTGCTTCTTGTTGAACCATGAAACCAATTTTCCCCCTAAGAACTGGCATGTCCCTGAGGTACTCTTTCGGTCTATTTTACATCTTGCAAAATCTGCATCTGAATAACCTGTTAGTGTAAAATCACATTCTTTGGGATACCATAATCTCATATTGATTGTTCCTTTGAGATAGCGAATTATTTTCTTGGTTAAAAGAAAATGACTTTCTTTAGGCTTCGATTGAAATCTCGTGCATACACCCACTGAATAAGATATGTTGGGTCTACTTGCAGTGAGGTATAGCAAAGATCTAATCATTCCTCGATACATCGTTTGATCGACGTCTTTTCCTTCATCATCTTTGTCAAATCGTATTGACGTGCTCATTGGAATCTTGACTGAGGATTTTCTATCTAAGCCGGATTTCTTGATAAGATCTCTTGTGTACTCACCTTGATTTATGAAAATTCTTTCTTTGAGCTGCTTCACTTGAAGTCCCAAAAAGTAGTTCAACTCACCCATCATGCTCATTTCGAACTTGTTCTGCATGAGCTTAGAAAATTTCTCACATAAATATTTATTTAATA
The DNA here is from genome assembly GCF_001879475.1 of Ipomoea nil. NCBI lineage: Eukaryota > Viridiplantae > Streptophyta > Magnoliopsida > Solanales > Convolvulaceae > Ipomoea > Ipomoea nil. The sequence goes on along the minus strand of NW_017616910.1, from coordinate 3,630,873 downwards.
TCGTCAACATAAATTTGTACCAATAAAATGTGATCATTTTCTTGAATTCTAAAGAGGGTTTTATCGACTAGGCCCTTGGTGAATCCACAACTAATTAAGAACATTGACAAGGTGTCGAACCAAGCTCGCAGAGCTTGTTTTAACCCATAAAATGTCTTCTTTAATTTGTAAACTTGATCACCGGTGCCCTTTACCTCAAATCCGGGTGGTTGCTCAACATAAACTTCTTCTTCAAGTAAGCCATTTAGAAACGTACTTTTCATGTCCATTTGATATACGGTGAAGTTCTTGTAGGCTGCGTATGCTAGGAATATTCTAATTGCTTCGAGTCGTGCGACGGGGGAGAATGTTTCATCAAAATCTATACCTTCTTCTTGTGGATACCCCTTTTCGACTAATCTCGCTTTATTCCTAACAATAAGGCCTTATTCGTTTGCTTTGTTCCTATAGACCCATTTAGTGTCAATTACATTTTGGTGTATAGGTCTTGGAACAAGTTCCCATACATCATTCCGTTTGAATTGATCTAATTCTTTTTGCATAGTATCTATCCACTTGGATCGGCTAACACTTCGTCAATCTCCTTTGGTTCCAGTTGAGATAGAAAACACGAGAACATAACATCTCCCATTAAAGATCTTGTCTTTACTCCTTCTCTCAGATCTCCGATCACTAACTCAGGTGGATGATTTTTGAGCCATCTTAGATCAGGTTGGAAACTCATTAGATTCTCAGAGTTTCCTGCTTGTTGGGAATCGTTGACGGTTTCTCCTTCGGGTGCCTCGTCGGGTACTATTTCCGTCGTTGCTTAGGTTGTATCTTCTGTTACTATTGTGGGTGTTATTCTGGATGATGTGTCACCAACTTGATTTATACCCATGTTGTATGATTCTGACTCATCTAAATCCTACACCACATTTTCTTCGAAAACTTTGTTAGCATTATTTAAATCAAGGTTACTACTTTTTTCTTTGACTTCTTTGATGTGGTTTTCGTCGAACACAACGTGAATTGATTCTTCTATCACCATTGTTGACTTGTTGAATATTTTGTACGCCTTGCTAGTGGATGTATATCCCAAAAATATTCCTTGTATGCTCGCTCGTCAAAAGTCTTTAAGTAAGACTTTCCATTAACAAGTACAAAACATTTACAACCAAAAGTATCAAAATAGGTGAGGTTTGGTTTCCCCCCTTTCCATAACTCATATGGTGTTTTGTTATAGGAATTGTGGATTAGACTGCGATTTTTAGTATAACATGTCGTATTAATTGCTTCGGCCCAAAATCTTTTTGGTAGCTCGGCTGCTGATATCATGACTCGTGCAGCTTCCTTGAGTATCATATTTCTTCTTTCAGCTACGTCATTTTGTTGCAGTGTTCTTGCGGTAGATAATTGGTGTAGAATCCCTTGTGAATTGCAATATGATTGAATCACATTATTCACGAATTATGTTCCTCGATCGGTTCGAATTGTTGCAATCTTCATTTCTTTTTCGACTTGGAGTTGCTTTAGTATCTCGGGCAATTTTGATTCAACTTCGTTCTTCTTCTTGATGAATATTGTTCATGTGTACCAGGAAAAAACATCAACAACAACTAACGTATATTTCTTACCACTTAAACTTACTAGGTCTACTGGACCGAATAAATCCATGTGCAGTAGACTGAGAGGTCTTGATGTTGACTCTTGAGCTTTGGATTTGAATGAAGCTTTGATTTGTTTTCCCTTCTTGCATGCATCGCAAATTTGTTCTTTCTTGAACACAATGTTGGGTAGACCTTCAACTAGCTTATTCTTTGCAAGCTTGTTGATGGTTTTGAAATTCAAATGTTTTAGTCTTCTATGTCATTGCCAACTTGTCTAATTTGGATTGCTTTCCATCAAACATACTGACTTCTTTTTGGTACTCCAATCTACAACGTACATGTTCTTCTTTCTCGTTCCGACGAGTACGAGTTCCTTCATAGATTCGTATTTGACTTGAAATTTATATTTGAAAAATTCTATGAGATATCCTTTGTCACAGAATTAGCTTGTGCTGAATAGGTTGAACTTTAGTCCTTCAACGTAAGATACATTTTCAATTCGTAAGTCATTCTTCACAATTGTTCATGTTCCCTTTGTTGCTCCATAACGGTCGTTTCCACCAAAAATTACTTTTGGTCCTTCAATGCTTTTGAACTCAACTAGATTAGTTTTATTGCCGGTCATATGTCGAGAGCATCTGCTATCAAAATACCAAATTTCCTACAATAGAATTTAATTATTCTTAGGTACCCAGATTTGTTTGGGTCATGTTTTGTTAGTAATCTTAGGCATCAAAATCCGCCTAGATCCCATTGATCCAAAAATATGTGATTTGTAACCATTGAACACTTTGTAATCATATTGAACTTGCGAATAATGTTTCGGTGCAGGTTTTTGAAAATTATTTTGCACCTCTAGAAGCAGATAGTTGCGCTATCCTATGAAAGAGAGCAAATCTGGACTTGGTCCATGTGTGTCTTCAAATAACCAATCTTGTTCAAAGAGATATAATCTCCTAGCCCCAATCATTGGAATTCTTCCTGTATTCCTATGAGGTCTTGATGCACTAGACTCGTTGGTTCTCGTTTGAGACACGAATTTTTGCCTTTTAAATTTTGTTGCTTTACTGAGATATTCTTATTTGGATTCGGCCTTGCAACTGATTTTCGGAAATTAATTTGATTACCAACTCCTTGTCTCACTGTGCTATTATGACTTTTCACAAATTTTACTACTGAAACTTTATTATTTAAAGTAGTAGTAGAATTAGTCAGTTTTTCCGGGGTTTGAGAACATGATGGATCGTAGCCCAGTCCGACTTTATCTCCTGCGGGTTTCTGCATACTTACCATTTTATCCATTATTTTGGATGAATGCGTAAATGATGTTATTACTTTCCTTAGGTTATGTTCTTTAATCTCTCGAGCTTTGCACTCTTTTTGAAGTCAAACATTTTCGGCTCTCAAGTTACTCCTTTCATTTAGAACATTTTGCAATTTTTGCGCTATTTCTTCCTTTTCAAGGATTTACATATTTTTGCACTCTTTGATATGAGAATGAGTGCCATGATTTCTTGACAATCTTTCATACAACTTAGAAATGATTCTTTAGTCCTGAAAGAAGAGTCAACGGAATCAAAAGAACTAGAAGATACCTCTTCATCGGTTTCGTGCGCCATTAAGCATTCTTCGTGTTCGATTGTTTTGCTTACTAGGCATAGTAATGTCGTATCTTCTTGTGATGCGTCACTCTCATCGCTAGATGACTCTTCGGATTCACTTGTCTCTAATAGATCACTTATTAGTGCCTTCCGCTTGTCCTTCTTGAACCGTTTCTCCTTCGACTTGTATTCTTCCTGAGAAGGGTTAGATGTATTCGAATTTTTGCTTACCTTGGGGTATGGACATTCTGCCATAAAATGTCCTGCCTTTCTATAGTTGTAACACATGTTTGTGTTATCTTTAACGGGTTCTTTTCTAGGTTTTCTAACTTCTCTGGATGAGCTTCCTTGAGATGACATCTTGACATTGTTCTTTCGCATGAACTTTTTGAATTTCCTGACAAATAATGAAAAATATTGTTCATCAGATAAAAAATCACTATTTCCTACTAACCTTGATGACGATGGTTAATCGGTCATTAAAGCAGATGTTCATTCATCTCGTTCATTTTCGATTTTTGACTTCATCTCGAACTCGTAGGCTTTGAGATCGCTAAAGAGTTTATCCGTAGATAACATCCTTAGATCTCTATGATCTCGCATTGCGGTCACCTTCATGTCCCAGCTAGAAGGTAGTCCACGTAATACTTTGAGAGATATTTCCTTCTGGGTGATGGTTTTACCCAAATCATTGATCTCTCCTAAGATCTTGATGAAACCGGCTTCCATATCGCTAATACTTTTGTTAGAAAGCATTTTGAAATCTTCGAATTTCTTCATGGCGATGGTTAGCTTGTTGTCTTTTTCTTGTTTGTCGCCTTCTCCGATACTGATGAGTGTATCCCATATCTCTTTTGCGGTAATGCACTTTCTAATCTTTGGGAATATGGTGTCATTTACTCTTAAAAAAAACAGAGTTTAAAGTGACCACGAGACGTCCTAAAAGGACCACAACTGGTTAATTTTTAAAACATGAAGACCATTGGAGGTCATTTAAAACTTAGATGGCCACAATTGGTAAATCGCTAATAATCGGAGGATCATTGGAGGTATTAACTTTATAAATCTATAAGAGGGAGAAACAACACACCTACTCCAGGACCAAGTGGCAATGCCAACAATTCAATCAATGGGAGGAAATTAAAACCCTTGAAATTGAATGTCAACTTTTATGTAGAACTGCTATGGATTGTGATTTTGGCCATATGTTGCCTATTTTGAATTAGCATTGTAATAATTTTAGCTTGGCAATGATTTGTGCCTAGTGTTTAAATAATTTTTTGTATGGTACATGTGATGTTGAATGATTTTGTATAATGATTTGTGCTTAAAATCTATTGCCTATTTTGAATTCGCAATGTACATTATGTGATGGTGAAATATTTTCGGAGCAGTCGATTCCAAGCTGATGTAGTTTTCTTTCCATACTAATATACACAAAATTCTAACAAAAATATTGTCAAAATATAACCAAAAACAGTGTTAAGGGTAACAAACAGAAATTGCATTCAAATGGCATTACAACAAAAATTTCCATTACAACAAATCTTAGAAAGTCATATACAGAAGCCCTTCATTACAACATAATCTTAACCAAAAGGGACACAATTACAACCAAAATAAATACACACTTTTGATTAAAAAAATTCTTCTCCTTAACTTTCTTCTCCACCAGCACTACACTTTTAATTAGTACCCATATAACATTTATTTCACTGATCAACTCACTTCTCATTGTTATAATCAATTTCTTCAATTCCTCCATTCCAGATGCATCATTCTTATTTTATGAAATTTGTTCTTTCCCAAAAAAAAAAAAAAAAAAACCACACCTACAACCCTCCTAAAACAATTTCAAACACATTTACTAATGGATCATTCCAAAATTTACAACAATGTAAAAAGATATACATAATCGCACCATCCATCTTTGATACCCATAAAATTTCCTCCCAAAATCTCGAGCTATACACATTAGGACTTTCAATCCACAACAACAATACATCAGAGACTCATGTTGGGTTTTTTCTGCACTGTGGATGTAAGGTTTGGAACGAAAAAGGGCAAACCAAAGGTTCGGTATCGTGTGTAACACACTACCTTAAAAACATTTACGACCAGGGATTGAGTCGCATGCTTTCGACAGGCACAACAGAATGAACTGGAAAGAAATCGCAGGTAATATATAATACGCAGGTTGACAGAATTTCGAAAGCAGTAGCAGTAATCTCAGTACTGTTTCTTGCGTTTTTCCCCATTCTGATAGCTGGTATTTATACTACACTGCAGCAAAATTGTAGCATCATCCCACCTCTCACTACCCACATTTGTAGTGCTAAAAAATAGCAGTAGACCAACTCTGCACACTCCTTCATGGAGTTGTGCGGACAAGGTCATTACATGATCCACAAAAATAGGGTGAAAAATGGTTTTGGAAGCAAAACGTTGACCCCACCTCGCGTCCGGACGGGTGGCGGCGGCGGCACGCGCATGGTTTACCTCCTTTCCCTTCTCATAACACTTCAAACTAATTTAAAAGCCTTGGAGTATATAAGCAAGGAAATAAGAGGCTAAACTTCCAATGTGGGACAACATGGATAGGCTAAAAGAAACCTTTCCCTTTAAATGCTCCCAACAACTCATACTCCAAGTTGTTTCGCACTTTTGATTAAGTTGAAGACAAGATATTTCACACCAAGAAGATGAATATAGACATCGACAAGGAGAGTATACAAAAGGATGTTTTGAGAAGACGAAGATGAAGAAAGAAATTATATGCGCTTTATAAGGTTTGCTTGGTTTTAAAGGTCAACATTAATAAATTTCATATCAACAAATTCATTTTTAATTAAATTCCATGTTAACTATGCGGAATGGCTACAAGGAAAAAACTTGGGAAAAATGCTAAGTGAAGAAATTTAAAGAGTTAATTTCTCAGATTAAATCATATTTTAGATCAAAGTGTTAATTGAACAGTCGTGAATAGATGTGGGTGTATTTGACCCTTCTGCTTAAGGTGTTAGACTTGCTTTGAGATTGATACTTTTAGGGATTTCTTTGTGCTACTTTGGGTTGTGGGTCACATTTGAGTACCCGGATAATAAAGAAAAGCATAATCAACCTAGACTCTCTTTGTTATCTCCTTAACTAAAGGCAAAGTGTAAGTTGTACAATCCTTCCATCTCAAGATTGAAGAGAGTAGCTAATCTATAAAGCAACTAACCAACACCGTTTTGCTGCTTCACAACAATACAATGGGAATTATTCAAGGCTGCTACTGGACAAAGCATCATCTTTTGGCATTTAACTTTTCTAATAGGATCTTGTTCAACATCTTTGGATTTGCCTTGCCTTTCGATTCCTTCATCACCTTTTCATTTTCATACAAATTTAGAAAAGCATTAACTTTATTACAGCCTTGCAGGATTGAGAGATGAAAAATTAAAGCAACTGCAAAATAACCATACCTGACCAGCAAAATAGCCTTGAAGTTTAGTTTTACCCCCACGGTATTGCTCTAGTTGCTTTGGATTGTCAGCAATCACTTTATCTACCATTTTCTCGATCTCTTGAGGATCTACAATCTGATGTTTTGAAAATAAAAGAGAATTATGCATCATTCTTTTTTGTCTCATAGTTGTTGGGATATGCTTGGTTTTTAGAATTCACTAAAATCGTCTCTCATTCAAACTGTTCCAAACACATCTCGACATATCTGGTGCTAGAAAGAGACTAACTAGAAAAAATTAGACATAAGCTAATATCATTGGAGGACATGCAAATCCATAAGATCTAACGACCCTTATGAACCATTTCATGATTGATTACTCAACCCATCTAAAGTCATTAAATTTAAAAAAAAAAAAAAAAAGTTTTAATGACCAGATAGCAAAGACAAATGGTCACAAGCTTCAGAACATTAGATATGAGATAACTTGCCTGAACCAAATCCTTTTCTTTTATCATCCCCTTGACAGTTCCACCCTTGGCCATTATCTCAAACAATATCTGCAGATGTTACGTTGGAATCAATGAACAAACAAAACTTTAACCAAGCTTGGAAACTCTGGTATATATTTCTTCTCAGTGGAATTAGTATGGTATTATGGATATGAGGATATCCGAAAATTGTGAAAGCAACTTCTCTATCATTAAAAAATTTAAAAGGTCAAATAGTATAAAATGCAAATGTCTGTTATCATGGTATGCTAAAATTTGTAAATAGTACTTTTATATCATTTAAAAAAAATTAAAGGTGAAATTGCACACCAGTATAGATATAAATAAATAAATAAATAACCTACCTATTTTTCTTAATGTTAGAGCACATGCCAACTATATATGTACCTCTTTCCCAATCTTTCCACTGATAGTCTCCCCTTTGATTGCAGAAATGAGCTCACTGAGTTCTTGAGGAGTAAGTTTAATCTCATTGATGGATAACTTTTCATTTTTCAAATATGCAGCTATGTCACCCATCATCCAATTAGTAGCAAGTTTTACATCTGCACCTCTACCAATTGTCGCATCGAAAAACTCTGCAATCTGAAACATTTGTTTATTGAAAGATAATGCTACTACAGAGTATCGAAACATCACATTAATTGTTTTTAAGAGTACTAGAAAAATCTAAAGGAGTTTATTTCTTTGTTTCATGCTTGTTGGTGAGTGGAAAGACTGGGTTGGAGAGAGGCATGCCAATCTATAAAGCATTAAATGTTTATTTAACTAATATGATCCCGACATCCCGTACCAAACACGCACTACTTTGAGCAAGTGTTAGCGCTAATAAAGAATTGGGGAGGAGAATATAGTGATAGAATGTAAGGAAAAGTATAAAAAGATTATATTGTTCTTCTGGTTCACGGCTTCCACAATACATGGGGGCCTATTATTTATAACATTGTATTCTTAAAGTCTAACTATTTCCAATGTTCCACTAACTCTAATAATATAATAATTCATATTTTAATGTTTCTCTAAATCCAATAATATAATAACTCCTATTATAATGTTCATCTAATTCTAATAATACAATACTTCACATAAATAACTATTCCTATTCCAATGGGAGTATCATTAACAGTAAACACAACAAAATTCAGATAATTTTATGCCACTCTTCTATAGAACTTCTAGTTAGTAGTTAGCATGCAAACTAGCATAAAAGGTCAAGTTAATGCGTAGCATTATGCCAATATAAAGACCATGAATCTAAGCAGTCATGAACAGTACTTACATTGGAGTCGTTAGTCAGAAAAAGAACATCTTGCATGCTTAATCCCATTTTTTCGTACCTCCGCCGTTTCATCTCTGGAAGTTCAGGCAATGAATTGCAAACACTGTCAACATAATCTTGAGTGATAGTAACTCCTGGAAGATCAGGCTCTGGGAAATAACGGTAGTCAGCAAGCCCTTCCTTTTTTCTCATGGTAATTGTCTTCTGAAAGTACGAAAAGCATTACCAAATAAGCAAACCGTAACATATTAATTTCATGTTGTGGCAGGACAAAAGTTAACCACTGTATAACCTGAGAACCTTCTTCCCAGAGACGAGTTTCTTGTACAATTTGATCATTCTGGCCTTGGCTATGAAGAAGCACCTGTCTTGAAATCTCAAAATCAATAGCCCTACTTACCGATGAGAATGAGTTCAAATTCTTAATTTCCACCTGTCCAAGGAATTCCAATTTAAACAAAGTAGCATTCTATCAATTTAAACATCACGTAAATATATTTATAAGTTAAATCAATAAATCATGAAACATGAGAAATGAATAATATTAAATAAGGATTTAAAGTAAATTACAGAAATACTAGAACTGTGGAAAAATATATTACTAAACAAAAGAAATAGTTTACCTTTGTACCAAATTCTAATTGTCCAATTGGACGAACAGAGATATTGACATCACAACGAAGTGACCCTTCTTGCATATTTCCATTACTCACTCCCAAATATCTTACCAATCGTTGCAACTCTGCAGCATACTCTGCAGCTTCAATTCCAGTTCTCATATCAGGTTCAGAGACAATTTCAAGTAATGGTACCCCTGCTCTATTCAAGTCAACCTGTTATAAAACTTAAAAAAGAAAAAAAGATTAGATCCTGCTCCTATAGAATTCGCAATAAAATAAATGAACAATACTAGTTGGTTGCTAGGTGAGATATCGGCAAAAAGTTACTAGTGTACTTAGTGACATGAAAGTAAACGTTACACACTGAAATGCTCATAATATGATCGAGTTGCAAAAGAAAGTGATTTTCACAATTAGTTTAAACTTCAACAAACAGAAAACTCAACAAATCTAGTCAAATGCTTTAGTCATAATCTCAAATAGGAAAAAAAATATTATGAAATACAAGATTTGTAGATGTAGAGAAGAGATGTAATACTTTCCTGAGAATAACTCCCACCATCAGTATGAAGCAGCTTGCCGGCATCTTCTTCCATGTGAACCCTTGTAATGCCAAATCTCCTATGTCCCCCACCAAACTCAACCGGCAGATCTAGATCAAGATAACCCCCACTTGCAATAGGTATATCAAACTGTGATATTTGGTATCCCTTTGGAAGATCCGGATAAAAGTACTGCTTCCTATCAAACTTTGAGCTCAGAGAAAGCTTACAGTTGAGTGCAAGACCAACTTTAATGGCAGATTCTATAACCTTTGAGTTTAAAACTGGCAATGCCCCAGGCAAACCCATGCAAATGGGGCAAATGTATGTATTTGGGGGAGCCCCGTACGTATACGGGCAGCCACAAAAAGCCTTTGTAAGAGTTGAAAGCTGCACATGGGTTTCTATACCAATGATTGATTCATAATCTTTCAAAATGTTATCAAGTGGTTTTGATTGATTTTTTGGCAACCCTTTCAACTTGGTCTGTTGCTTTTCTTGTGTTGTAGTATTGGTTTCTGTTCTTTCCAAAGTACAATACAAAGTGGCATGTTTTCTAGAAAAATATGGGAATTTGTATTGCCTAAGAGGATAGAATTGTATCCCCCTAAAGAGTGTTACAGACATGTTATAGATCCTTCACTCTAACTTCAAAATCAAGAACAATGAGAATTGCGCCTGCAAATCATCATGCACATTACAAAATAGTGTTAAAAAATCTCAATTAATAAACATAAAATGTTTTCAAACACATAGAAACTTTGATTATAATTGTAAAAACATTAACCAACAAGAATTCAATTTCCTAGGCAAAGACTCACAATCATCAAACTACATGATGTTTGTAGTTTATAAGATGGATACTACCAGAGCTAAATGCAACATACTGTTGATGTAAAAAACTGTCAGAATGCTTTAGAACATTACATATTACATTTTATTTTTGTTAATATAGAATAACATTAATATACGTAAAACCACCTCAATAGACAAAACAAGAAATTAGGCTAAGACAAGTTAACTAATAATATAAAGGTTGACAGAAAACTACCTAAATGTACAAAGCAACAGATTGGGCTGTATTAGATAATGGAAGTTATTTTCTGTCATATAACATGCAAGTTACACTTACTAGTTATGGTTCCTAGCACAAAATCACATGCGCTAGAGAATTACTTGATATATAAGTTTTCAACATGATATAAAAACATGGAAAAAGCACGTAACTTACTTCATCAGTAACTATCTCCTACATTTCTACCAAGTCCTAGATGGCTGAGTTATCCTATAAAGTATCCATGAACATTTCCATCACTTGTTTAACTATATCTTTCGTTATCTTTAAATAACTAGTCTTTCTCCTTTCAAAGACAATGGGTGTGGTCAGTGGCGGACCCAGGATTTTCTTTCAGTGGGGGCAAAAAAGCACAGGGAAAATAAATTCAAAAAACGAATAACATATTAACATATAATTCATTATTCATGAGTTTAGAGATAAAGCAATAAGCAATTCAAGCCAATTTAATTAATTTTAAACATATACTGCATACTTTAAACATATACTGCTGCATTAGAAATTAAGCAATTAATTAAGAAACTAAGCAATTAAGCATACTGGCATACTGCTGCAATGGAAATTAAGCAATTAAGAAATTAAACATATATTGCATACTTTAAACATATAAGCAATTCAAGCCAATTTAATTAATTTTAAACATATACTGCATACTTTAAACAATTCCAACATGGCAGTTTACAACATACACTGCATACTTTAAACATATACATATACTGCTTCAAATCCTTCAATGGAAATTAATTTTCAATGGAAACATACACTACACTGCATACTTCAATGGAACGAGACCTCAACATAAGCAATTCAAGCCAATTTAGGGCAAAATTAAATTAGGGAAAAATTAAATTAGGGCAAAATTAGATGAACATTGGATCAGAGATTCGAAGTATTTGAACTGACTATTGAGAAGGGGGATCAGAGATTCGAAGTAAAACCTGGCAGTGGAGTCGTCCCAACACGGCAGTGGAGTCGTCCGGTGGTGGCGTCGGTGCCTCGGTGGTGGCTTCAGAACTCGGAAGTAAAACCTGCTGCGCTGGTGGTGGCTTCGGAACTTGCGGTGGCCGGTGGCCGGTGGCCGGTGGGCCGGTGTGGCGTCGGAGGAGAAGACGGAATCGACGGAGAAGACGGAATCGCCGGTGGTGGACCGTGGACCGCTTCGCGCTTCAGCTCTGAGCTCTCGCCTCGCCTCTCGCCTCGCCAAGTAATGAAATAAAAAAAAAAAAAAATTATATATATATATATATAACAGCCCCAAAACGACGTCGTTTTGGGGCTGAATGATTTTGGGCAGGGTCCGCCTCTGGGTGTGGTGCATCTAAGACATCTAAGGATAACAATGAACTTTTTTTTTTTTTTTTGAAAACGATAACAACGAACTTAAAATACTTAATATTAATCTTTGCCATCTAAACGCAATGCAAAATTGCAAACTAAAACCACTTAATGAAAAATGCTTATCCGTGAATCAAGAGACAATTATGAAACAAACGTACTGAATGAAATCCTGTTTAGCGGATGTCTAGTTTTGTTGTTAAAATAATAACAATGAGTACTGAGACTTCAATTTGCATCAATGAGTTCATCTGACTGCATCCTCGTTAAAAGAAGGTGACCACACTTGGAAACAGATAACCGAGATAGTTCAGATTTTACAGCACCATAGCAGGGTTAAAAATATGTATAATTTTCCGGGCTTGCTTCAAAGTATAAAGTTTCAACATCTGAGAACAGTCCTAAAACCTTTATACCCAAACCCTATTTCAGAAATGGCCATAATTTTTAATTGAGAATCCAATCAACATTCAGGAACTAAAACTAGCGTAAAATTACAATTGAAAGCTATGAGAGAGAGATGTGTATAGAGATAGATACCTGGGATAAGAAATGCAATGGCAGCCGTTAAGAGTGATACAGAGTAGGGGTGGCATTTTGGTTTGGTTTGGTTTTTTTCGGGTATTTTTTTATTTTTTATTTTTTAATATGTCAGTTTAAAAATTTTAGCTCAATTGGATTTAAAAGAGTTCGATTCAGGTTTGGATTTGGTTCAAATCTGATTTCAGTTCGGTTTAAGAACATCAACATTTTCTAATTCACTTTAACATATAATTATTTATTTATTTTAACTAATAATTTAAATTTCATGTTTGGTAAAGAATATGATACTTCTTTCAAAATGCTGAACCTCAACCCTAAATATGATACTTACCTATTGAATTACTGGTGTATGTAATTTTTTTTATACCATCTAACTTTTGAAAATAATTTTGACATTATTAATATCATATAGAAATTTATCCTTTTATGTTCAAAGTTTGAAAATATGAAAAGTAAAATATATAATTATTATGATTTTAGCATTCTTCTAATGAAAAACTTAAATATTATTGCATTCATTTAAAATAATTTGTATTAAAAATGGTATAAACAAAATCTATGTCTATCTTCAAGTCAGACAAAAAAATATATAAAAAAACTGTTATCTAACTAAGGTATTTGAGATGCAGTTTACTGAAATTCGGGTTAACAGTTAACTAATGCATACTTTTAACAACATTTAAGGATCTTAAAAAGCAGTATACATAGATCTGGAATGGCCAGACAGTCCAATAGCAACTCTTGGAATGGCAAAGAAAGTGAAAGAGAGTGAATTGGTTTTATTATATTCTCTTTGGTAGTATCTTGACATACATACCTTACATGATATTTGCAAGGCATTTCTTTACTGTTATAAAAATCATAAATGGCCTGCATGGTGGATGCCTATTGATTTGAATTGCTGGACATAAGGACCTATCCTCACAACTTGAGTCTAACAAAACAGAGGAAAATTTGGATTAGGTAACAATTCTAAATGTTTTTTTTTTCTCACTAACAGATTTTGAATTTTGAATTTTGAATTTCTATATATGTGAAGGTGCTGCTGTTGTAAATTAAGCATTGTGGGAACAATGACTCTGAAATCAACATCACAGATCATGAGCATGAGGTTTATATACTTGCACACATATCCTGTTTTCTTATTTATAAATTGAATAAGAATTCAATTTATTTGTTTTATTTACAGGATCCTTTTGGTGATGTAATTCTTAGGCCAGACAGTCTTTTATTTATAAAAGACTTTGAGACTTTAGTTGTTAAGTTGGACAAAATGTAATGCTACTAAGTCTTTCTATGATATGCTTCCTAATGGGGTCAGGTTGTATGTTTTTGTTCTTTATGGTAATTTTGTAAACCTGGCTTGCTTTTTAAGGCTTCTACTATTGTGCTAAACTATCTAAAACCTTGGCCTGCACAAAAACACAACAATTTTATATATAAAAAAAAAAAAAGTTGTAAAACCCAAATTTCGTACAGATTAAAATTTGAATTAACAATTAAAGTGTTATTGTGTGCAAAAGTCTCTATTTTAGTACGAAACTAAACAAACAAAATCTAGAACAAAATACATATTAGGTGAACAATTACAACTACCAACACCGGAACAATTACAACTAAAACTAGGTTTTAGATTAACAAAATTTTTAGTTAATTTCCTGGCAAAATTAGTACACAAACCATCAAATATAGCTATAATGTTCTAACCTAGAAAAATTTTTAACCGAACAGAGACTTAGATGAACAATGAACAAAAAACATACCTTTAGTCGAAGATCTGTACATCTGGAGTCGTAGATTAGCTGATCTACTGTCGTAGGTTAGGGTTTCAACATTAGGCTTGATTTACTCTAAAACAAAAATGGTAAGAGTAATATAGATCGAAAAGAATTCGAAGGAAGATATATGGAGAATAGATTTTCAAACCACAAGAGTTGGATATCTGGCTTCGTAGATTAGGGTTTCAAATAATCTACGTTGCCAGATTCAAGAACGGAATAACAATTCCTCTCAATCGAAACATAGTATCGATGGTTAGAGTCGCAGTCGAAACATCAACGAAGGAGTAGACAGCGATGAGAAGAGATCGGCAGAGAAATAAAATCCAGATATCGGAAATGAACGAAGAAGAAGAAGAAGACAGCGATGCGAAGACAACGGCGTTCTAGACATTTCAGCTTGATTTTTTTTATCCTTATATATATATATATATATATATATATATATATATATATATATATATATATATATATATATATATATATATATATATTATTTTTGTTGATTAAATGTTTTTTTTTATTAAAATTTATAGATTTAGGTATAGGTACCAATATTGTTAGAATTCTATTTACATTTAATCGTTTTAATATTTTATTATTTTAGATTGAAAATCAATGTATTCAATGTCAGTCAATCAATTTGCATAACTCTTTGGATAAAGAGAATCACATTGATCTTCAATCTAATGACATGTCAACACAAGCTGTATAATTTGAGATTCCTTCACACATTGTAATGACTGGTAAAAAATATTATTTAGTTAGTCATTTTTTTTGTTAAAACACGACATTACTATTCTATTTTGATTAAATACCAAAAAATAAAATTAAGGTTGTGGGCTAATAGTTGTTTTTCAATATTTTTTCAGGAAATGAAAATTTATAGTCGTTTGGCACTTCTATGTCTATTTTGACATGTAAAAATACAACAATACTAAATAAGAGGCATTTAATTCGACATGTGGGTAGTTCAATGGGTACCCTATCTAACACAGTGAGTAATGGTACTAACATTTTTTCCTTCTTAAAAGTATTTTTTTTCTTATTTTCAGAAAATTTTAAATATGATGTACAATTTATTTTAAAATTGTTTAGATTTTGTAACAGTTAAATATTATTACATACTTATGGTTTGTCAAATAATATTTGTTTAAATTTTAAATTTTAAAAACTATTAAGTAATAATTGTATAAGGTAATTGTATTAAATTCAGTATTGGCGAACAGAGCAACCTTCAAATAAATAATGTTAATACTCAGACTCATCATCAACCATTTTCAAACCCTTTGTGTAAGACTCGGTTTAGAATGTGGTTAGCTGTTAGAACAGTTTCCCCCCACAACGAATCAGAAGCACCTGAACTGATTAGCATGGCGTTAATCATCTCTTTGAGAGTTCTATTTTTCCTTTCTGCTATGCCGTTTTGTTGGGGTGTGTAGGGTGCAGTCACTTCGTGTATAATGCCAGAAGATTCACACAGATCTTTCAAAAAGGTTGATTCATACTCTCCTCCTCCTCCTCTATCGGATCTAAGCCTTTAAATCCTTTTTTCCAACTGATTTTCTACTTCATTTTTAAAAACAACAAACTTTTGTTCGGCTTCACTTTTTGTTCTCAACAAGTATAATTTTGTATAACAAGAAAAGTCATCAATAAATGTTATATAGTAACGCTTACCACCTCGACTTTCAGTGGTTTTAAAGTCTGCTAAATCAATGTGAACCAATTCTAGCAATGATGAAGTACGATGCTTTACAATTAAAAAAGATGTTCTAGCAAATTTTGCCTCAGCGCATGTTTCACATTGTTCACATGTATCATTAGACAGGTTTGGTCGCATATTCACGTTTTTCAGTCTATTTAAACATTTTGCACCAACATGTCCTAATCTAGCATGCCAAACATTAACTGATATAACAGTATAAACAAAAGAGGCATTCTTATTATCATGAGCAGTCACAAAAGATCCAGATACATCAGAGTGATTGTTAACTATAGAGACATCTAGTACAAAAAGACCTCCACGTAGATATCCCTTCCAATTGAACTTCTCACAACGAGTCATAACCAGACGGTCAAACTCAAAAACCATCTTAATTCCAGCCTTATTTAGAAGGCCTCCGGAAATCAGGTTTCTTCGAAAGGAAGGGACATAAAACACATTTTGCAACAGTAAATGTTTTCCAGAACAAAGCAGTAATTCTACTTTTTCCTCTACCACTTACCTCGGAAACGCTGGAGTTTCCCATGAAGACTTGTTCTCCACCAGTGATAGGCTCAAAGGTTTTGAATGAAGCTTTGTTGTTGCAAAAATGCCGTGAAGCTCCAGTGTCCACAACCCATTTGTCTGGATTTTCCACCATGTTGGCTTCAGTTACTACAGCAGCTACTAAATCAGCATCTTCTGTGTTCTCCGTCAGATTAGCCTGGTTCTTCGGCCTCTCGTTGTTTGGTTTCTGTCCATTCTGACTCGTAGACCCTTTGCGATGATAGCATTGGGCAGCACGGTGGCCTCGTTTTCCACATACATAGCATTCACCATTATTGTTCCTTTTTTTTTCAGAATTTTTCCCCCTTTGCCGCGAGTGGAATTGTTATTCTTAAAATTCTTCTTTTGGTTTCTAGAATTGTCACCAGGTTTTGATTTCTCAAAGCCAGAGTTAGTTTCAACAATATTAGCTTTAACATTGTCAGTAAGAGTTACAGACCTTTGAACCAAGCAGTTTTCTTCCTCGATATTCACGCTATTAATTAGTTGTTGCAGTGTGTAGCTCCTTCGATCATGTTTTATTTTATTCTTGAAGCCCACCCAGGAGTCGGGCAGTTTGTCAATCAGAGAGTCACATAGGACTACTTCATTAACTATGCCACCTTCAGCTTTCATGTCACCAACTAAATTTTCAAACTCGTGTACCTGTTCGATTACAGGTTTGGTGTCCACCATTTTAAAGTGTAACCAACGACCCACATCGTATTTGCGTCTCCCCACATCATTAGCCCCATATTTCTCAATCATTAAATCCCAAATTGCCTTTGCAGATTTGCAAAAAGGACATAGTCCACATCCTTTGATTCCAGAAGCATGATTAATTTTGCAGCCCACCTCTTGTAGTTTAAACCACGAGTGAGTGGTTGAATAGGAGTAATGGCAGACACAGTGTTTGGCATTCCTGACATTTGTGACTCGATTTGGTATCTAAATGTTTTTAACTGTTGGGTTTTTTCTGCACTGTGGATGTAAGGTTTGGAACGAAAAAGGGCAAACCAAAGGTTCGGTATCGTGTGTAACACACTACCTTAAAAACATTTACGACCAGAGATTGAGTCGCATGCTTTCGACAGGCACAACAGAATGAACTGGAAAGAAATCGCAGGTAATATATAATACGCAGGTTGACAGAATTTCGAAAGCAGTAGCAGTAATCTCAGTACTGTTTCTTGCGTTTTTCCCCATTCTGATAGCTGGTATTTATACTACACTGCAGCAAAATTGTAGCATCATCCCACCTCTCACTACCCACATTTGTAGTGCTAAAAAATAGCAGTAGACCAACTCTGCACACTCCTTCATGGAGTTGTGCGGACAAGGTCATTACATGATCCACAAAAATAGGGTGAAAAATGGTTTTGGAAGCAAAACGTTGACCCCACCTCGCGTCCGGACGGGTGGCGGCGGCGGCGGCACGCGCATGGTTTACCTCCTTTCCCTTCTCATAACACTTCAAACTAATTTAAAAGCCTTGGAGTATATAAGCAAGGAAATAAGAGGCTAAACTTCCAATGTGGGACAACATGGATAGGCTAAAAGAAACCTTTCCCTTTAAATGCTCCCAACAACTCATACTCCAAGTTGTTTTGCACTTTTGATTAAGTTGAAGACAAAAGATATTTCACACCAAGAAGATGAATATAGACATCGACAAGGAGAGTATACAAAAGGATGTTTTGAGAAGACGAAGATGAAGAAAGAAATTATATGCGCTTTGTAAGGTTTGCTTGGTTTTAAAGGTCAACATTAATAAATTTCATATCAACAAATTCATTTTTAATTAAATTCCATGTTAACTATGCGGAATGGCTACAAGGAAAAAACTTGGGAAAAATGCTAAGTGAAGAAATTTAAAGAGTTAATTTCTCAGATTAAATCATATTTTAGATCAAAGTGTTAATTGAACAGTCGTGAATAGATGTGGGTGTATTTGACCCTTCTGCTGAAGGTGTTAGACTTGCTTTGAGATTGATAGTTTTAGGGATTTCTTTGTGCTACTTTGGGTTGTGGGTCACATTTGAGTACCCGGATAATAAAGAAAAGCATAATCAACCTAGACTCTCTTTGCTATCTCCTTAACTAAAGGCAAAGTGTAAGTTGTACAATCCTTCCATCTCAAGATTGAAGAGAGTAGCTAATCTATAAAGCAACTAACCAACACCGTTTTGCTGCTTCACAACAATACAATGGGAATTATTCAAGGCTGCTACTGGACAAAGCATCATCTTTTGGCATTTAACTTTTCTAATAGGATCTTGTTCAACATCTTTGGATTTGCCTTGCCTTTCGATTCCTTCATCACCTTTTCATTTTCATACAAATTTAGAAAAGCATTAACTTTATTACAGCCTTGCAGGATTGAGAGATGAAAAATTAAAGCAACTGCAAAATAACCATACTTGACCAGCAAAATAGCCTTGAAGTTTAGTTTTACCCCCACGGTATTGGTCTAGTTGCTTTGGATTGTCAGCAATCACTTTATCTACCATTTTCTCGATCTCTTGAGGATCTACAATCTGATGTTTTGAAAATAAAAGAGAATTATGCATCATTCTTTTTTGTCTCATAGTTGTTGGGATATGCTTGGTTTTTAGAATTCACTAAAATCGTCTCTCATTCAAACTGTTCCAAACACATCTCGACATATCTGGTGCTAGAAAGAGACTAACTAGAAAAAATTAGACATAAGCTAATATCATTGGAGGACATGCAAATCCATAAGATCTAACGACCCTTATGAACCATTTCATGATTGATTACTCAACCCATCTAAAGTCATTAAATTTAAAAAAAAAAAAAAAGTTTTAATGACCAGATAGCAAAGACAAATGGTCACAAGCTTCAGAACATTAGATATGAGATAACTTGCCTGAACCAAATCCTTTTCTTTTATCATCCCCTTGACAGTTCCACCCTTGGCCATTATCTCAAACAATATCTGCAGATGTTACATTGGAATCAATGAACAAACAAAACTTTAACCAAGCTTGGAAACTCTGGTATATATTTCTTCTCAGTGGAATTAGTATGGTATTATGGATATGAGGATATCCGAAAATTGTGAAAGCAACTTCTCTATCATTAAAAAATTTAAAAGGTCAAATAGTATAAAATGCAAATGTCTGTTATCATGGTATGCTAAAATTTGTAAATAGTACTTTTATATCATTTAAAAAAAATTAAAGGTGAAATTGCACACCAGTATATATATAAATAAATAAATAAATAACCTACCTATTTTTCTTAATGTTAGAGCACATGCCAACTATATATGTACCTCTTTCCCAATCTTTCCACTGATAGTCTCCCCTTTGATTGCAGAAATGAGCTCACTGAGTTCTTGAGGAGTAAGTTTAATCTCATTGATGGATAACTTTTCATTTTTCAAATATGCAGCTATGTCACCCATCATCCAATTAGTAGCAAGTTTTACATCTGCACCTCTACCAATTGTCGCATCGAAAAACTCTGCAATCTGAAACATTTGTTTATTGAAAGATAATGCTACTACAGAGTATCGAAACATCACATTAATTGTTTTTAAGAGTACTAGAAAAATCTAAAGGAGTTTATTTCTTTGTTTCATGCTTGTTGGTGAGTGGAAAGACTGGGTTGGAGAGAGGCATGCCAATCTATAAAGCATTAAATGTTTATTTAACTAATATGATCCCGACATCCCGTACCAAACACGCACTACTTTGAGCAAGTGTTAGCGCTAATAAAGAATTGGGGAGGAGAATATAGTGATAGAATGTAAGGAAAAGTATAAAAAGATTATATTGTTCTTCTGGTTCACGGCTTCCACAATACATGGGGGCCTATTATTTATAACATTGTATTCTTAAAGTCTAACTATTTCCAATGTTCCACTAACTCTAATAATATAATAATTCATATTTTAATGTTTCTCTAAATCCAATAATATAATAACTCCTATTATAATGTTCATCTAATTCTAATAATACAATACTTCACATAAATAACTATTCCTATTCCAATGGGAGTATCATTAACAGTAAACACAACAAAATTCAGATAATTTTATGCCACTCTTCTATAGAACTTCTAGTTAGTAGTTAGCATGCAAACTAGCATAAAAGGTCAAGTTAATGCGTAGCATTATGCCAATATAAAGACCATGAATCTAAGCAGTCATGAACAGTACTTACATTGGAGTCGTTAGTCAGAAAAAGAACATCTTGCATGCTTAATCCCATTTTTTCGTACCTCCGCCGTTTCATCTCTGGAAGTTCAGGCAATGAATTGCAAACACTGTCAACATAATCTTGAGTGATAGTAACTCCTGGAAGATCAGGCTCTGGGAAATAACGGTAGTCAGCAAGCCCTTCCTTTTTTCTCATGGTAATTGTCTTCTGAAAGTACGAAAAGCATTACCAAATAAGCAAACCGTAACATATTAATTTCATGTTGTGGCAGGACAAAAGTTAACCACTGTATAACCTGAGAACCTTCTTCCCAGAGACGAGTTTCTTGTACAATTTGATCATTCTGGCCTTGGCTATGAAGAAGCACCTGTCTTGAAATCTCAAAATCAATAGCCCTACTTACCGATGAGAATGAGTTCAAATTCTTAATTTCCACCTGTCCAAGGAATTCCAATTTAAACAAAGTAGCATTCTATCAATTTAAACATCACGTAAATATATTTATAAGTTAAATCAATAAATCATGAAACATGAGAAATGAATAATATTAAATAAGGATTTAAAGTAAATTACAGAAATACTAGAACTGTGGAAAAATATATTACTAAACAAAAGAAATAGTTTACCTTTGTACCAAATTCTAATTGTCCAATTGGACGAACAGAGATATTGACATCACAACGAAGTGACCCTTCTTGCATATTTCCATTACTCACTCCCAAATATCTTACCAATCGTTGCAACTCTGCAGCATACTCTGCAGCTTCAATTCCAGTTCTCATATCAGGTTCAGAGACAATTTCAAGTAATGGTACCCCTGCTCTATTCAAGTCAACCTGTTATAAAACTTAAAAAAGAAAAAAAGATTAGATCCTGCTCCTATAGAATTCGCAATAAAATAAATGAACAATACTAGTTGGTTGCTAGGTGAGATATCGGCAAAAAGTTACTAGTGTACTTAGTGACATGAAAGTAAACGTTACACACTGAAATGCTCATAATATGATCGAGTTGCAAAAGAAAGTGATTTTCACAATTAGTTTAAACTTCAACAAACAGAAAACTCAACAAATCTAGTCAAATGCTTTAGTCATAATCTCAAATAGGAAAAAAAATATTATGAAATACAAGATTTGTAGATGTAGAGAAGAGATGTAATACTTTCCTGAGAATAACTCCCACCATCAGTATGAAGCAGCTTGCCGGCATCTTCTTCCATGTGAACCCTTGTAATGCCAAATCTCCTATGTCCCCCACCAAACTCAACCGGCAGATCTAGATCAAGATAACCCCCACTTGCAATAGGTATATCAAACTGTGATATTTGGTATCCCTTTGGAAGATCCGGATAAAAGTACTGCTTCCTATCAAACTTTGAGCTCAGAGAAAGCTTACAGTTGAGTGCAAGACCAACTTTAATGGCAGATTCTATAACCTTTGAGTTTAAAACTGGCAATGCCCCAGGCAAACCCATGCAAATGGGGCAAATGTATGTATTTGGGGGAGCCCCGTACGTATACGGGCAGCCACAAAAAGCCTTTGTAAGAGTTGAAAGCTGCACATGGGTTTCTATACCAATGATTGATTCATAATCTTTCAAAATGTTATCAAGTGGTTTTGATTGATTTTTTGGCAACCCTTTCAACTTGGTCTGTTGCTTTTCTTGTGTTGTAGTATTGGTTTCTGTTCTTTCCAAAGTACAATACAAAGTGGCATGTTTTCTAGAAAAATATGGGAATTTGTATTGCCTAAGAGGATAGAATTGTATCCCCCTAAAGAGTGTTACAGACATGTTATAGATCCTTCACTCTAACTTCAAAATCAAGAACAATGAGAATTGCGCCTGCAAATCATCATGCACATTACAAAATAGTGTTAAAAAATCTCAATTAATAAACATAAAATGTTTTCAAACACATAGAAACTTTGATTATAATTGTAAAAACATTAACCAACAAGAATTCAATTTCCTAGGCAAAGACTCACAATCATCAAACTACATGATGTTTGTAGTTTATAAGATGGATACTACCAGAGCTAAATGCAACATACTGTTGATGTAAAAAACTGTCAGAATGCTTTAGAACATTACATATTACATTTTATTTTTGTTAATATAGAATAACATTAATATACGTAAAACCACCTCAATAGACAAAACAAGAAATTAGGCTAAGACAAGTTAACTAATAATATAAAGGTTGACAGAAAACTACCTAAATGTACAAAGCAACAGATTGGGCTGTATTAGATAATGGAAGTTATTTTCTGTCATATAACATGCAAGTTACACTTACTAGTTATGGTTCCTAGCACAAAATCACATGCGCTAGAGAATTACTTGATATATAAGTTTTCAACATGATATAAAAACATGGAAAAAGCACGTAACTTACTTCATCAGTAACTATCTCCTACATTTCTACCAAGTCCTAGATGGCTGAGTTATCCTATAAAGTATCCATGAACATTTCCATCACTTGTTTAACTA
Organism: Ipomoea nil; assembly: GCF_001879475.1. Classification (NCBI taxonomy): domain Eukaryota; kingdom Viridiplantae; phylum Streptophyta; class Magnoliopsida; order Solanales; family Convolvulaceae; genus Ipomoea; species Ipomoea nil. The sequence continues at coordinate 3,607,622 of NW_017616910.1, read as the reverse complement.
TATCTTTCGTTATCTTTAAATAACTAGTCTTTCTCCTTTCAAAGACAATGGGTGTGGTGCATCTAAGACATCTAAGGATAACAATGAACTTTTTTTTTTTTGAAAACGATAACAACGAACTTAAAATACTTAATATTAATCTTTGCCATCTAAACGCAATGCAAAATCTATATATATATAAAAGCCACTAGATTTGGACCAATCAAATGGCTCCATTTTCCCGCCTAAACAAAACGGTGTACTTTGATGGATGAATTTTAGTTGCAGAATTTTAGCAAGCTTTATTGACTTCTGATAGAATTAAATCTTTATATTGATTACCTTGACTGTCTTTTTCTTTGTAGATAATGTGTAAATGTATCTTTAACCTATTCCCAACAAATTTAATATTATTTTGCTGTCATGTCAGTCTTTTCATCTTAATCTACCCGATGTCAGAACGTGTAAATGGGTTTATTGATGGCTTATGTTGCACGCCTCATACATTGCTTCTATATATATACATGTTACAAACCATTGTGCACATAAAAAAAACCAATACAAGTTCAATCACTATGTTCGACCAATTCATTCTTGGTTCGGAAATACACTCCGATTACACCAAGAAAGATATGAAGGTGAGTTTGATAAGCACGTACGAAGCTGCTAAATGAAGATCAAGGAAATCTATAAAAAGTTGAAACTGTATGTTTCATGATGGAGAGGTAAGTAATACAAGAAACATTCATGTTTTTAAAATTAATATAGAATATTGCTAGACTTTTATCCCTGCTCATCAAACTCAACTTGATCCTTTGCCTGCATTTTTAATACAGTACAAGAAATTCAATCTAACAGTTCAAAAAATGGCAAGTAGATAATGCCCAAGAGAAAGCTAGAAGCCCACATGAGACAAACCAAAGGATCAAACCCACTCCAAATAGTATGAAATAGGTGAGAAGAGAGTCATATAACATACTCCGTATTTTACAATGTGTATGAAAACAAATGTATAGAGATGTTTCTAAATATGCATCAGACTCAATTGTCATCATTTGCAAGAAACTAAATTGTTAGTTTCCTGAGTGTACATATATAAAGAAGAAGAAGAAGAAGAAAAAAAAGACAACTAAGGGTACACTCTTCGACTTCCAAATAAATCCAATTTTCAAAGCAAAAAAAAAAAAAGTTGTAAACTAAAAAGTAATTATGTTCCCTTTTGTAATGATGGTTAAAGACTCCATTACACTCAACATGTTTATAACAGTTAGGACACACGCGTTCATTAGTATTCAAGCAAAAAGTTCAATATATGTCAAATCATAACATTCAAGAATGAAGCAGCTGAAGTGCTCAATAACCATAGGGATGAGCTAGAAAACAATCAAAGGACCATAGGGATGAGCTAGAAAACAATCAAAGGCAGGTGAAGGTACATGGAACACTTGCTATGTAGCTATTAAACTAAGAAATATACACAGTTCTTACTTGTGCAATGCATAGTTTCATCTTTTATTTATTTTAATCGTTTTGCTCTTTTGTCTCTTTCCCCAATCGGTGGTACATCTCCTTTTCCGTCTAATCCCTATCCCGTAAGCTGATGAAGTTAATCTGCATGGTAAAATATTGTTAGCCAAAGACTATTCTAGCTTCTAAAATGAGCAAAGTATTCAAATCATAGTAATGTGGTTGCATATTTGATATATTCCTTAATTTCTATTGTCAAGTTGAATAATCAGTTTATGTTTTATTATGCAAAAAATTAGATTTATATAGTCAAAACACAAATTATATAATTTTTGAATTCTAAAGTGTTGAATAGATTGTTAAGAATTATGTATTAATTCCCATTTTGGAGAATATATATGTACATAAAAACAAACAAACTCACTGATAATTCTTTAAAACTATTATATATTTATATGCCCATCATATGCATCAGACAACATATTTTCATCAATTACAGAGAAACACACATCTTACCTGGTTATATGCAATAGCCAATTCAACAGCACCTTGCATGATACATGCCCACCATATTATAAACTGTAAAATAAAAGTAAATTAGTTACCCATATAAGTAGAAAATTAAGCACAAATGGGTGTTTTTAAGTCATATCTGCTATCTAAATTCAATCTTTTCATCCCGAGACTTCTTTGTCAAGTTGGATAAAAATGATAAGGGGATTACAAAACCTGTTATTCCCACCAAAACCATACCCAAAATTATTGAGCTATTTTTTTAGATGAATTATTATGAGAACCAACACGTAATCTATGTTTTAATCTATTTTATGTTCTATTATTATAGTATACTTAAACTTTTACTGATAAAAACAAATAAAAACAGTACAAAAGCATAACACAAAAATATTATCTTAATTTATGTGCAAAAGTATTAAAGGCATGTGGATCCAAATAAACCCAAAATAAAATCTGAAATATAAATTACATGCATGACAGGTTAAATCTATACAGGATAATAATAATAAACCCTAACTTTTTTTTCCAGAATATACATGCGTATAAAATAAAAAATAAAATGGACACATATTAACAAAAATATTAGACACAGCAGAGATTAAAAAATCATTTAGAGCTAACTATGTTTTGATATACTAACAGATTTCTACATCTAAAAATTATAGCATGTGTACATTATTCCTAAAAACAAACAATACACATGCTTATAAACAGGAAATACAATAATGAGTGAAAATCGAAAAAATCGAACTATTATCTTACAAATGTTGTAATTTTTGTTGGATGTATAGTGTTGTTTGCTTTCTTCCAGATCGGTTCTCTAAACTCCAAAGTTTTCAACCGATCGTTTTGTTGAGTGGTGTTTGATATACCTGAGTTTGATGAAGACAAAGTTAGGGTTTTCTTTCGTGCAACGGTCGCGAGTTGTGAACCGATTAAATTGAAGCTCAGAGGTACTACAAAGGGAATGGTGAAAATAACGTTTCAGAGACAAGGAGAAAGATTACAGATTGAGAAACCAATCTGTGGAGAAGTTTCCTGAATGCGTAGTAAAAGTTTAGAGAGAAACGGCTGAAGCAAGAAGAGAGGAAAGAAGATAATAATGTCTGAATCTAGGTTTTTTGGGTTTTATATGTGGGCCGTAGGTCGAGTGATGGGCTAGATAAATAGGACTTATCTGGACTATGTATGGAAATTTAATTGTTTAAATATATATTTATATAAATAATGGGCCTATGAATGTGTTTTTGAATTCCTACTAGAAATGGGCCAATGGTTAGGAATGCATATATATATATATATATATATATATATATATATATATATATATATATATAATTTAAATTTTTATTAATTGGGTTGTTTAGGTTGAGCTTGTGACTTTTATAATAAATATTTTTTTTAGTTTTACTATAATTGGGTTTTATATTTGTACTAGCATTGTGTACGCTCGATGTCCGAAAATTTATGCCCAATATTAAAACATTGATAAATACAAATAATTAAAAATTATAATTTGAATTATATATATACAAATAATATATGTATTTTGTACACACACATATATAATTTATCATTCATAGAAATTTAATTAAAATATAATTAAGTATTAAATTAATATATAATGATTTTAATAAAATGATAATTAAAAATAGGAAAAGGATATGATAGATATAGGTGTATGGTAATAATCATGTGTTATTAAAGTTAGAATTAAAAACTAACGGTGTTATAACGGTGTAAGGGTAGTTTTGTCTAATAACATTGGAATGTACAATATTTAAAGTAAAATGTTGTAACACCCCGTGTTACGGATCCCAAAACCAACTGATTAATTAATTAATTAATTAATAAACCAGGAGAAAGAATAAACTATAATGGTTAATTAGGAAAAAGGCCACCATAGGCCATAGGCCCAATTATATAAACCCAACCCCTAAACCCATTAGGAATAAACTCTAAATAAACCCTTGGATCTATAAATAGGGAACTAGGGAGCACCTAGAACCCCCTCCCACACGCCAAAACGCCCCATCGCCCCAGGAGAGCTCCAAGAATTCCCTTAGAAGAAATCAAGAAAGCAAGAAAGCTTAAAGAAAGATCCTTCATAGCCAAGGAATTAATTAAGGCTAAGAGGTAACCCATGTCTCAACAAAACCTATTTTCATAGCTATGATTTCCCCTTAGGGTTTCCCCCATATTATTGTAAATGGCGATTGATGATGATTATTATTGATGTCGATATAAATGATTCCGTGAGGAATCTTGATAATCTTGATATTGGGAGTTTCTTGATAATTATGATGTTCTTGATGATTAATTGGGATTTTGATGATTATGTGTTGTTCTTGATGATTATGATGTTTTTGATGATTAATTGGTATCCTTGATGATTATGTGTTGTTCTTACCGAATCTTGCAATTAGAAGACGAATTGTATTCTTGTTGATATAAAAGTGATTAGAACCCTAGGTTGTATCGTATGATATTATTCTTGGATTATCGGGTGGGGAAATCGCATGTTTGGGTGTTGATTATGATTAGAAAAGCATGATAGGTTATGTGCCGTTCGTTTATCGTATTTGATCCGTTAATTGTCTATGTGTTGTCGTTGATTACATTGAAAAGTGTCTAAGCATGGTTTCGGGTTCCACAATGGTTCCCGGGACGAAAAGTGGTGAAAAGAGTCAGTGGGGGGTAGGTGGGGGGGTAGGGAACCCACCACCTACCCGCTGCAATTCGGGCAGCTCCGGCAGCGGGCAGCCGGCGGGCGGGCAGCTGCCCGCCGGGCACCGGCCACCCGCTGCCCGGCGGGCAGCCGGCGGGTGGACCCCCACCCACCGGCTACCCGCTGGAATTTTCCCACCTCGGGACCCCGGCTTCCCCGTTTGGTGTTTCCCCGATCCCTGTGGTGTCCCAACGGACCCCGTTTGTCGTGCCTATGTCTAGTTTGATATTTCGGGTACCGTTCGTAGGTTTATGAGTCTATTATATTGCATGCTAGTTGAATTGGTATCCCGTTGACCTAGGTGGAAGAAGTATGAACCCCTTAGGACTATTCTTAGTACGTGATGGATCACGCATAAGGTTGTTATATGCTTTATCCCCCTTCCCAATGTGTAATGTGGGTTGCATGTGCTTGCTATGTGTTATGTGTGCGTGTTGCCCCAATTCGGTTGCGATCGGATTGGTTATCCTGAGCTGCGGTTCAGAAGCCGGCTACAGTCAGATGGGAATTCCTGGCTGCAGTCGGATGACGGTATCCTGGGCTGCGGTCCAGAAGCTGGTTGTAGTCAGATGGGAATTCCTGGCTGCAATCAGGTGACATCTTTCCTGAGCTGCGGTTCAGAGGCTGGCTGTAGTCAGATGGGAATTCCTGGCTACAGTCAGATGACACACTCTCTTGGGATGCAGTCCACTGTTTGGTTGCGATCAAACATTATGATGAGCTACGGTTCATCGGTCGGTTGCGATCGACCTCCCCGTGTTGCGATACGGGGCATGGTGCTGTGGGGCCGTGTCAGAGCTATATGCGCTGACCCGCATGTATGGGCATGCGAGTGGTCCTGTGGCGCCAACAACGTGCGTTATGTGTTGTGACATGGACGAGTTGTGATTATGAGCGTCTTGGGGGATGTGACTATGAGATTTATATTGGGGATTGTTCATGTTGGGTTATGATCATTGATTATGCTTTGCCTTATCTGCCTTATCTGTTGTGAACTGCATATGCCCGTTATAACTGTTGCTTGTGTCTGACCTTATCTGTCGAGTCATTCCCGGTTTTAAAGCTAGAGTTCGTAGGATATATCTTCATGCTCAAAATGGTTTTCGTATATCTATATATATCTCTATATGTATTGTATTTCAACGCGTTGGAGTGGGTTACCAGCATCTCTCGCTGAACAGATATATTTGGCTTTCAGGCACAGAAGAATAAGTCACTGGAGAGCGCTAGTACTCGGAACGTAGAAGTAGTTAGTCCCCCTTCGGCCTGCGTGCCATATTATGCATTTACATTATTGAGGATATTAGTTAGTTAGCCTGTGCACCTGGGTTCTCCAGCTCAGGTGTGGCATAGCACCCCGTACACTTGTATTATGTTTTGGGATTTAATGAGATAATACCTTTATTTTATAAGTTTTAAATGTCTTGAAAATCTGGGGTGTTACAGTTGGTATCAGAGCCTAAGTTTGACCCTAAGAAAAGACTCTTAAGACCGAACTTTAGGATATTAAGCTTGAGCTCTAAGTATTTAGGAACATAGGACTCAGGAATCTTAGGACGCGCGGTGAGATTGTGAAACCTACACATAACCTCCCCTCACTTTATCCCTCTCTAATATTAGGAACCCCTTCCCCACTTATTATATCAAGATTAAAACACAAAATAACATCAACCTTTAATCGCCAGGAATGGCACCTAAGAAGAAACAGTCAGGAACACCGGGACACCCCTCTCAAGAAATCTTGACTCAGGCCCTACAACGCCTGACCCAAATTGCCCAAGCACTAAGTACTATCGTACCCCAACCTCTGCCGACAGACGAGAACTTGGGAATCCACCACCAAGTCTCGGCACATCGACCACCCACCCTCTTGGGAGACGAAGACCCCACAACCCTCGAGGAATGGATTGAGACATTCGACAAGGTGTTCAGGACGACCCAATGCCCCGAACGCCACCGGGTCAGGATAGCCTCCTTCTATTTCAAGCACGAGGCCGACGACTGGTGGGCCCGCGAGGGGCCTAAGTACGAGCAAGACCCCGAATTCAACTGGGAGGACTTAAAGACGCGGTTACGAGAACAGTTCTACCCCAACCACCTGAAGGCCGCCATGTGCGAGGAATTTCTCAATCTAAGACAGGGGACGGCCCCGGTCTCAGAATACTACCGACGATTCTGCCGACTGGCTCGCCTCGCCCCCGAGATAGTACCCACCGAAGGGATCAAAGTCAGGAAGTTCCTAACGGGCCTTAAGCCCGAACATCGGAGGTCCTTGGCCGCCCAAGAACCGAAGACCCTCGGAGAGGCCTATGCCAAGGCATGTCAGCTACAACAGGTAGCGGACCCGCCTCCAGGGATGCAACTGGGGTATAAAAGGAAACCCGAAGAAAGTCGTCCTATTCTCGCCAAGGAAACGAGGCCTTCTTATGCTCAGTCGAAGACCTCAACGCCAAAACGCCCGAACCACAAGCCATCCCAGTGGTGAACGAGTTCACCGACGTCTTCCCAGACGAGATTCCCGGGGCACCCCCGACCAGAGAGGTCGAGTTCACCATAGACCTCATGCCGGGCGCCGCCCCGATCTCTAAACCACCCTACCGGCTAGCACCAAAGGAAATGAAGGAACTGAAAACACAACTCCAAGAACTGCTAGACAAGGGTTACATCCGGCCCAGCACCTCCCCATGGGGAGCACCGGTACTATTCGTTAAGAAAAAGGATGGGAGCATGCGCCTGTGCATCGACTACCGGGAACTCAACCAAGTTACTATAAAGAACAGGTACCCCCTTCCCCGTATAGATGACTTATTTGACCAACTCAAAGGGGCGGGGGTATTCTCGAAGATCGACCTAAGATCCGGGTATCACCAGATCCAAGTGGCCAAACCGGACATCCAGAAAACGGCCTTCCGGACACGCTACGGCCACTACGAGTTTACCGTAATGCCTTTCGGCCTCACTAACGCGCCTGCCATATTCATGGACCTCATGAATCGAGTATTCCGACCCCACCTGGATAACTTCGTCATCGTGTTCATTGACGACATCCTAGTCTACTCCCGAAATAAAGAAGAACATGAGAAGCACCTACGCATATCTCTGCAAACCCTTAGGGAGAACCAACTCTACGCTAAATTCTCCAAGTGCGAATTCTGGCAAGACATCGTAGCCTTCTTGGGCCACGTGATAACCAAGGAAGGGATTAGGGTGGACCCCGCTAAGGTTCGCGCCGTTAAAGAATGGACCACGCCGAACTCACTCTCGGAAGTCCGAAGCTTCTTAGGTCTAGCGGGCTACTACAGGAGATTCGTACCCGACTTCACCAAGATAGCCCAACCCCTCATTAAGCTCATGAAAAAGGAAACCCCCTTCCGTTGGGACAACGGCTGCAACTCAGCCTTCCAAGCATTAAAGGATAAACTAACCACTGCACCCGTGCTAGCCATACCCTCCGGATCGGAAGGATTTGAAGTCTACAGCGACGCATCCAAGAAGGGGTTAGGATGCGTACTAATGCAAAATGGCAAGGTAATAGCTTACGCATCCAGGCAACTCAAAACCCACGAAGAAAATTACCCCACCCATGACCTCGAGCTAGCCGCCATCGTATTCGCACTGAAAATTTGGAGGCACTACCTGTATGGAGTACAATGCAAGATCTACACCGACCATAAGAGCCTGAAGTACATTTTCACTCAAAAGGACTTAAACATGAGACAACGAAGATGGCTGGAACTCATAAAGGACTACGACCTAGACATTCAATACCACGAGGGAAAAGCCAACGTGGTGGCGGATGCCCTAAGCCGAAAGACAAATCATTCCCTTAACACCACGTGGGTCCTACCGGACCATCTGTACAGGGACTTCCAAAGGCTACACTTGGAAATAATAGAGCAGGGACAAACTCGCCCCAATGCCTATCTACTCAACACACAGGCCGTGCCCACCCTCTTCGAGGAAATCAAATCAGGACAACAACAGGACCCGGAACTAGATAAAATCCGCCGCGACCTGACTCGAGGGAAAGAGGGCCCCTTCGAAGCACACCCAGACGGCAGCCTCCGCTACAAAGGGAGGTGGTGTGTACCCTCAACGCACCCCCACTTGAAACAGCAGATCTTGGGGGAAGGACACAACTCCCCTTACTCCGTCCACCCAGGCGGTGACAAATTATACCAAGACATAAAGAAATCATTTTGGTGGCCGAATATGAAAAAGGAAGTCGCAGACTTTGTGGCCAAGTGCCTGAATTGCCAAAAGGTAAAAGCCGAACGATGCAAACCCAAGGGACTCGTACAACCCTTGAAATACCACAAGGAAAATGGGATTCCATATCCATGGACTTCGTCGGAGGACTACCCCCAACGAAAACCGGTAAGGATAAAATCTGGGTCATAGTGGATCGACTCACCAAGACAGCGCGGTTCATTGCCATGAAAGAAACATGGACGATGACGCAACTAGCCCAAGCTTACGTAAACCGGGTAGTGAAATACCACGGAGTTCCCCGGAACATTGTGTCCGACCGAGATTCCAGGTTCCTCTCGCAATTCTGGAAATCACTACAAGCGGCGTTGGGGACGCAACTAAAGCTAAGCACAGCCTTTCACCCCACCACAGACGGCCAAACCGAAAGAACCATCCAAACCCTCGAAGACATGCTAAGAGCCTGCGCGCTCGACTTCCGAGGGACGTGGGAAGAACACCTAGACCTCATCGAGTTCTCGTACAACAACAGCTACCACGCGAGCATTCGCATGGCACCATATGAAGCACTGTATGGTCAGAGATGTAGAACCCCATTATGCTGGGAAGATATGGTCAACCCGGTAACACTGGGCCCCCAATACCTACAAGACACCATAGCTAAGGTCAAACACATCCAGGAAAGGATGAAGGCCGCCCAAGACCGCCAGAAGTCGTACGCCGACCTAAAAAGGAAGCAAGCCGAATTCAGCCTCGGGGACAAGATCTGGCTAAGGATCTCGCCCACACGAGGGGTAATGAGATTCGGGAGAAAAGGAAAACTCAGCCCCCGGTTCATCGGCCCGTACGAAATCGTGGAGAGAATCGGAGACTTGGCCTACCGTCTCGCCTTACCCGTCGAGCTAGAACGAGTACACAACGTGTTCCACGTATCTCAGCTAAAGAAATACATACACGATCCAAGCCACGTACTCCAACACGAGACCGTGGACCTCGACGAGTCACTAGTATACGAAGAGAAACCCGTAAGAATCCTGGATACCAAAACAAGAAATACCCGGAACCGAGTCGTGGAAATGGTGAAGGTTCTCTGGACCAACCATGGGACCGAGGAAGCCACATGGGAACTTAAGGACACAATGAAGGAGCGGTACCCCGAGCTGTTTACTCCAGGTAACTAAGGGAAAACTTTCCTTTCTTTTTGTCACCAGGGCCAAGCTTCGGGGACGAAGCTTCCTGTTAAGGGGGGGAGAGTGTAACACCCCGTGTTACGGATCCCAAAACCAACTGATTAATTAATTAATTAATTAATAACCCAGGAGAAAGAATAAACTATAATGGTTAATTAGGAAAAAGGCCACCATAGGCCATAGGCCCAATTATATAAACCCAACCCCTAAACCCAATAGGAATAAACTCTAAATAAACCCTTGGATCTATAAATAGGGAACTTAGGGAGCACCTAGAACCCCCTCCCACACGCCTAAACGCCCCATCGCCCCAGGAGAGCTCCAAGAATTCCCTTAGAAGAAATCAAGAAAGCAAGAAAGCTTAAAGAAAGATCCTTCATAGCCAAGGAATTAATTAAGGCTAAGAGGTAACCCATGTCTCAACAAAACCTATTTTCATAGCTAAGATTTCCCCTTAGGGTTTCCCCCATATTATTGTAAATGGCGATTGATGATGATTATTATTGATGTCGATATAAATGATTCCGTGAGGAATCTTGATAATCTTGATATTGGGAGTTTCTTGATAATTATGATGTTCTTGATGATTAATTGGGATTTTGATGATTATGTGTTGTTCTTGATGATTATGATGTTTTTGATGATTAATTGGTATCCTTGATGATTATGTGTTGTTCCTACCGGATCTTGCAATTAGAAGACGAATTGTATTCTTGTTGATATAAAAGTGATTAGAACCCTAGGTTGTATCGTATGATATTATTCTTGGATTATCGGGTGGGGAAATCGCATGTTTGGGTGTTGATTATGATTAGAAAAGCATGATAGGTTATGTGCCGTTCGTTTATCGTATTTGATCCGTTAATTGTCTATGTGTTGTCGTTGATTACATTGAAAAGTGTCTAAGCATGGTTTCGGGTTCCACAATGGTTCCCGGGACGAAAAGTGGTGAAAAGAGTCAGTGGGGGGTAGGTGGGGGGGTAGGGGACCCACCACCTACCCGCGGCAATTCGGGTAGCTCCGGCAGCGGGCAGCTGCCCGCCGGGCACCGGCCACCCTCTGCCCGGCGGGTGGACCCCCACCCACCGGCTACCCGCTGGAATTTTCCCACCTCGGGACCCCGGCTTCCCCGTTTGGTGTTTCCCCGATCCCTGTGGTGTCCCAACAGACCCCGTTTGTCGTGCCTATGTCTAGTTTGATATTTCGGGTACCGTTCGTAGGTTTATGAGTCTATTATATTGCATGCTAGTTGAATTGGTATCCCGTTGACCTAGGTGGAAGAAGTATGAACCCCTTAGGACTATTCTTAGTACGTGATGGATCACGCATAAGGTTGTTATACGCTTTATCCCCCTTCCCAATGAGTAATGTGGGTTGCATGTGCTTGCTATGTGTTATGTGTGCGTGTTGCCCCAATTCGGTTGCGATCGGATTGGTTATCCTGAGCTGCGGTTCAGAAGCCGGCTACAGTCAGATGGGAATTCCTGGTTGCAGTCGGATGACGGTATCCTGGGCTGCGGTCCAGAAGCTGGTTGTAGTCAGATGGGAATTCCTGGCTGCAATCAGGTGACATCTTTCCTGAGCTGCGGTTCAGAGGCTGGCTGTAGTCAGATGGGAATTCCTGGCTACAGCCAGATGACACACTCTCTTGGGCTGCGGTCCACTGTTTGGTTGCGATCAAACATTTTGATGAGCTGCGGTTCATCGGTCGGTTGCGATCGACCTCCCCGTGTTGCGATACGGGGCATGGTGCTGTGGGGCCGTGTCAGAGCTATATGCGCTGACCCGCATGTATGGGCATGCGAGTGGTCCTGTGGCGCCAACAACGTGCGTTATGTGTTGTGACATGGACGAGTTGTGATTATGAGCGTCTTGGGGGATGTGACTATGGGATTTATATTGGGGATTGTTCATGTTGGGTTATGATCATTGATTATGCTTTGCCTTATCTGCCTTATCTGTTGTGAACTGCATATGCTCGTTATAACTGTTGCTTGTGTCTGACCTTATCTGTCGAGTCATTCCCGGTTTTAAAGCTAGAGTTCGTAGGATATATCTTCATGCTCAAAATGGTTTTCGTATATCTATATATATCTCTATATGTATTGTATTTCAACGCGTTGGAGTGGGTTACCAGCATCTCTCGCTGAACAGATATATTTGGCTTTCAGGCACAGAAGAATAAGTCACTGGAGAGCGCTAGTACTCGAAACGTAGAAGTAGTTAGTCCCCCTTCGGCCTGCGTGCCATATTATGCATTTACATTATTGAGGATATTAGTTAGTTAGCCTGTGCACCTGGGTTCTCCAGCTCAGGTGTGGCATAGCACCCCGTACACTTGTATTATGTTTTGGGATTTAATGAGATAATACCTTTATTTTATAAGTTTTAAATGTCTTGAAAATCTGGGGTGTTACAAATGTACACATTTATTGGGATACAAAAAGAGGGACATAAATCAAGGATATAACTTTCATTGAGGCTTATTATGTTTTTAGATTTAGATTCTTTTTTACCTATTTTTAACAATTAGATTGTCTGTAAAAAGCTAAGTATCTTATGATCATAAGACACTTTTGTGATTCTCCTAGAGGGAATGTCATAAAATCAATTTTCAGTAGTGAAAAATTGACTCTTTAAGCTGCAATAGATAGATAAAACATGGAACATATACTATAGAGTTCAAAAAAAATTATTTGTAATAACATATTTGATGGTTTTTGGGTTTTCGGGCCCAAGGAGGTCCAACACAACCTTTAGCTGGAGGATACACCTTTCAATAAAGATTGCTAAAATAATATGGACTCGGTGATTTTGACGTGGAAACTTAAAGGAAAACCACGGGCCTTTTTGGGCGGTGCCAAACCAACTCCACTATGTATTTTGTAGGTGTCTTTATACATACTTGTAGGGCTATTCTCTACACAAAGTGTTGTGTTTCTAATAATATAGCAAGAAGAGTGATGGAATGGTGTGGAAGAGTCCTCCCATGTGTATGAATGAGTGGTGGAGTCTTCATTGTATATTGTGGAATGAGGCCTTCTTGGCCGAGTAGTTGTGGGAGAGTGTTATGTAGTCTTCAAGTGTGTAGGAAGAATGCTTGGGAGAGTCCTCCCATATATGTATGAGTGAATGGATGAATGCCTCATCTTCTTCTTGTCTTCTCCTCCTTTTATAGTTAGCCCATCCCAAAAGTGTCCGTTGGACATTTAGTAGGGTAGTGATGGGTGATAATTAGGGGGTTATGAATAATAATAATAATAATAATGGGATAATAAGTGGGAGGTTAGGAAATGTGGGGTAGTAATAGGGTAGTAAATGGGCTAACGGCTAGTTTTAGGCCGACCCTATACCCGTGCCGATTCCACACTCGCCACCGACTCCTGGACCGAGCCGACTCCTCGGTTTGACCCGTATCTCTTTTGGGTTTGCTCCACTTTCTTCTTGGGCTTCTCTTCTTCGTCTGGGCTTTATCTACTTTCTTCTTGGGCCCCGAGCCCACGGGGTTCTCACCCCATCAACTAGTCCCTCACTTTTCCATACCCGGTCCACTAGCCTGGGTTTGGAAAAGTAGTAACCGTCCGTTTCCTTCAATTACCGAATCGACACCTTGAATGACCCTTGTAACGCCCAGATTACCTGCCATTCTCTATATTCAAGATTTCACACGACTCCATCCTCAGGACTTCTCTTCGTTTGCCATATGACCGACTGCTTCAGTGGATGTGACCCTCCGGCTTCGAGCCCCTTCTATCTTTAGCCGTCGAAGTGAATCTTGACTGTAACTTTTTCTTTCTCTAATAAACTTTTAAGGGTTCGGACTCCTGATTCCTTCTTTATTCGCCGAGTCCCTCAGTCGAGGCGACTCTTCGGTGGTAGCTTCTTTTTCTTCTAAGAAATGTCTAAGGGACAGTGCCCCGACTTCTTTTCCCTTTTCTCTAGAAACGTCTAAGGGTCGGAACCCTTGTTTCTTTTCTCTTTTCTTGCCGAGTCCCTCAGTCGAGGCAACCCTTTAGGCTTCCGCTCGGAAACGTCTAAGGGGCAGCGCCCTTGTTTCCTACCTTTTCTCGCCGAGTCCCTCAGTCGAGGCGACTCCTTAGGCTTTTCTTTTCTCAGAAATGGTTTAGGGTCAGTGCCCCGTTGTTTCTATATATACTCGCCGAGTCCCTCAGTCGAGGCGACTCCTGTAGGCTTTTTCTCGGAAACGTCTAAGGGTCAGTGCCCTTGTTTCCTATCTTTTTCTCTCGCCGAGTCCCTCAGTCGAGGCGACCCTTTAGGGTTTTCTTTCTCAGAAACGGTTTAGGGTCAGTGCCCCGTTGTTTCTATATATACTCGCCGAGTCCCTCAGTCGAGGCGACTCCTGTTGGCTTTTTCACGGAAACGACTAAGGGTCTGGGCCCTTGTTTCCTATCTCTTTCTCGCCGAGTCCCTTAGTCGAGGCGACCCTTTAGGCTTTTTCTTTCTCAGAAACGGTTTAGGGTCAGTGCCCCGTTGTTTCTATATATACTCGCCGAGTCCCTCAGTCGAGGCGACTCCTTTTGGCTTTTTCACGGAAACGACTAAGGGTCAGGGCCCTTGTTTCCTTTCTTTTTCTCTCGCCGAGTCCTGACTATGATTTTTCTTTTCTAGTAAACTTTTAAGAGCTTGGACTCTTAATTGGTTCTTTCTTTACTGACTCGCGTCCTTTAGTCGGGTGATTCTCGGTTGTAGCTTTACTTTTTCTTCCCTTCGTACAACTCCTTGTAGATGAGAAACTCCACGAGCAAGTAAATTTTGGAAATATTTTCCTCGGGTTGTGCGGCATAGGTGACTGAAAACTAAGCTTGTCGCATGCAGAAGGATCCATCCTCCAAATTCGCATAAGAGATAATACTTTCCTCGCCATGCCGAACTCCTATAGATAATACTCGGTCAGACTTTGAAAAAATATTGATGCTAGAGGAGTCGAACCCTGGCCTCCTTATTTCCTTCTATGGCATTTGCCACTCTTACGCAATTGACTTTTTAAATCTCCACAGCATTGAATCTAACGTATGCCCGGATTGCGCATAGCCCTGAGTAAGTTGTCTGATGTGTTGTGATTCGAGCTCTTGTTCATAAAATAGCTCCAGTTTTGAGATTTTCATCATCGGTGTCATGCGCATCCATTCACGCGTTGCCTCGGACCGTGGGAGCAAGACTCAACCACAGGATCCACACGTTGCCTTCGACTCCGGGAGCAAGACTCGACCACAGGATCCACGCGTTGCCTTCGACCGTGGGAGCAAGACTCGACCACAGGATCTACGCGTTGCCTTCGATTGTGGGAGCAAGACTCGACCACAGGATCAGCCACCGCACCGGCCTCGGGGAGATATTCCATCCTTTACCTTGTATCCAACCTATTTGTTCTTGCGAAAACGCACTCAAAATGTGTTTTTGTCTTGCGCAATCGCTCTAAGCACGTTTACTGACGAGTATTAGCCACATGCAATACCATTTTCCTCTTCGTTATGCAGATGCCATATATACGTTCCCTCCTAAATGCCATATCCATACCATCTTATCTTCTTGCCGGCCACTTGATTGATCGGGAGACTGCCTTCTCTTCAAATATATATTTGTGAGACCACAAATAACAGAGCTAACTTTCTCCGACTTTGCACCGTAGGTCACACCATATTTGTAATCGCATGCAGACTCCAATTTCGTATAACTCTTGCAGCTAATCAGTGAACCTATGCCTAAGATCATTAAGCATGCACCAGACTCCCTTGATCTCTCGCTCCAGCTTCACTTACTGCTTTGACACGCAAGCAAATCTTTCCGGAATGTGCCTATGTTATGAAATAATTCAACCACGCCCTCGTGTACGTCCGATTAGCAAGTCTCTTAGCTGAGTACATATTCTGCGGCTGACTAACTATTCTTTTGCTTGAGAGAAGGTACTCGACTCCAGGAGCCCAGATACTTATCGGATATGAACAGAGAATGAACTCGGGCGTACCATTGATCGCTGAGTAAACTGAGAACTTCTTGAGCTGCCTACAGGTCTGCGGGTCCTCCTTTCTCACGTGGTCGACCTTCCTGGCTCACCCGGCTTTACACTTGGGGTACTCTGGGAGCATGGCCATGCGTGAGGTAGAGAGGAGCACGCTTTGGCTGGAATATGATGAAATAGCATTGCGGGAGTGGTCGGTCACATGCAGTCGGTGACGGGAGCAGTCTGGTCATTCCCCTTATTTACGCGAACATAGCGTGATCATGAAGAGGAAGATTTGCAATTTTTAACTCCGGGTTCTGGAACTTGCTAATCCCCTTACGTGTGCCACGTGTTCTTTCAAGCTAATCCCACATGCGCTCGAAAAAGGCAGAACATCTTCCTTTCTAGAAATATGCTCGGATGATCGAGTGCACAACCGGCGGCATTCTGGAGAGAAGTATTCGCTCCAGCATTAGCGAGAGCTCGGACAGTGAAAGCATCCTTCAGGCGGATTACTAAATGCAGAGGCATCTATCAGTCGGAACCGTCCTATTGATCGAATACGGTGGTGATTTTGACCGCTTGTTGCTTCTGAGCGAGCGAGCCTGCTTTAGTGTGAATCCGAGTCGGGTAACTGAGTCGTTCCTCATAAGCGACTTAGTCAAGTCGGTGTATTATGATTCTCAACCGCCACGGTGTAGTGTACAGGATTATGGTTTTACCTCTTCTGGCTTTATCGTCGTTGGCGTCACGTGTTTCCCGACCGCTACTGGTGGAGGCTTCATCCGACTGAGAAGCATGCAGCCGGAGGTTATCATGGAAAAGATTGAATTCTACAAATTGCTTTCTCCAATCATCTCAGCTATCGGCCAAAAGTGTAGGAATATGACAATTGTGTATAGAATTTCCTTTTTCCTCCTCGGTTGCTTTTGATATCAACTGGGAATTTTCATCCCTTGGAACTGGGGGTGGTTGATTGGAGTATGTACTGCCGAGTTCTTATACGAACTTCACTTAATCAGCATGTTGCTTGTCTTCTCTCAATATAAACAAAGCCTTTCGCATAATTAAGAGTAACATAGAGAAAACGATTGTGACCACGGTGTCTACCGTTAAGTCGTGATGGGGGAACCATTTCTTCGGCGTCCCGACTTCTTAATTCCCCCGGCCGAGTCCCTCAGTATGAGGGACCGACCACTTTTTGCCAACAACTACCGAGTGCTTTATCTAAATATTACATCTAATTTAAAGGTTACCTCTTGTAGACCTCAACACGTAGTTTTATTTGCTTGATTCTGCTCTAGTTCTCTTCTTGGTCCACGGTTCTCCGTGAACCTTCTCAATCTTCCGTCCGTAGTGACCGGACGCTCTCCGAAATTGCTCAGAAAAAGAGGTAACGCGACCTTTTGTTTCGATCCCCACAGACGGCGCCAGTGATGGTTTTTGGGTTTTCGGGCCCAAGGAGGTCCAACACAACCTTTAGCTGGAGGATACACCTTTCAATAAAGCTTGCTAAAATAATATGGACTCGGTGATTTTGACGTGGAAACCGAAAGGAAAACCACGGGCCTTTTTGGGCGGTGCCAAGCCAACTCCACTATGTATTTTGTAGGTGTCTTTATACATACTTGTAGGGCTATTCCCTACACAAAGTGTTGTGTTTCTAATAATATAGCAAGAAGAGTGATGGAATGGTGGGGAAGAGTCCTCCCATGTGTATGAATGAGTGGTGGAGTCTTCCTTGTATATTGTGGAATGAGGCCTTCTTGGCCGAGTAGTTGTGGGAGAGTGTTATGTAGTCTTCAAGTGTGTAGGAAGAATGCTTGGGAGAGTCCTCCCATATATGTATGAGTGAATGGATGAATGCCTCCTCTTCTTCTTGTCTTCTCCTCCTTTTATAGTTAGCCCATCCAAAAAGTGTCCGTTGGACATTTAGTAGGGTAGTGATGGGTGATAATTCGGGGGTTATGAATAATAATAATAATAATGGGATAATAAGTGGGAGGTTAGGAATGGTGGGGTAGTAATAGGGTAGTAAATGGGCTAACGGCTAGTTTTAGGCCGACCCTATACCCGTGCCGATTCCACACTCGCCGCCGACTCCTGGACCGAGCCGACTCCTCGGTTTGACCCGTATCTCTTTTGGGTTTGCTCCACTTTCTTCTTGGGCTTCTCTTCTTCGTCTGGGCTTTATCCACTTTCTTCTTGGGCCCCGAGCCCACGGGGTTCTCACCCCATCAATATTAAAACTTGTTTATTTATTAATTTTTATAACTATAAAACTGTATTACAGTTAATACTTCATATAATTTAATTTATTTAGCATAGTAAACAATTATTAAATAAAATAAATATAAACAACCAAAAAAACTCAATTTCTATATGTGAAATAGATATTTAGTCCGTGCATCGCACGGGTGCAATACTAGTTGCAAACTAAAACCACTTAATGAAAAATGCTTATCCGTGAATCAAGAGACAATTATGAAACAAACGTACTGAATGAAATCCTGTTTAGAGGATGTCTAGTTTTGTAGTTAAAATAATAACAATGAGTACTGAGACTTCAATTTGCATCAATGAGTTCATCTAACTGCATCCCCGTTAAAAGAAGGTGACCACACTTGGAAACAGATAACCGAGATAGTTCAGATTTTACAGCACCATAGCAGGGTTAAAAATATGTATAATTTTCCGGGCTTGCTTCAAAGTATAAAGTTTCAACATCTGAGAACAGTCCTAAAACCTTTATACCCAAACCCTATTTCAGAAATGGCCATAATTTTTAATTGAGAATCCAATCAACATTCAGGAACTAAAACTAGCGTAAAATTACAATTGAAAGCTATGAGAGAGAGATGTGTATAGAGATAGATACCTGGGATAAGAAATGCAATGGCAGCCGTTAAGAGTGATACAGAGTAGGGGTGGCATTTTGGTTTGGTTTGGTGTTTTTCGAGTATTTTTTTATTTTTTATTTTTTAATATGTCAGTTTAAAAATTTTAGTTCAATTGGATTTAAAAGAGTTCGATTCAGGTTTGGATTTGGTTCAAATCTGATTTCAGTTCGGTTTAAGAACATCAACATTTTCTAATTCACTTTAACATATAATTATTTATTTATTTTAACTAATAATTTAAATTTCATGTTTGGTAAAGAATATGATACTTCTTTCAAAAGGCTGAACCTCAACCCTAAATATGATACTTACCTATTGAATTAGTGGTGTATGTAATTTTTTTTATACCATCTAACTTTTGAAAATAATTTTGACATTATTAATATCATATAGAAATTTATCCTTTTATGTTCAAAGTTTGAAAATATGAAAAGTAAAATATATAATTATTATGATTTTAGCATTCTTCTAATGAAAAACTTAAATATTATTGCATTCATTTAAAATAATTTGTATTAAAAATGGTATAAACAAAATCTATGTCTATCTTCAAGTCAGACAAAAAAATATATAAAAAAACTGTTATCTAACTAAGGTATTTGAGATGCAGTTTACTGAAATTCGGGTTAACAGTTAACTAATGCATACTTTTAACAACATTTAAGGATCTTAAAAAGCAGTATACATAGATCTGGAATGGCCAGACAGTCCAATAGCAACTCTTGGAATGGCAAAGAAAGTGAAAGAGAGTGAATTGGTTTTATTATATTCTCTTTGGTAGTATCTTGACATACATACCTTACATGATATTTGCAAGGCATTTCTTTACTGTTATAAAAATCATAAATGGCCTGCATGGTGGATGCCTATTGATTTGAATTGCTGGACATAAGGACCTATCCTCACAACTTGAGTCTAACAAAACAGAGGAAAATTTGGATTAGGTAACAATTCTAAATGTTTTTTTTTTCTCACTAACAGATTTTGAATTTTGAATTTTGAATTTCTATATATGTGAAGGTGCTGCTGTTGTAAATTAAGCATTGTGGGAACAATGACTCTGAAATCAACATCACAGATCATGAGCATGAGGTTTATATACTTGCACACATATCCTGTTTTCTTATTTATAAATTGAATAAGAATTCAATTTATTTGTTTTATTTACAGGATCCTTTTGGTGATGTAATTCTTAGGCCAGACAGTCTTTTATTTATAAAAGACTTTGAGACTTTAGTTGTTAAGTTGGACAAAATGTAATGCTACTAAGTCTTTCTATGATATGCTTCCTAATGGGGTCAGGTTGTATGTTTTTGTTCTTTATGGTAATTTTGTAAACCTGGCTTGCTTTTTAAGGCTTCTACTATTGTGCTAAACTATCTAAAACCTTGGCCTGCACAAAAACACAACAATTTTATATATAAAAAAAAAAGTTGTAAAACCCAAATTTCGTACAGATTAAAATTTGAATTAACAATTAAAGTGTTATTGTGTGCAAAAGTCTCTATTTTAGTACGAAACTAAACAAACAAAATCTAGAACAAAATACATATTAGGTGAACAATTACAACTACCAACACCGGAACAATTACAACTAAAACTAGGTTTTAGATTAACAAAATTTTTAGTTAATTTCCTGGCAAAATTAGTACACAAACCATCAAATATAGCTATAATGTTCTAACCTAGAAAAATTTTTAACCGAACAGAGACTTAGATGAACAATGAACAAAAAACATACCTTTAGTCGAAGATCTGTACATCTGGAGTCGTAGATTAGCTGATCTACTGTCGTAGGTTAGGGTTTCAACATTAGGCTTGATTTACTCTAAAACAAAAATGGTAAGAGTAATATAGATCGAAAAGAATTCGAAGGAAGATATATGGAGAATAGATTTTCAAACCACAAGAGTTGGATATCTGGCTTCGTAGATTAGGGTTTCAAATAATCTACGTTGCCAGATTCAAGAACGGAATAACAATTCCTCTCAATCGAAACATAGTATCGATGGTTAGAGTCGCAGTCGAAACATCAACGAAGGAGTAGACAGCGATGAGAAGAGATCGGCAGAGAAATAAAATCCAGATATCGGAAATGAACGAAGAAGAAGAAGAAGACAGCGATGCGAAGACAGCGGCGTTCTAGACATTTCAGCTTGATTTTTTTTATCCTTATATATATATATATATATATATATATATATATATATATATATATATATATATATATATATATATATATATATATTATTTTTGTTGATTAAATGTTTTTTTTTATTAAAATTTATAGATTTAGGTATAGGTACCAATATTGTTAGAATTCTATTTACATTTAATCGTTTTAATATTTTATTATTTTAGATTGAAAATCAATGTATTCAATGTCAGTCAATCAATTTGCATAACTGTTTGGATAAAGAGAATCACATTGATCTTCAATCTAATGACATGTCAACACAAGCTGTATAATTTGAGATTCCTTCACACATTGTAATGACTGGTAAAAAATATTATTTAGTTAGTCATTTTTTTTTTGTTAAAACACGACATTACTATTCTATTTTGATTAAATACCAAAGAATAAAATTAAGGTTGTGGGCTAATAGTTGTTTTTCAATATTTTTTCAGGAAATGAAAATTTATAGTCGTTTGGCACTTCTATTTCTATTTTGACATGTAAAAATACAACAATACTAAATAAGAGGCATTTAATTCGACATGTGGGTATAAACAAAAGAGGCATTCTTATTATCATGAGCAGTCACAGAAGATCCAGATACATCAGAGTGATTGTTAACTATAGAGACATCTAGTACAAAAAGACCTCCACGTAGATATCCCTTCCCAATGAACTTCTCACAACGAGTCATAACCAGACGGTCAAACTCAAAAACCATCTTAATTCCAGCCTTATTTAGAAGGCCTCCGGAAATCAGGTTTCTTCGAAAGGAAGGGACATAAAACACATTTTGCAACAGTAAATGTTTTCCAGAACAAAGCAGTAATTCTACTTTTCCTCTACCACTTACCTCGGAAACGCTGGAGTTTCCCATGAAGACTTGTTCTCCACCAGTGATAGGCTCAAAGGTTTTGAATGAAGCTTTGTTGTTGCAAAAATGTCGTGAAGCTCCAGTGTCCACAACCCATTCGTCTGGATTTTCCACCATGTTGGCTTCAGTTACTACAGCAGCTACTAAATCAGCATCTTCTGTGTTCTCCGTCAGATTAGCCTGGTTCTTCGGCCTCTCGTTGTTTGGTTTCTGTCCATTCTGACTCGTAGATCCTTTGCGATGATAGCATTGGGCAGCACGGTGGCCTCGTTTTCCACATACATAGCATTCACCATTATTGTTCCTTTTTTTTCAGAATTTTTCCCCATTTGCCGCGAGTGGAATTGTTATTCTTAAAATTCTTCTTTTGGTTTCTAGAATTGTCACCAGGTTTTGATTTCTCAAAGCCAGAGTTAGTTTCAACAATATTAGCTTTAACATTGTCAGTAAGAGTTACAGACCTTTGAACCAAGCGGTTTTCTTCCTCGATATTCACGCTATTAATTAGTTGTTGCAGTGTGTAGCTCCTTCGATCATGTTTTATTTTATTCTTGAAGCCCACCCAGGAGTCGGGCAGTTTGTCAATCAGAGAGTCACATAGGACTACTTCATTAACTATGCCACCTTCAGCTTTCATGTCACCAACTAAATTTTCAAACTCGTGTACCTGTTCGATTACAGGTTTGGTGTCCACCATTTTAAAGTGTAACCAACGACCCACATCGTATTTGCGTCTCCCCACATCATCAGCCCCATATTTCTCAATCATTAAATCCCAAATTGCCTTTGCAGATTTGTATTCAGAAAACATATCAAACAACGGGTCACTTACACGTTGGAGAATGGTTGTCCGGGCAGTCTTGTTATCTTTCTCATATTTGATGCGAGCTGCCTCGGCTGCTGATGTATCCTGTGCTGATGGTGACTTTAGATCCTTGGAAGCATCTGTAGACTTCGGGTCTGTCTCAGCAGATGAAGTCGTGGTTTGCAGTGCAAGCTGTGTAGCAGGCACATTAAATTTCGCAGGGTCTGCAAAATGGACATAGTCCACATCCTTTGATTCCAGAAGCATGATTAATTTTGCAGCCCACCTCTTGTAGTTTAAACCACCAGTGAGTGGTTGAATAGGAGTAATGTCAGACACAGTGTTTGGTATTCCTGACATTTGTGACTCGATTTGGTATATCTAAATGTTTTTAACTGTTGGGTTTTTTCTGCACTGTGGATGTAAGGTTTGGAACGAAAAAGGGCAAACCAAAAGTTCGGTATCGTGTGTAACACAATACCTTAAAAACATTTACGACCAGGGATTGAGTCGCATGCTTTCGACAGGCACAACAGAATGAACTGGAAAGAAATCGCAGGTAATATATAATACGCAGGTTGACAGAATTTCGAAAGCAGTAGCAGTAATCTCAGTACTGTTTCTTGCGTTTTTCCCCATTCTGATAGTTGGTATTTATACTACACTGCAGCAAAATTGTAGCATCATCCCACCTCTCACTACCCACATTTGTAGTTCTACAAAATAGCAGTAAACCAACTCTGCACACTCCTTCATGGAGTTGTGCGGACAAGGTCATTACATGATCCACAAAAATAGGGTGAAAAATGGTTTTGGAAGCAAAACGTTGACCCCACCTCGCGTCATGCCCGGACGGGTGGCGGCGGCGGCACGCGCATAGTTTACCTCCTTTCCCTTCTCATAACACTTCAAACTAGTTTAAAAGCCTTGGAGTATATAAGCAAGGAAATAAGAGGCTAAACTTCCAATGTGGGACAACATGGATAGGCTAAAAGAAGCCTTTCCCTTTAAATGCTCCCAACAACTCATACTCCAAGTTGTTTCGCACTTTTGATTAAGTTGAAGACAAAAGACATTTCACACCAAGAAGATGAATATAGACATCGACAAGGAGAGTATACAAAAGGATGTTTTGAGAAGACGAAGATGAAGAAAGAAATTATATGCGCTTTGTAATGTTTGCTTGCTTTTAAAGGTCAACATTAATAAATTTCATATCAACAAATTCATTTTTAATTAAATTCCATGTTAACTATGCGGAATGGCTACAAGGAAAAAACTTGGGAAAAATGCTAAGTGAAGAAATTTAAAGAGTTAATTTCTCAGATTAAATCATATTTTAGATCAAAGTGTTAATTGAACAGTCGTGAATAGATGTGGGTGTATTTGACCCTTCTGCTTAAGGTGTTAGACTTGCTTTGAGATTGATAGTTTTAGGGATTTCTTTGTGCTACTTTGGGTTGTGGGTCACATTTGAGTACCCGGATAATAAAGAAAAGCATAATCAACCTAGACTCTCTTTGCTATCTCCTTAACTAAAGGCAAAGTGTAAGTTGTACAATCCTTCCATCTCAAGACTGAAGAGAGTAGCTAATCTATAAAGCAACTAACCAACACCGTTTTGCTGCTTCACAACAATACAATGGGAATTATTCAAGGCTGCTACTGGACAAAGCATCATCTTTTGGCATTTAACTTTTCTAATAGGATCTTGTTCAACATCTTTGGATTTGCCTTGCCTTTCGATTCCTTCATCACCTTTTCATTTTCATACAAATTTAGAAAAGCATTAACTTTATTACAGCCTTGCAGGATTGAGAGATGAAAAATTAAAGCAACTGCAAAATAACCATACCTGACCAGCAAAATAGCCTTGAAGTTTAGTTTTACCCCCACGGTATTGCTCTAGTTGCTTTGGATTGTCAGCAATCACTTTATCTACCATTTTCTCGATCTCTTGAGGATCTACAATCTGATGTTTTGAAAATAAAAGAGAATTATGCATCATTCTTTTTTGTCTCATAGTTGTTGGGATATGCTTGGTTTTTAGAATTCACTAAAATCGTCTTTCATTCAAACTGTTCCAAACACATCTCGACATATCTGGTGCTAGAAAGAGACTAACTAGAAAAAATTAGACATGAGCTAATATCATTGGAGGACATGCAAATCCATAAGATCTAACGACCCTTATGAACCATTTCATGATTGATTACAACCCATCTAAAGTCATTAAATTTAAAAAAAAAAAAAAAATTTAATGACCAGATAGCAAAGACAAATGGTCACAAGCTTCAGAACATTAGATATGAGATAACTTGCCTGAACCAAATCCTTTTCTTTTATCATCCCCTTGACAGTTCCACCCTTGGCCATTATCTCAAACAATATCTGCAGATGTTATGTTGGAATCAATGAACAAACAAAACTTTAACCAAGCTTGGAAACTCTGGTTTATATTTCTTCGCAGTGGAATTAGTATGGTATTATGGATATGAGGATATTCGAAAATTGTGAAAGCAACTTCTCTATCATTAAAAAATTTAAAAGGTCAAATAGTATAAAATGCAATTATCATGGTATGCTAAAATTTGTAAATAGTACTTTTATATCATTTAAAAAAAAAATTAAAGGTGAAATTGCACACCAGTATAGATATAAATAAATAAATAAATAACCTACCTATTTTTCTTAAGCAGCTTCCAGAAACATGCATTCAGTATTCAAAGTTAGAGCACATGCCAACTATATATGTACCTCTTTCCCAATCTTTCCACTGATAGTCTCCTCTTTGATTGCAGAAATGAGCTCACTGAGTTCTTGAGGAGTAAGTTTAATCTCATTGATGGATAACTTTTCATTTTTCAAATATGCAGCTATGTCACCCATCATCCAATTAGTAGCAAGTTTTACATCTGCACCTCTACCAATTGTCGCATCGAAAAACTCTGCAATCTGAAACATTTGTTTATTGAAAGATAATGCTACTACAGAGTATCGAAACATCACATTAATTGTTTTTAAGAGTACTAGAAAAATCTAAAGGAGTTTATTTCTTTGTTTCATGCTTGTTGGTGAGTAGAAAGACTGGGTTGGAGAGAGGCATGCCAAACAAGCACTACTTCGAGCAAGTGTTAGCGCTAATAAAGAATTGGGGAGGAGAATATAGTGATAGAATGTAAGGAAAAGTATAAAAAGATTATATTGTTCTTCTGGTTCACGGCTTCCACAATACATGGGGGCCTATTATTTATAACATTGTATTCTTAAAGTCTAACTATTTCCAATGTTCCACTAACTCTAATAATATAATAATTCATATTTTAATGTTTCTCTAAATCCAATAATATAATAACTCCTATTATAATGTTCATCTAATTCTAATAATACAATACTTCACATAAATAACTATTCCTATTCCAATGGGAGTATCATTAACAGTAAACACAACAAAATTCAGATAATTTTATGCCACTCTTCTATAGAACTTCTAGTTAGTAGTTAGCATGCAAACTAGCATAAAAGGTCAAGTTAATGCGTAGCATTATGCCAATATAAAGACCAAGAATCTAAGCAGTCATGAACAGTACTTACATTGGAGTCGTTAGTCAGAAAAAGAACATCTTGCATGCTTAATCCCATTTTTTCGTACCTCCGCCGTTTCATCTCTGGAAGTTCAGGCAATGAATTGCAAACACTGTCAACATAATCTTGAGTGATAGTAACTCCTGGAAGATCAGGCTCTGGGAAATAACGGTAGTCAGCAAGCCCTTCCTTTTTTCTCATGGTAATTGTCTTCTGAAAGTACGAAAAACATTACCAAATAAGCAAACCGTAACATATTAATTTCATGTTGTGGCAGGACAAAAGTTAACCACTGTATAACCTGAGAACCTTCTTCCCAGAGACGAGTTTCTTGTACAATTTGATCATTCTGGCCTTGGCTATGAAGAAGCACCTGTCTTGAAATCTCAAAATCAATAGCCCTGCTTACCGATGAGAATGAGTTCAAATTCTTAACTTCCACCTGTCCAAGGAATTCCAATTTAAACAAAGTAGCATTCTATCAATTTAAACATCAAGTAAATATATTTATAAGTTAAATCAATAAATCATGAAACATGAGAAATGAATAATATTAAATAAGGATTTAAAGTAAATTACAGAAATACTAGAACTGTGGAAAAATATATTACTAAACAAAAGAAATAGTTTACCTTTGTACCAAATTCTAATTGTCCAATTGGACGAACAGAGATATTGACATCACAACGAAGTGACCCTTCTTGCATATTTCCATTACTCACTCCCAAATATCTTACCAATCGTTGCAACTCTGCAGCATACTCTGCAGCTTCAATTCCAGTTCTCATATCAGGTTCAGAGACAATTTCAAGTAATGGTACCCCTGCTCTATTCAAGTCAACCTGTTATAAAACTTAAAAAAGAAAAAAAGATTAGATCCTGCTCCTATAGAATTCGCAATAAAATAAATGAACAATACTAGTTGGTTGCTAGGTGAGATATCGGCAAAAAGTTACTAGTGTACTTAGTGACATGAAAGTAAACGTTACACACTGAAATGCTCATAATATGATCGAGTTGCAAAAGAAAGTGATTTTCACAATTAGTTTAAACTTCAACAAACAGAAAACTCAACAAATCTAGTCAAATGCTTTAGTCATAATCTCAAATAGGAAAAAAAATATTATGAAATACAAGATTTGTAGATGTAGAGAAGAGATGTAATACTTTCCTGAGAATAACTCCCACCATCAGTATGAAGCAGCTTGCCGGCATCTTCTTCCATGTGAACCCTTGTAATGCCAAATCTCCTATGTCCCCCACCAAACTCAACCGGCAGATCTAGATCAAGATAACCCCCACTTGCAATAGGTATATCAAACTGTGATATTTGGTATCCCTTTGGAAGATCCGGATAAAAGTACTGCTTCCTATCAAACTTTGAGCTCAGAGAAAGCTTACAGTTGAGTGCAAGACCAACTTTAATGGCAGATTCTATAACCTTTGAGTTTAAAACTGGCAATGCCCCAGGCAAACCCATGCAAATGGGGCAAATGTATGTATTTGGGGGAGCCCCGTACGTATACGGGCAGCCACAAAAAACCTTTGTAAGAGTTGAAAGCTGCACATGGGTTTCTATACCAATGATTGATTCATAATCTTTCAAAATGTTATCAAGTGGTTTTGATTGATTTTTTGGCAACCCTTTCAACTTGGTCTGTTGCTTTTCTTGTGTTGTAGTATTGGTTTCTGTTCTTTCCAAAGTACAATACAAAGTGGCATGTTTTCTAGAAAAAAATGGGAATTTGTATTGCCTAAGAGGATAGAATTGTATCCCCCTAAAGAGTGTTACAGACATGTTATAGATCCTTCACTCTAACTTCAAAATCAAGAACAATGAGAATTGCGCCTGCAAATCATCATGCACATTACAAAATAGTGTTAAAAAATCTCAATTAATAAACATAAAATGTTTTCAAACACATAGAAACTTTGATTATAATTGTAAAAACATTAACCAACAAGAATTTAATTTCCTAGGCAAAGACTCACAATCATCAAACTACATGATGTTTGTAGTTTATAAGATGGATACTACCAGAGCTAAATGCAACATACTGTTGATGTAAAAAACTGTCAGAATGCTTTAGAACATTACATATTACATTTTATTTTTGTTAATATAGAATAACATTAATATACGTAAAACCACCTCATTAGACAAAACAAGAAATTAGGCTAAGACAAGTTAACTAATAATATAAAGGTTGACAGAAAACTACCTAAATGTACAAAGCAACAGATTGGGCTGTATTAGATAATGGAAGTTATTTTCTGTCATATAACATGCAAGTTACACTTACTAGTTATGGTTCCTAGCACAAAATCACATGCGCTAGAGAATTACTTGATATATAAGTTTTCAACATGATATAAAAACATGGAAAAAGCACGTAACTTACTTCATCAGTAACTATCTCCTACATTTCTACCAAGTCCTAGATGGCTGAGTTATCCTATAAAGTATCCATGAACATTTCCATCACTTGTTTAACTATATCTTTCGTTATCTTTAAATAACTAGTCTTTCTCCTTTCAAAGACAATGGGTGTGGTGCATCTAAGACATCTAAGGATAACAATGAACTTTTTTTTTTTTTTTGAAAACGATAACAACGAACTTAAAATACTTAATATTAATCTTTGCCATCTAAACGCAATGCAAAATTGCAAACTAAAACCACTTAATGAAAAATGCTTATCCGTGAATCAAGAGACAATTATGAAACAAACGTACTGAATGAAATCCTGTTTAGCGGATGTCTAGTTTTGTAGTTAAAATAATAACAATGAGTACTGAGACTTCAATTTGCATCAATGAGTTCATCTGACTGCATCCTCGTTAAAAGAAGGTGACCACACTTGGAAACAGATAACCGAGATAGTTCAGATTTTACAGCACCATAGCAGGGTTAAAAATATGTATAATTTTCCGGGCTTGCTTCAAAGTATAAAGTTTCAACATCTGAGAACAGTCCTAAAACCTTTATACCCAAACCCTATTTCAGAAATGGCCATAATTTTTAATTGAGAATCCAATCAACATTCAGGAATTAAAACTAGCGTAAAATTACAATTGAAAGCTATGAGAGAGAGATGTGTATAGAGATAGATACCTGGGATAAGAAATGCAATGGCAGCCGTTAAGAGTGATACAGAGTAGGGGTGGCATTTTGGTTTGGTTTGGTTTTTTTCGGGTATTTTTTTATTTTTTATTTTTTAATATGTCAGTTTAAAAATTTTAGTTCAATTGGATTTAAAAGAGTTCGATTCAGGTTTGGATTTGGTTCAAATATGATTTCAGTTCGGTTTAAGAACATCAACATTTTCTAATTCACTTTAACATATAATTATTTATTTATTTTAACTAATAATTT
This sequence comes from Ipomoea nil, assembly GCF_001879475.1. Taxonomy (NCBI): domain Eukaryota; kingdom Viridiplantae; phylum Streptophyta; class Magnoliopsida; order Solanales; family Convolvulaceae; genus Ipomoea; species Ipomoea nil. Next base: position 3,577,855 of record NW_017616910.1, on the reverse strand, counting down.
AAAGTTCATGTTTGGTAAAGAATATGATACTTCTTTCAAAAGGCTGAACCTCAACCCTAAATATGATACTTACCTATTGAATTAGTGGTGTATGTAATTTTTTTTTTTATACCATCTAACTTTTGAAAATAATTTTGACATTATTAATATCATATAGAAATTTATCCTTTTATGTTCAAAGTTTGAAAATATGAAAAGTAAAATATATAATTATTATGATTTTAGCATTCTTCTAATGAAAAACTTAAATATTATTGCATTCATTTAAAATAATTTGTATTAAAAATGGTATAAACAAATTTATAAATACCATAAATATTATTATCTCAAAACAAATTAATTTACGATAAAAACATAATTGAATAAAAATTAACATAAAAAATATTTAAAAAATGATTGAATTAACTTACATTTGTTTTAATGGTACCTGGGTTGGACTTCCATGTGGAAGGTTGTGAGTTTTGAGTCTTAGTGGAGGTGTTATTGTTCTTTGTGTTTCTGTAGGTTGAAAAAGTATATGAAGGAGGCGTTATTGTTCTTTGTGTAGGTTGAGAAAGTATATGAAGGAGGCGTTATTGTTCTTTGTGTTTCTGTAGGTTGAGAAAGTATATGAACAGATACTACAATGTAATAGAGCCAGTAACATTAAAAAAAAAACTTACATTTGTTTTTTCAAAAAAAAAAAAAAAACTTACTTTTGTGGAGATTAAACAAATAAAATTTTATTGGGTGACTCACATTAAAATAGAATGTGATTATTGATGGATCTCAACGCCCATTCTGGAATTGCTGAAAGTCAAGAATTTTTAATCACCGAGTTCTTTGGCTATCTGGTTGTCATATCTTACGTAAAATCAATTGGTGATAACCATTTAACCACTTCGCTCTATGGTAAGCTATAGTGCCACGTTTCGAATTGAGCAGGGGTTGAACTCAACCAATCTGACTGACGCCAACAATTATAAATTATTTTTAACCTACATTTAAATAGGATACATCATCTATGGATCTATCAATTTAAAACAAAGAATAAATAATAGAACTAAAAGAAATAAAATTTTAACAAATTAGTTAAAAACTTATTGAAGCACAAAGCTTGCAATGCTTATCTAAAAAAAAAAAAAAAAAAAAAAAAAAAAAAAAAAAAAACTTGCTATGAACTTACCAAAATGGACCTAGTATTTAAATGTTGACCTAAAGTTATACATTTTGAAAAACATTTCAAAACAAAACTAAGAGTTTTCTGAACATATATTTTCTATTTATGATAACAAATAGAACTTTATAATATCACCAAAGTAAATTATAAATAAAACTCAGATATGAATACAAAATTTTAAAATAAGATTATTTTTGCATGCAAAGAAAAATATAATATAATATTTAACAATATCTATATAATAACAAAAGTATTACATACCAATGCCTCTTTCTATCAATTTAAATATAAATATATTATATTTATATTATTTTTTACACTATTAAATATTGTGATTAGTGTTATAATTATACACATTGATAGTTACAATGGTTATTCATTAATAAAAAATCTTTAAAATTCACTTAAACTACAATTCAAGTTCTTTCAAAAAAAAAAAAAAAAAAAAAAAAGGAATTGTATATACTATATATACTAGTGTAAACTCACATCCATTTTCTAATGTGGGCCGGGATAAAGGATACTTCAAAATCTTCTCAACTTCATTTTTCCCAATTCAAATGGGTGCACTTTGAAAATTAATTTTTCATTCATTCACTATCAATTTTTTGCGTATAATATATTAAATTGGTCATCTCACTTAGGAGAACCCGAATTCACTTTAACTCGGTCCAAATTAAAAGTGAACTACATTAAAAATTATACCACAAAATTGTCACTTTAAATATCATTTTAAGCTAATCTTTTCAACAATACATTCTATTCTTATGAGGGTATTTGGTATACACATTTTATTAGCTAATTTTTGTTTAGAGTTAATTCTAGCAATGGTCTTCCGACTATATTGATTTTCCAAAAGAAGAAATTTCAATTTTGGTCATATGACTATAGGGGCTTTGTTTATTTCAGCACCTGACTTTCAAAAGTGTCAATTTAGTACCTTGACTATGCAATTTTTATCAATTTTGGTCACTCAGGTTAAATTGCCGATCAAATTTTGCCGAAAAAACTTAATCCTTCATTTAGTCTATAATTTGAGGGGCAAAATTGTCTTTTGAATTTTGGTAAAATCGTTTTTTTTTTCGGCGAAATTTGACCGGTAATTTGGTCGGAGTGACCAAAATTGACAAAAATTACATACTCAAGGTACTAAATTGACACTTTTGAAAGTCAGGTGCTAAAATTAACAAAGCCTCTATAGTCATATGACCAAAATTGAAATTTTCTCTTTTCCAAAATTAGTCTTCGACTTTTAATTTGGACACTTTACGTCTCTTGACTTTCAATTTCTTTCCAATTGAGGTCATTTCGTCAAATTACAGTAAATTAGACTTTAAATGAAAGGGTAAAGTAGTCATTTCATCTGCCTAATGTATAATTCTTCGTATTTCTCCCTTGTATGCGTGACTTCGGACATCAGATTCACTTAATTGCTTAATCCCTAAATCCACGTACTCAAAGAACAAAATTCAATTAGAGCTTGGGGTTTCATTAAGGGTAAGGGTCCACGATCCTCCGTGGACCATATCAATTAATTAGGAAATTACGACTGAATTAAATTCTTTTTAACTAATTTTTTAACGGAACTAATTAAATAATTAATCCGAATTTAAAGGGCGTAATACATGGTGTTACACTTTCCACATCGCACTTAAACAAAACAATATCACATATATGTATTTCTATTATGTTATTACTTTATTTTTTGCAAATTATCTATTATAATTTTGCTATAAATACTACATTTATATATGCTATAAACTATTATATATTATATATATATATATATATATATATATATATATATATATGTGTGTGTGTGTGTGTGTGTGTGTGTGTGTGTGTGTGTGTGTGTGTGTGTGTGTCTTAAAATATTGATTATATATACAATTTTGTTATATTATTGCTTTATTTTCTACAAATTGTGTATTATAGTTTTGCTATAAAGTATTATATACAACGTTAAAAGTATTAACGACATGTGCAATTCGGTTATTTTATTAATTTATATCTTACAAATTGTCTATTATATTTTTGCTATAAAACACTACATTTATGATATAAATTAAAGTATTATGTATAAAGTTTATAGTATTGATTATATTTTAAATTTTATTATGACATATTTTTATTAGATCCGACTCGACTAACGAATTAAAATTTGTGAGACGGTCTTACAAGAGATCAATCTCAATATGTAAAATTAATTGACTCAATAGAGAAAAGTAATTAGTAGTGGTACAGCTCACTGTAGTATGAAATTCAATCTATCAAAGATGTTTTATGATGATATTAGTAAGTTTATTTGCTTCATATATGTTGGAGGTTGATAGTCCTGAGTACCATGGTGTGCAGCTCAACAGCAAATCGGCTACTCCACAACTCAACATTGATATTAATTGATTAGCTCATTTAGCTGCTAGTTTGTTTGAAGTAGTACAGCTCACCCTGATATCTCTATATATATTAAAGCAAAATAATAGGAGCAAAAAATTCCCGCCTAAACAATACTACGTCGTTTTGAGGAGTATCAAATATTTATGTCATTTTGCTTAAAAGGACGTGTAACTAGGGCTGTGCATAACCCGTCCAACCTGCCCAACCCGACCGACCCGAACCCGTCATACTGGAATGGATCGGGAACCGAACCCGAATAGCCAAAACCGATCCGAGGCCGAAAACGACGCCGCATTAGTTGGGGCGGGGAGGGGGTTATATTTTCCACCCGAACCCGTCCGATAACCCGAACATTTCTAAGCCTACGTATAACCCTATGTAATACGACGTCGTGTAGCCTAAGTATAAATAGAAGACGAAGCGGAGAAATCGCAAACCCTAGTCTCATTTGCGCAGCTCTTCATTCCCTTCTTCCAGAGAACTCTCTCAGTTCTCTCTTCTCTCTAGTCTCTACCCTAGTTCTCTCAAAGTCTCTTCTCTCAGACAGTCTCTTTGAGTCTCTGAGACGCTGAGAGCCTGAGAGTGTGAGTGTCTGTAGTGTGGAAGCTATTATTCTCCGGTGGAAGCTCTCAAGAGTCAAGCCCCATTCGTTTCCGGTAGCCCTCAAGCCCCAAGCGAGTCTCCGGTGGGAGCGATACTCCGGTGGATTGCAGTTCGCTGGCTAGGAATCGAAGCCCTTTGTTCTCGGGGGTTTATTTTAGAGAAACGAAGTAATCTCTATTCTCTAAACCCTAGTTTTTAAGATTGTTAGTTTGATTGTTTGATTAGGGTTATTCTGATTGTGATTTTTTGATTTGTATGGACTGTGAGGACTGTGATCTGTTGAGAAGTTCCAGATTACTTACTCACTTGTCTCTAATTTAAGATTGATACTTTTATTGTTTGATTAGGGTTATTCTGATTGTGATTCTGTGATTTGTATGGACTGTGAGGACTGTGATCTGTTGAGAAGTTCCAGATTACTTACTCACTTGTCTCTAATTTAAGATTGATACTTTGATTGTTTGATTAGGGTTATTCTGATTGTGATTCTGTGATTTGTATGGACTGTGAGGACTGTGATCTGTTGAGAAGTTCCAGATTACTTACTCACTTGTCTCTAATTTAAGATTGATACTTTGATTGTTTGATTAGGGTTATTCTGATTGTGATTCTGTGATTTGTATGGACTTTGAGGACTGTGATCTGTTGAGAAGTTCCAGATTACTTACTCACTTGTCTCTAATTTAAGATTGCTACTTTGATTGTTTGATTAGGGTTATTCTGATTGTGATTCTGTGATTTGTATGGACTGTGAGGACTGTGATCTGTTGAGAAGTTCCAGATTACTTACTCACTTGTCTCTAATTTAAGATTGTTGGTGGAAGCTTAATCTGTATGTGTGTAACTCACTAACTGAGTTAAAGGCTTAAAGGGGTAATTGTCCCTAATCTGGTGGAAGCCCTAGCCCCTTTGTGTGAAATCCATATATATGATGAGCATTATGAAGTGGCATACATCCACTTAGCTTGAATGCCTGAATATGGATTTCTTTGTAAATTGTAAATTGTAAATTGTATTAAGTTTATGGATATGGGACCCTTAAATTGTTTATGTGCAATTCTGCATACATGATGACATGTGAAATTAACTGAAAGTAAATAAGTAATATGTAAATATGTAATACTTCTATGTATGAGTACTGTATGGTGGAAGCTTTAGTATGATTGGTTGTCTGCTTTATTTGGATACTGATGCCCATCTTTATAGATGGAAAGCATCAGTGCAACTGGACACCCTCCAACCTCAACTGATGAGGAGCATGGAGTAGAAGCTCAAGGTACTGAGAGAAATCCTCAGACAAATCCTATGCCTTCTCCTCCTGTTGTTCCTACAAAGAAGAGGAAAGAGGTGGAGTCTAGATCTATAGTATGGGATCATTTTGAAAAGATCCGTGCTCCACCTGCTGAAGGTGAAATTGAGGGACCAGTAGTTGAGGGAAAATGCCTTTATTGTGCCAAAATCTATAAATGTGAAAGTAAAAAGCATGGCACTTCCTCTTTGAGAAACCATATGAAGGCCTGCCTAAAAAATCCTCATTGTAAGGACACAAGGCAGTCTCTTCTCACCTTTAATGCCTCTGGAACAGAAGCTTCTGAGGGGGTTTTGGGGACTTGGGTTTTCAACCAAGAGGCTATTAGGAGGGCATTGTGTGAGATGATCATTGTTGATGAACTTCCCTTTAGGATTGTTGAGGGAAATAGCTTTAGGAAATTCATTTTAGTTGCTTGTCCTAGGTTTCAAATCCCTTCTAGGTGGACCATTTCTAGAGACATTTATCAGATTTACCTAGATGAGAGAATAACCCTAAAAAAGTTGTTTAAGGTGAGCACCCAAAGGGTCAGCTTGACCACTGATACATGGACCTCTGTCCAAAGGATCAATTACATGTGCATTACTGCACATTTCATTGATGATCAGTGGAAGCTAAACAAAAAGATCATTTCCTTTGTCCCAATTTCTTCTCATAAGGGAGAGTATGTAGCCAAAGCCCTTGAGAGTTTGTCTTCTTGATTGGGGGATTAGAAATGTGTTCACTGTTACTGTTGATAATGCCTCTTCAAATGACACAGCTTTGGGGTTTTTCAAGAACAAACTTCTGTCTTGGGGTGGGTCTTCTGTTAGGGTTCAATATATGCACATGAGGTGCATAGCCCATGTGTTGAACTTAGTGGTCCAGGATGGGTTGAGATATGCAGGTCCTTCTGTTAAGAAAGTTAGAGATGTTGTGAGATGGGTGAGGAGTTCTCCTGCCAGACATAAGAAGTTTAGAGAGATTGCTGTGCTTAATGGGGTGGAAGCCAAATGTGCATTACAACTTGATGTTCCAACAAGATGGAACAGCACATACATGATGCTTAACACTGCCCTTCAATACCAGAGGGCCTTTGAAGCTTATGAGAATGATGCCTCATTGAATGCTGACTTACCTGATTCTATTCCAAACTTTATGGATTGGCTTTCTGTGCAAAGCTTAGTCCATTTCCTGAAAGGCTTCTATGAGATGACTGTGAGAATATCTGGTTCTCTATATGTCACTTCAAATACTTTCTTTTCTGAGATTTCTGACTTAGGTTGCATGCTGGATGACATGGTTAACTCTGTTTCAACCTCTGAAAAGGTAAACTGTAAACTGGTATCATTTATCTGAATGTGTTTGTATGCATCTCTTAATTTTTTCTGTGTTATGTCTGTTTTATAGGATATGGGGTCCCATATGAAACAAAAATTTGAAAAATATTGGGGAGATCCTGAAAAAATGAACTTCTTGATATTCTATGCCAATATTCTGGATCCTAGGGATAAGATTGAGTACATGCCTGTCCAATTTGCTCAGTTGTATGGTGATGAAAAAGGAAAATCATGCTTTGAAAAGGTTCAATCTTCTATTTTTTTGAATGCTACTGACTCTATTACATTGTAGTATCTGTTCAAATATACTTTCTCAACCTAATAAGCACAAAGAGTCAACAACGCCTCCACTGAGGCTCAATCTCATGACTTCCCACATGGGAGAGGTCACTACATGCCATCTGAGCACAAGGTGCTTGGCAGGTTCAATCTTCTATGGTTGTCCTATTTAATGATTATACAGCCACCTACAGTGTGCAGTCTGCATCCCCTACTGTGCAATCTACCCAATCTGAACCAGTCCATTCTCAAACTTCAGTTGGAAAACCTCAGGGTAGAATGAAAAGCCAGCTTAAAAAACAGAGAATGGAGGCTGGTGGAAGCAGTAAAGAAACTGAACTCCAGATTTATCTAAGTGAAAAAATAGTGGAAGATGAAGAAAATGTGGACTTTGATGTTCGAAGATGGTGGAAGGTTAACAGTGATAGATTTCCTATACTCTCTAGAATGGCAAGGGATGTGCTGGCTGTTCCCATTTCAACTGTTGCCTCTGAGAGTGCATTCAGTACTAGTGGTAGGGTATTAGATCCCTTTAGGAGTTCATTAACTCCTAAAATTGTTGAATCCCTAGTATGTGCACAAGATTGGTTGAGGGCACCCAATCATCCAATCTCTGTGGAGGAAAACTTGGATGATGTTGAAAGATTAGAGAAGGGTACTGTTTTTATTTTATATCTTTTGTAGGTTTCTACTTTATAAATTGTTAATTGTTACTTACCTTTTCTAAACTCTTTTTTGTTTTTCCTTTTTGTGCAGAATTGTCCACTGGAGCTGCTGGTTCTTTACCAAGTACTGTTGGAACACTCCCAACAATTGCTGTAATACTTTTATATAACATTGCTTTCTGACTTTCTGTTTAGTTTGATTGATAAATGTGTGGACTCTTTGAGGCAAATCAGGTAAGATTCCAGAACTGCTAATTGCTAAGTGGCTTGGTAACTTTTTTATAAATGTTGCTGCCCTTACTCAGTTACATCTCTGGTATTCTGGAATTCTGGTATATCACTTCCCTTCCTCTCATATTCTCATTTCTATTTAGTTATGGACTTATGGCTATGATGATGCTTCCACCATTTGTCTGAATTAAAAAGAGTTTGGGTGTTTGGTATGTTGTTCTGAGACAAAACTCATGAAGCAATTTGCCCCCAACTCTAAAATGATATGAAAAAAAGCAATCTGAGCCTTTCTTATTAAGTATTATTAGTTCCCTACTTCTCTTTGTCTTTATTGGCTTTAAAGTTTAAAGTCTTTACTGGTTTTGTAATTGAGCAGGAAGATGAGGAATGGATGAATGCTGATTGCTGAAGGCTGATTGGTGACTGCTGACTTGCTGACTTGCTGAGTTGCTGACTGCTGACTTGTTGAGTACTTTAGTAGTTAGTAGTTAGTAGTTAGTAGTTTAGTGTTGTTTGAGTATTGTAGACAAAACTCATTTTGTGGACTTCATTTTTGCTTTTTGAATTTTGAACACAAGTTGGAAACTGCAATATGTAATTATGTATCTAAAATCTAAATGCCTACATAGCTGATAGCTTTGGTAATTTAGATTATGGTTATTAAGTTTGAACATTGTTACAGTTTTTTTTTTTGGTATGTTTTATATTAATCCGAGTTCAAACCGAAATCCGACCCCACCCGACCGTATCCGAACATGGGAAATCATAGGATTTCCCTCTTAATTCGAACGGATTGGGGTAGTTTTTCCCAATCCGAAATCCGAGCGGATGAACGGTTTTCTAAACCGATCCGCCCGAACCCGTCCGATGCACAGCCCTACGTGTAACTCATCGGTTACCAAAAAAATTTAAAGTAAATATTTTGTTTCTATTTATTTTAGATCCAAGATTTTTTTATAAGCCAATCAGATTTAATTTATAAGTTTAAGCCGGTGGTACTCTTCATTTTCCCATATAATATTTATGGTGAAGAGCCGGATTTACTTTTCCAAAGCCATTAATTGAAGACCAATCCATTTTGCCCTTTCGTTAACTAACAATAGGGAAGCAATTCTATCTAAATATCTATATATATACACACTTTCTCTCCAATACAAAGACTATCAAAGTTTCAGTCTTCAATACAAACACTAGGTCATGCAGGGCAGCAGTGATACCAGTCGACGGAAAGTAAAGAGCAGGGCAGCAGTGATACCAGTCTCGACGGAAAGTAAAGAGCAGGGCAGCAGTGATACCAGACTCGCCGGAAAGGAAACAGCGGGGAAAACGTCTGTATGATGAGTGGCCGCCGAAACTTTCATATCCAAAAGAGCCGGCTGCAAAACATCTGTACATTTGGTAACCTCTGAATCCTATTTCAACTTTTTTTGCATAAAGAAAATAATTCTAGAGATTTGAAAATCATACCATTGGAAGAAGGAGTACAATTTGTAAGTATTCTGTTTCTCATTATACACTATCAAAACTTTTGTTTGAACTCAACCGCAAATACCATGTATTTAATAAGCATGTACCTTCCATTTTGAAATATTGTTAAGTATCTCAGTTACACAGATGTTGTTTGCATCCCCAATACTGTGCCCTTCATCTAATTTGTTCAAGGCTGCTACTTGAGAATATTGAGGTACCAAAAAGGAAAAGAGATTATCAACTGGAAACACAAGAAAATCAACAGGTATAACCTCTGTCTAACTTAGATAAATAAATGTTTTATACATTACAAAAAGTATAGAACCTGGAAAATGAACTGATAAAAAGCGTATTTAATATTGGATTTGCAACTAGGGTATTACTTTATTAGTCTAAAACACAAAGGAACTATCTATTATCTTAAACATTTATAATAACTTACCTCTGTAGGAAGCAGACAAATACTATGGTATACTTCCATCTCAGTGATTCTGCATTTTTCTTAGGGAAGTTTAGTACCTGCAAAGCCATTCAACCATCAAAACTGTATTAAAATGCAAAATACTGTAATTTCTAAGATAAATTTGGTCTTTTGTTATGGCAGTTTGAAGATTTTTGGGTTGCTACTAGAATTGTGTTCATAGAAAGTGAGACAGAATGGTATTATGCTTCATGTAGAACTAAGGGGTGATGTAATTCTTAGGTACTGAGTTAAACTGGGATATTGGATTTGAATTTGAATGGTAATGCGCCTTTGTTTATAAATTGCATGAAATCCATGAATCTGAAATTTGTAGCTAAAAAAAAACAAATCTAAATACACAGATTAAGAATAAAATTGAATGTTCTCATCTGAATTGCTTCATGGTGTTGAAAATTAGATAGTTTGCCTATCAACTTTTGATATTAAGTTGTGCAGCAGCTACAATTTGACACAAATTCATATCAATAAAGATTTTCCAGAAGTCCATGAATTCAGAGATTTTAAAATTACAAAGCGCACTTGAGTTTATTCAGAAAGAATTTGAAATATTCTCTGATGTCAAGGTGGATTCTAGAAATAATTTGGTCAAGGAAGGGAGGATGCTACAATTAACAAAGAAGCTTGGTCACAATTTGCAAGAGGAAACACATTGCTCCAAATAGAGGTAAAATCCAAATGCATAACTAATTTGAATACTTTAATTCAACTAATACATGTGTGTTTATGTTAGTGTTCTCTTATCTGTGTGGTGTTAATTTCAATCATTTAAGTCAATTTCATTATTGTTCTCTTATCTGTGTAGTGTTTTTTTTTTCACTTTTTTCTGTAAATATGTGACACATCGACACCAACTATGATCAATCAATAATATGCTAAATAAATTGTACATTGCCAGTAATATACATACCTGGAATTTTATACTCCTTTGAGTCCAATTAGCCCAATTGTATACTCTGTGCCCATCGCCAATTGAAGTCTGAAGTGTACAATTTGTTGCATTTCAGTTGAAAAATTATGAGTATACAATTGGCTCACATATGGATCACACAAAGGTAATCCCGTGCTCTAATTTCTACTGCACCTCTTATATAATGTATAAAATCTCACAGATAACAGTTTTAAATTGTAGCACATATAGAAAGAATTTATCTACCAGTTAAGTCATTAAGCTAACATACAAGTTGAATTCCAGATTATCAATATACAAAATCTATGTCTATCTTCAAGTCAGACAAAAAAATATATAAAAAAACTGTTATCTAACTAAGGTATTTGAGATGCAGTTTACTGAAATTCGGGTTAACAGTTAACTAATGCATACTTTTAACAACATTTAAGGATCTTAAAAAGCAGTATACATAGATCTGGAATGGCCAGACAGTTCAATAGTAACTCTTGGAATGGCAAAGAAAGTGAAAGAGAGTGAATTGGTTTTATTATATTCTCTTTGGTAGTATCTTGACATACATACCTTACATGATATTTGCAAGGCATTTCTTTACTGTTATAAAAATCATAAATGGCCTGCATGGTGGATGCCTATTGATTTGAATTGCTGGACATAAGGACCTATCCTCACAACTTGAGTCTAACAAAACAGAGGAAAATTTGGATTAGGTAACAATTCTAAATGTTTTTTTTTTCTCACTAACAGATTTTGAATTTTGAATTTTGAATTTCTATATATGTGAAGGTGCTGCTGTTGTAAATTAAGCATTGTGGGAACAATGACTCTGAAATCAACATCACAGATCATGAGCATGAGGTTTATATACTTGCACACATATCCTGTTTTCTTATTTATAAATTGAATAAGAATTCAATTTATTTGTTTTATTTACAGGATCCTTTTGGTGATGTAATTCTTAGGCCAGACAGTCTTTTATTTATAAAAGACTTTGAGACTTTAGTTGTTAAGTTGGACAAAATGTAATGCTACTAAGTCTTTCTATGATATGCTTCCTAATGGGGTCAGGTTGTATGTTTTTGTTCTTTATGGTAATTTTGTAAACCTGGCTTGCTTTTTAAGGCTTCTACTATTGTGCTAAACTATCTAAAACCTTGGCCTGCACAAAAACACAACAATTTTATATATAAAAAAAAAAGTTGTAAAACCCAAATTTCGTACAGATTAAAATTTGAATTAACAATTAAAGTGTTATTGTGTGCAAAAGTCTCTATTTTAGTACGAAACTAAACAAACAAAATCTAGAACAAAATACATATTAGGTGAACAATTACAACTACCAACACCGGAACAATTACAACTAAAACTAGGTTTTAGATTAACAAAATTTTTAGTTAATTTCCTGGCAAAATTAGTACACAAACCATCAAATATAGCTATAATGTTCTAACCTAGAAAAATTTTTAACCGAACAGAGACTTAGATGAACAATGAACAAAAAACATACCTTTAGTCGAAGATCTGTACATCTGGAGTCGTAGATTAGCTGATCTACTGTCGTAGGTTAGGGTTTCAACATTAGGCTTGATTTACTCTAAAACAAAAATGGTAAGAGTAATATAGATCGAAAAGAATTCGAAGGAAGATATATGGAGAATAGATTTTCAAACCACAAGAGTTGGATATCTGGCTTCGTAGATTAGGGTTTCAAATAATCTACGTTGCCAGATTCAAGAACGGAATAACAATTCCTCTCAATCGAAACATAGTATCGATGGTTAGAGTCGCAGTCGAAACATCAACGAAGGAGTAGACAGCGATGAGAAGAGATCGGCAGAGAAATAAAATCCAGATATCGGAAATGAACGAAGAAGAAGAAGAAGACAGCGATGCGAAGACAGCGGCGTTCTAGACATTTCAGCTTGATTTGTTTTATCCTTATATATATATATATATATATATATATATATATATATATATATATATATATATATATATATATATATATATATATATATATATTATTTTTGTTGATTAAATGTTTTTTTTTATTAAAATTTATAGATTTAGGTATAGGTACCAATATTGTTAGAATTCTATTTACATTTAATCGTTTTAATATTTTATTATTTTAGATTGAAAATCAATGTATTCAATGTCAGTCAATCAATTTGCATAACTCTTTGGATAAAGAGAATCACATTGATCTTCAATCTAATGACATGTCAACACAAGCTGTATAATTTGAGATTCCTTCACACATTGTAATGACTGGTAAAAAATATTATTTAGTTAGTCATTTTTTTTTGTTAAAACACGACATTACTATTCTATTTTGATTAAATACCAAAGAATAAAATTAAGGTTGTGGGCTAATAGTTGTTTTTCAATATTTTTTCAGGAAATGAAAATTTATAGTCGTTTGGCACTTCTATGTCTATTTTGACATGTAAAAATACAACAATACTAAATAAGAGGCATTTAATTCGACATGTGGGTAGTTCAATGGGTACCCTATCTAACACAGTGAGTAATGGTACTAAAATTTTTTCCTTCTTAAAAGTATTTTTTTTCTTATTTTCAGAAAATTTTAAATATGATGTACAATTTATTTTAAAATTGTTTAGATTTTGTAACAGTTAAATATTATTACATACTTATGGTTTGTCAAATAATATTTGTTTAAATTTTAAATTTTAAAAACTATTGTTTAATAATTGTATAAGGTAATTGTATTAAATTCAGTATTGGCGAACAGAGCAACCTGCAAATAAATAATGTTAATACTCAGACTCATCATCAACCATTTTCAAACCCTTTGTGTAAGACTCGGTTTAGAATGTGGTTAGCTGTTAGAACAGCTTCCCCCCACAACGAATCAGAAGCACATGAACTGATTAGCATGGCGTTAATCATCTCTTTGAGAGTTCTATTTTTCCTTTCTGCTATGCCGTTTTGTTGGGGTGTGTAGGGTGCAGTCACTTCGTGTATAATGCCAGAAGATTCACACAGATCTTTCAAAAAGGTTGATTCATACTCTCCTCCTCCTCCTCTATCGGATCTAAGCCTTTTAATCCTTTTTTCCAACTGATTTTCTACTTCATTTTTAAAAACAACAAACTTTTGTTCGGCTTCACTTTTTGTTCTCAACAAGTATAATTTTGTATAACGAGAAAAGTCATCAATAAATGTTATATAGTAACGCTTACCACCTCGACTTTCAGTGGTTTTAAAGTTTGCTAAATCAATGTGAACCAATTCTAGCAATGATGAAGTACGATGCTTTACAGTTAAAAAAGATGTTCTAGCAAATTTTGCCTCAGCGCATGTTTCACATTGTTCACATGTATCATTAGACAGGTTTGGTCGCATATTCACGTTTTTCAGTCTATTTAAACATTTTGCACCAACATGTCCTAATCTAGCATGCCAAACATTAACTGATATAACAGTATAAACAAAAGAGGCATTCTTATTATCATGAGCAGTCACAGAAGATCCAGATACATCAGAGTGATTGTTAACTATAGAGACATCTAGTACAAAAAGACCTCCACGTAGATATCCCTTCCCAATGAACTTCTCACAACGAGTCATAACCAGACGGTCAAACTCAAAAACCATCTTAATTCCAGCCTTATTTAGAAGGCCTCCGGAAATCAGGTTTCTTCGAAAGGAAGGGACATAAAACACATTTTGCAACAGTAAATGTTTTCCAGAACAAAGCAGTAATTCTACTTTTCCTCTACCACTTACCTCGGAAACGCTGGAGTTTCCCATGAAGACTTGTTCTCCACCAGTGATAGGCTCAAAGGTTTTGAATGAAGCTTTGTTGTTGCAAAAATGCCGTGAAGCTCCAGTGTCCACAACCCATTCGTCTGGATTTTCCACCATGTTGGCTTCAGTTACTACAGCAACTACTAAATCAGCATCTTCTGTGTTCTCCGTCAGATTAGCCTGGTTCTTCGGCCTCTCGTTGTTTGGTTTCTGTCCATTCTGACTCGTAGACCCTTTGCGATGATAGCATTGGGCAGCACGGTGGCCTCGTTTTCCACATACATAGCATTCACCATTATTGTTCCTTTTTTTTTCCAGAATTTTTCCCCCTTTGCCGCGAGTGGAATTGTTATTCTTAAAATTCTTCTTTTGGTTTCTAGAATTGTCACCAGGTTTTGATTTCTCAAAGCCAGAGTTAGTTTCAACAATATTAGCTTTAACATTGTCAGTAAGAGTTACAGACCTTTGAACCAAGCGGTTTTCTTCCTCGATATTCACGCTATTAATTAGTTGTTGCAGTGTGTAGCTCCTTCGATCATGTTTTATTTTATTCTTGAAGCCCACCCAGGAGTCGGGCAGTTTGTCAATCAGAGAGTCACATAGGACTACTTCATTAACTATGCCACCTTCAGCTTTCATGTCACCAACTAAATTTTCAAACTCGTGTACCTGTTCGATTACAGGTTTGGTGTCCACCATTTTAAAGTGTAACCAACGACCCACATCGTATTTGCGTCTCCCCACATCATCAGCCCCATATTTCTCAATCATTAAATCCCAAATTGCCTTTGCAGATTTGTATTCAGAAAACATATCAAACAACGGGTCACTTACACGTTGGAGAATGGTTGTCCGGGCAGTCTTGTTATCTTTCTCGTATTTGATGCGAGCTGCCTCGGCTGCTGATGTATCCTGTGCTGATGGTGACTTTAGATCCTTTGAAGCATCTGTAGACTTCGGGTCTATCTCAGCAGATGAAGTCGTGGTTTGCAGTGCAAGCTGTGTAGCAGGCACATTAAATTTCGCAGGGTCTGCAAAAAGGACATAGTCCACATCCTTTGATTCCAGAAGCATGATTAATTTTGCAGCCCACCTCTTGTAGTTTAAACCACCAGTGAGTGGTTGAATAGGAGTAATGGCAGACACAGTGTTTGGTATTCCTGACATTTGTGACTCGATTTGGTATCTAAATGTTTTTAACTGTTGGGTTTTTTCTGCACTGTGGATGTAAGGTTTGGAACGAAAAAGGGCAAACCAAAGGTTCGGTATCGTGTGTAACACACTACCTTAAAAACATTTACGACCAGAGATTGAGTCGCATGCTTTCGACAGGCACAACAGAATGAACTGGAAAGAAATCGCAGGTAATATATAATACGCAGGTTGACAGAATTTCGAAAGCAGTAGCAGTAATCTCAGTACTGTTTCTTGCGTTTTTCCCCATTCTGATAGCTGGTATTTATACTACACTGCAGCAAAATTGTAGCATCATCCCACCTCTCACTACCCAATTGTAGCTACAAAATAGCAGTAGACCAACTCTGCACACTCCTTCATGGAGTTGTGCGGACAAGGTCATTACATGATCCACAAAAATAGGGTGAAAAATGGTTTTGGAAGCAAAACGTTGACCCCACCTCGCGTCGTGCCCGGACGGGTGGCGGCGGCGGCACGCGCATGGTTTACCTCCTTTCCCTTCTCATAACACTTCAAACTAGTTTAAAAGCCTTGAAGTATATAAGCAAGGAAATAAGAGGCTAAACTTCCAATGTGGGACAACATGGATAGGCTAAAAGAAGCCTTTCCCTTTAAATGCTCCCAACAACTCATACTCCAAGTTGTTTCGCACTTTTGATTAAGTTGAAGACAAAAGACATTTCACACCAAGAAGATGAATATAGACATCGACAAGGAGAGTATACAAAAGGATGTTTTGAGAAGACGAAGATGAAGAAAGAAATTATATGCGCTTTATAAGGTTTGCTTGGTTTTAAAGGTCAACATTAATAAATTTCATATCAACAAATTCATTTTTAATTAAATTCCATGTTAACTATGCGGAATTGCTACAAGGAAAAAACTTGGGAAAAATGCTAAGTGAAGAAATTTAAAGAGTTAATTTCTCAGATTAAATCATATTTTAGATCAAAGTGTTAATTGAACAGTCGTGAATAGATGTGGGTGTATTTGACCCTTCTGCTTAAGGTGTTAGACTTGCTTTGAGATTGATAGTTTTAGGGATTTCTTTGTGCTACTTTGGGTTGTGGGTCACATTTGAGTACCCGGATAATAAAGAAAAGCATAATCAACCTAGACTCTCTTTGCTATCTCCTTAACTAAAGGCAAAGTGTAAGTTGTACAATCCTTCCATCTCAAAACTGAAGAGAGTAGCTAATCTATAAAGCAACTAACCAACACCGTTTTGCTGCTTCACAACAATACAATGGGAATTATTCAAGGCTGCTACTGGACAAAGCATCATCTTTTGGCATTTAACTTTTCTAATAGGATCTTGTTCAACATCTTTGGATTTGCCTTGCCTTTCGATTCCTTCATCACCTTTTCATTTTCATAGAAATTTAGAAAAGCATTAACTTTATTACAGCCTTGCAGGATTGAGAGATGAAAAATTAAAGCAACTGCAAAATAACCATACCTGACCAGCAAAATAGCCTTGAAGTTTAGTTTTACCCCCACGGTATTGCTCTAGTTGCTTTGGATTGTCAGCAATCACTTTATCTACCATTTTCTCGATCTCTTGAGGATCTACAATCTGATGTTTTGAAAATAAAAGAGAATTATGCATCATTCTTTTTTGTCTCATAGTTGTTGGGATATGCTTGGTTTTTAGAATTCACTAAAATCGTCTTTCATTCAAACTGTTCCAAACACATCTCGACATATCTGGTGCTAGAAAGAGACTAACTAGAAAAAATTAGACATGAGCTAATATCATTGGAGGACATGCAAATCCATAAGATCTAGCGACCCTTATGAACCATTTCATGATTGATTACTCAACCCATCTAAAGTCATTAAATTTAAAAAAAAAAAAAAATTTAATGACCAGATAGCAAAGACAAATGGTCACAAGCTTCAGAACATTAGATATGAGATAACTTGCCTGAACCAAATCCTTTTCTTTTATCATCCCCTTGACAATTCCACCCTTGGCCATTATCTCAAACAATATCTGCAGATGTTACGTTGGAATCAATGAACAAACAAAACTTTAACCAAGCTTGGAAACTCTGGTTTATATTTCTTCGCAGTGGAATTAGTATGGTATTATGGATATGAGGATATTCGAAAATTGTGAAAGCAACTTCTCTATCATTAAAAAATTTAAAAGGTCAAATAGTATAAAATGCAAATGTCTGTTATCATGGTATGCTAAAATTTGTAAATAGTACTTTTATATCATTTAAAAAAAAAAATTAAAGGTGAAATTGCACACCAGTATAGATATAAATAAATAAATAAATAACCTACCTATTTTTCTTAATGTTAGAGCACATGCCAACTATATATGTACCTCTTTCCCAATCTTGCCACTGATAGTCTCCCCTTTGATTGCAGAAATGAGCTCACTGAGTTCTTGAGGAGTAAGTTTAATCTCATTGATGGATAACTTTTCATTTTTCAAATATGCAGCTATGTCACCCATCATCCAATTAGTAGCAAGTTTTACATCTGCACCTCTACCAATTGTCGCATCGAAAAACTCTGCAATCTGAAACATTTGTTTATTGAAAGATAATGCTACTACAGAGTATCGAAACATCACATTAATTGTTTTTAAGAGTACTAGAAAAATCTAAAGGAGTTTATTTCTTTGTTTCATGCTTGTTGGTGAGTGGAAAGACTGGGTTGGAGAGAGGCATGCCAATCTATAAAGCATTAAATGTTTATTTAACTAATATGATCCCGACATCCCGTACCAAACAAGCACTACTTCGAGCAAGTGTTAGCGCTAATAAAGAATTGGGGAGGAGAATATAGTGATAGAATGTAAGGAAAAGTATAAAAAGATTATATTGTTCTTCTGGTTCACGGCTTCCACAATACATGGGGGCCTATTATTTATAACATTGTATTCTTAAAGTCTAACTATTTCCAATGTTCCACTAACTCTAATAATATAATAATTCATATTTTAATGTTTCTCTAAATCCAATAATATAATAACTCCTATTATAATGTTCATCTAATTCTAATAATACAATACTTCACATAAATAACTATTCCTATTCCAATGGGAGTATCATTAACAGTAAACACAACAAAATTCAGATAATTTTATGCCACTCTTCTATAGAACTTCTAGTTAGTAGTTAGCATGCAAACTAGCATAAAAGGTCAAGTTAATGCGTAGCATTATGCCAATATAAAGACCAAGAATCTAAGCAGTCATGAACAGTACTTACATTGGAGTCGTTAGTCAGAAAAAGAACATCTTGCATGCTTAATCCCATTTTTTCGTACCTCCGCCGTTTCATCTCTGGAAGTTCAGGCAATGAATTGCAAACACTGTCAACATAATCTTGAGTGATAGTAACTCCTGGAAGATCAGGCTCTGGGAAATAACGGTAGTCAGCAAGCCCTTCCTTTTTTCTCATGGTAATTGTCTTCTGAAAGTACGAAAAGCATTACCAAATAAGCAAACCGTAACATATTAATTTCATGTTGTGGCAGGACAAAAGTTAACCACTGTATAACCTGAGAACCTTCTTCCCAGAGACGAGTTTCTTGTACAATTTGATCATTCTGGCCTTGGCTATGAAGAAGCACCTGTCTTGAAATCTCAAAATCAATAGCCCTACTTACCGATGAGAATGAGTTCAAATTCTTAATTTCCACCTGTCCAAGGAATTCCAATTTAAACAAAGTAGCATTCTATCAATTTAAACATCAAGTAAATATATTTATAAGTTAAATCAATAAATCATGAAACATGAGAAATGAATAATATTAAATAAGGATTTAAAGTAAATTACAGAAATACTAGAACTGTGGAAAAATATATTACTAAACAAAAGAAATAGTTTACCTTTGTACCAAATTCTAATTGTCCAATTGGACGAACAGAGATATTGACATCACAACGAAGTGACCCTTCTTGCATATTTCCATTACTCACTCCCAAATATCTTACCAATCGTTGCAACTCTGCAGCATACTCTGCAGCTTCAATTCCAGTTCTCATATCAGGTTCAGAGACAATTTCAATTAATGGTACCCCTGCTCTATTCAAGTCAACCTGTTATAAAACTTAAAAAAGAAAAAAAGATTAGATCCTGCTCCTATAGAATTCGCAATAAAATAAATGAACAATACTAGTTGGTTGCTAGGTGAGATATCGGCAAAAAGTTACTAGTGTACTTAGTGACATGAAAGTAAACGTTACACACTGAAATGCTCATAATATGATCGAGTTGCAAAAGAAAGTGATTTTCACAATTAGTTTAAACTTCAACAAACAGAAAACTCAACAAATCTAGTCAAATGCTTTAGTCATAATCTCAAATAGGAAAAAAAATATTATGAAATACAAGATTTGTAGATGTAGAGAAGAGATGTAATACTTTCCTGAGAATAACTCCCACCATCAGTATGAAGCAGCTTGCCGGCATCTTCTTCCATGTGAACCCTTGTAATGCCAAATCTCCTATGTCCCCCACCAAACTCAACCGGCAGATCTAGATCAAGATAACCCCCACTTGCAATAGGTATATCAAACTGTGATATTTGGTATCCCTTTGGAAGATCCGGATAAAAGTACTGCTTCCTATCAAACTTTGAGCTCAGAGAAAGCTTACAGTTGAGTGCAAGACCAACTTTAATGGCAGATTCTATAACCTTTGAGTTTAAAACTGGCAATGCCCCAGGCAAACCCATGCAAATGGGGCAAATGTATGTATTTGGGGGAGCCCCGTACGTATACGGGCAGCCACAAAAAGCCTTTGTAAGAGTTGAAAGCTGCACATGGGTTTCTATACCAATGATTGATTCATAATCTTTCAAAATGTTATCAAGTGGTTTTGATTGATTTTTTGGCAACCCTTTCAACTTGGTCTGTTGCTTTTCTTGTGTTGTAGTATTGGTTTCTGTTCTTTCCAAAGTACAATACAAAGTGGCATGTTTTCTAGAAAAATATGGGAATTTGTATTGCCTAAGAGGATAGAATTGTATCCCCCTAAAGAGTGTTACAGACATGTTATAGATCCTTCATTCTAACTTCAAAATCAAGAACAATGAGAATTGCGCCTGCAAATCATCATGCACATTACAAAATAGTGTTAAAAAATCTCAATTAATAAACATAAAATGTTTTCAAACACATAGAAACTTTGATTATAATTGTAAAAACATTAACCAACAAGAATTTAATTTCCTAGGCAAAGACTCACAATCATCAAACTACATGATGTTTGTAGTTTATAAGATGGATACTACCAGAGCTAAATGCAACATACTGTTGATGTAAAAAACTGTCAGAATGCTTTAGAACATTACATATTACATTTTATTTTTGTTAATATAGAATAACATTAATATACGTAAAACCACCTCAATAGACAAAACAAGAAATTAGGCTAAGACAAGTTAACTAATAATATAAAGGTTGACAGAAAACTACCTAAATGTACAAAGCAACAGATTGGGCTGTATTAGATAATGGAAGTTATTTTCTGTCATATAACATGCAAGTTACACTTACTAGTTATGGTTCCTAGCACAAAATCACATGCGCTAGAGAATTACTTGATATATAAGTTTTCAACATGATATAAAAACATGGAAAAAGCACGTAACTTACTTCATCAGTAACTATCTCCTACATTTCTACCAAGTCCTAGATGGCTGAGTTATCCTATAAAGTATCCATGAACATTTCCATCACTTGTTTAACTATATCTTTCGTTATCTTTAAATAACTAGTCTTTCTCCTTTCAAAGACAATGGGTGTGGTGCATCTAAGACATCTAAGGATAACAATGAACTTTTTTTTTTTTTTTGAAAACGATAACAACGAACTTAAAATACTTAATATTAATCTTTGCCATCTAAACGCAATGCAAAATTGCAAACTAAAACCACTTAATGAAAAATGCTTATCCGTGAATCAAGAGACAATTATGAAACAAACGTACTGAATGAAATCCTGTTTAGCGGATGTCTAGTTTTGTAGTTAAAATAATAACAATGAGTACTGAGACTTCAATTTGCATCAATGAGTTCATCTGACTGCATCCTCGTTAAAAGAAGGTGACCACACTTGGAAATAGATAACCGAGATAGTTCAGATTTTACAGCACCATAGCAGGGTTAAAAATATGTATAATTTTCCGGGCTTGCTTCAAAGTATAATGTTTCAACATCTGAGAACAGTCCTAAAACCTTTATACCCAAACCCTATTTCAGAAATGGCCATAATTTTTAATTGAGAATCCAATCAACATTCAGGAACTAAAACTAGCGTAAAATTACAATTGAAAGCTATGAGAGAGAGATGTGTATAGAGATAGATACCTGGGATAAGAAATGCAATGGCAGCCGTTAAGAGTGATACAGAGTAGGGGTGGCATTTTGGTTTGGTTTGGTTTTTTTCGGGTATTTTTTTATTTTTTATTTTTTAATATGCACTGCTGGAAATTAGCATTTTCCGACCTCATTTCCGACCACCCAAAAATTTGGTCGCAAACGGTGATTTTTTTTAATTTTTTCGACGGAGGTTAAAGTGGTCGGAAAGTGATCGAAATTTCTGACCACTAAGTAAAAATGGTCGGAAAATTCTTTGGACAATTTAAATTTTTTGAACTAAATATTTCCGACCA
The DNA here is from genome assembly GCF_001879475.1 of Ipomoea nil. Taxonomy (NCBI): domain Eukaryota; kingdom Viridiplantae; phylum Streptophyta; class Magnoliopsida; order Solanales; family Convolvulaceae; genus Ipomoea; species Ipomoea nil. The sequence goes on along the minus strand of NW_017616910.1, from coordinate 3,555,417 downwards.
CCTTGGTGATCGGTATTACCCCCATACAATACCTATTTTAGTTATTATCCATCGTATCCTATTATCCTAATCCTAATATATAAATATCCATTATATATACAGATAAGTAATACATACCTATACCTATTTTAGTTAGGAATAAGGGTCAAATAGGTCATCGAACTGCACACAATAAAACAATTAGGCCACTGAACTTTAAAAACCAACAATTAGGTCCCTAAACTAATCAAATTCAAACAATTCTTCCAATTTGAAGGTTTCCAACAGGTCAACAGGTCATCCTTTCAAATTAATTATTTTTTAAATTTTAAATTTTAAAAATTAATTATTTAAATTTAAAAAAAAAAAAAAAAAAAAAACTAGTTCCGGCCGGAGACGGTCGTCTCCGGCTGGATTCCAGTTTTTTATTTTTATTTTTTATTTTTTTTAATAATTAATTTTTAAAATTTATTTTTTAAAAAAACAATTAATTTGGGAGATGACCTGTTGGAAACCTTCAAATGAAAAGAATTGTTTGAAATTGATTAGTTTAGGAACCTAATTGTTGGTTTTTTAGGTTCAATGGCCTAATTATTGTATTGTGTGCAGTTCGATGTCCTATTTGACTCTTATTCTTTTTAGTTATTATCCAACCTAATATATAAATATCCATTATATATACAGAGCATATATTTAATATTTTCTTAACCCAATTCATCCCGACAGTTCGACACCTTTGCGCCGCTGAAGCCCTAGATCGTCTACGAATTTGAAGCCCTCGATCGCCTTATCCTCCCTACCTCTTCTCCTCAATCGACTACGCAGCTGCGAACCTTCTCCTTGATCAACGACGTAGCTGTGATATAAACCTTTTCCCCGCTCATCTCCGCCGTCTCAAACACTCGTTGGCATATTGTTCTGCAGAGAAAATTTGTATGAGGAGAGGAATGCAATGAAAGAAAACTTGCTGCATTGATCGTTTCTAAGGTAAACGCTATTATGCCTTCGTTAGTTTCTCATCTATTGTTAGAGTTCAGGGACTTAGGGTTCTTTATTTCTAATTTATTGTTATTACTATCAAGAGCAAATCTCCTGAATTGATTCGAGCTTGGCCTTCAATTTGAATTGGGGAAAATGACTTCTTTTAGATCTATCAGGCATCAGGCAGGTAAGCAGGTTATCTACTATAGTGTATCCAGAAAACAGTATACAGTATGTATGACTTTCTACTTGTATTGATAGTTACATTTACTTTTTTGTATTTACTTTTCTGGAGTGAAATTTATTTTACCAGTTAAGTTGTGTTTGTAGTTTATACTTAAGGAATGGTTTGCACTTGATTAGTCCTTTGGTGTCTACGAAGACTGAAAGAGAAAGAAAATATGAGAGTTTGCTTGACATGGAATACCTTTTCTGCTTCTCTTTTTTAGTAAACAAGCAAAGATGGTTAAAGGTTTTCCATGGATATATAAACACTCAAATGTTACTGGTTTTCCACACATAACATTTAAATTAATTAACTACCTTGAGTAATCACTTTGCATCTCATTCTTATATGTTTGATGAGAAAATCAACTTCCACAAGTTCTGCTTGTTTACTGAAACCAATTTGACATAGCATCACTGCACTGTGATTATTTCAATTTTTACTATTTTACATCATTACCTTACATTCTATTTACTACTGCATACACGTGCTTCAAGGGAGAACTTTGAGAAGGGAATTCAAAAAATTATATCGGAGGTATGTAATGTAATTTTCACATTTTTCATTACATAGTATTAAATTACCAACTTTGCATTGAGCCGGATGGTTTTGAACTTTCTGATTGTTATTCTTTCATAAGCATTAAGCAGAGCTTTATAATAGCATCAAATATAATCTTATGTTGAAAACTTAAAGGGTGGTTTACACACACACCCCTATCTTCAAGGTTATCCACCATTATTTTTGTCTTTCTGAAGAATGAATGATATTGTCTTGGAATAACTAGATCACATCTTAAGACAACCAGGCATATAGCAGCAATTGGTTTCTTATATGCTCTGTTTCTTTGACTCTTGTTTTTTCTATAAAATTTTACTAATAGATTTAATTTTCAGGGAGGCAAGATCCTGACAGGAGGTTCAGTTATACCATCTGAAGGGAACTTTGTGCAGCCAACAATAGTAGAAATATCTCCAAGTGCTAATGTCGTGAATGAAGAGTTCTTTGGCCCAGTTCTATATGTTATGAAATTTAAGGTAGCTACTTTTTTATGCAAATTTATGGTTTTCATTGATTAGAAATTGTTGTGTTGTGTAACATGGACAAACATTGTTCAATTAATGTCTCACTTGTGAGTACCCACTCTTCTTGCAGACATTTAAGGATGCTGTTGAAATAAACAACTCTGTGCCTCAGGGTTTGAGTAGTTCAATCTTCACCAAGAAACCTGAATATATATTCAAGTGGATTGGGTTAGTATTTCAACAGTTTATTTTCTCATTTAATGAAATTCAAAGATTATATGTTGTGGTGTTAGATACAGATGATTTAATTTGATTATTGGGATTATAAATTAAATATATCTTTTACATATTTGGCAAAAATAATAGATTGCATGCCTTTTTTTTTGCATATATTTTTCAATATTAGATCTTATTTTAGATTTCTTTTTTCAATTATGATCCTGCATCTGTTGACAATTTTTGTTTTGATGGCAGTCCTTTAGGAAGTGATTGTGGTATTGTTAATGTGAACATACCAACAAATGGAGCTGAGATAGGTGGTGCTTTTGGAGGAGAAAAAGCTACTAGAGGTGGTCGTTTCACTACAGAGGGATTCTCTGTGGTGAAATGAATTTGGTCAGGTAATATGAGTTAAGCTGTATATGCTCACCTTTATTTGCATATATGGATACAATGGTTACCATTTTTAGGCTTGCAGGATAAGCTGATGACAGTTCCATCAGAGGCCTCAAGTGGTGACTCCTCAACAAGTTGGCTTTTTAAAAATAAAGAACATGGCAAAGCCTTCTCCCTGCATTTTAGGGTATGATCCTACAATGGGATGTCGATAATGGACTTGCACAAATTGACAAGTACTTCCACAGTACTGACAATAATGTAATTGCGGTCGCTCTATTGGCAGTTGGGGTAGTAAAATGTTCTGTCAAGAATGAGTGTGATCCTGTAAGTCCTTTATGTATTTTCGTATTACTGGACTTGTTTTGTTCTTATAAATATATACTATGATCTCATATTGTTTTGCATCACAGGCATTAGCACTCCTCATAGAGTATATAGACAGAGATGATGCTTCGATTAGAATTGGTGTAATAATGGGTCTTCGACTTGCATATGCAGGTTCTCAGAATGAGGAGGTGTGATTCTGTGCATGTATTGTTGTTGTTCATCTATTGATGTCATTGCATTTACTGCAGTCTCATTGGGATTGGTGTTCGTGGGTTCATGCAATAAAGATATTGCCCATGCAATTATTTTTGCATTGATGGATCGAAGTGAGTCAGAGCTGGGAGAACCTCTTGCCCGTTTCTTCGCTCTTGGTCTTGGACTTCTTTTTCTTGGTTGGGTTTTTAAATATTTTAGCTTAATAATAATCCAGAATATATTCCTTAATTTGCATTAGTATCATAATTTTTGTCTTTTCTTTCTAGATTAGATTGACTTGTGTTAAATTTTTTTAACTGTATATTCATGAATGGATTCTTTTGAAGTGTATATGTTTTTTTAGCAAATATCTTACCAGCTTGCAACAATATATATATATATATATATATATATATATATATATATATATATATATTCATTTCATTACAGAGGGATCCTCTGTAGTGAAATGAATTTAATTTTTTTTATTGACTGTGTCCAGTTTTCCGACCACTGCAGTGGCCGAATTTCTGACCACCGGTGGTCGGAAAATCTGGACCCCAATCAGTTGGCCATTTTTTTCGACAGACTTAGAAAAGTGGTCGCTATTTCAGACAAATCTCTCTGGTTGTCGGAAATAGTGAGAGGGATTTTTCCGGACACCTAAATTGGTCGGAAAAGAGGTCGGAATAGGTGTTTCCGACCTAATGAAGGCCATTTCCGACCACTTTTTGGTGGTCGGAAAATGGCAAATTTCCAGCAGTGATGTCAGTTTAAAAATTTTAGTTCAGTTGGATTTAAAAGAGTTCGATTTAGGTTTGGATTTGGTTCAAATCTGATTTCAGTTCGGTTTAAGAACATCAACATTTTCTAATTCACTTTAACATATAATTATTTATTTATTTTAACTAATAATTTAAATTTCATGTTTGGTAAAGAATATGATACTTCTTTCAAAAGGCTGAACCTTAACCCTAAATATGATACTTACCTATTGAATTAGTGGTGTATGTAATTTTTTTTTATACCATCTAACTTTTGAAAATAATTTTGACATTATTAATATCATATAGAAATTTATCCTTTTATGTTCAAAGTTTGAAAATATGAAAAGTAAAATATATAATTATTATGATTTTAGCATTCTTCTAATGAAAAACTTAAATATTATTGCATTCATTTAAAATAATTTGTATTAAAAATGGTATAAACAAATTTATAAATACGATAAATATTATTATCTCAAAACAAATTAATTTACGATAAAAACATAATTGAATAAAAATTAACATAAAAAATATTTAAAAAATGATTGAATTAACTTACATTTGTTTTAATGGTACCTGGGTTGGACTTCCATTTGGAAGGTTGTGAGTTCGAGTCTTAGTGGAGGCGTTATTGTTCTTTGTGTTTCTGTAGGTTGAAAAAGTATATGAAGGAGGCGTTATTGTTCTTTGTGTAGGTTGAGAAAGTATATGAAGGAGGCGTTATTGTTCTTTGTGTTTCTGTAGGTTGAGAAAGTATATGAACAGATACTACAATGTAATAGAGCCAGTAACATTAAAAAAAAAAAAACTTACATTTGTTTTTTCAAAAAAAAAAAAAAAAAAAACTTACATTTTTGGAGATTAAACAAATAAAATTTTATTGGGTGACTCACATTCAAATAGAATGTGATTATTGATGGATCTCAACGCCCATTCTGGAATTGCTGAAAGTCAAGAATTTTTAATCACCGAGTTCTTTGGCTATCTGGTTGTCATATCTTACGTAAAATCAATTGGTGATAACCATTTAACCATTTCGCTCTATGGTAAGCTATAGTGCCACGTTTCGAATTGAGCAGGGGTTGAACTCAACCAATCTGACTGACGCCAACAATTATAAATTATTTTTAACCTACATTTAAATAGGATACATCATCTCTGGATCTATCAATTTAAAACAAAGAATAAATAATAGAACTAAAAGAAATAAAATTTTAACAAATTAGTTAAAAACTTATTGAAGCACAAAGCTTGCAATGCTTATCTAAAAAAAAAAAAAAACTTGCTATGAACTTACCAAAATGGACCTAGTATTTAAATGTTGACCTAAAGTTATACATTTTGAAAAACATTTCAAAACAAAACTAAGAGTTTTCTGAACATATATTTTCTATTTATGATAACAAATAGAACTTTATAATATCACCAAATTAAATTATAAATAAAACTCAGATATCAATACAAAATTTTAAAATAAGATTATTTTTGCATGCAAAGAAAAATATAATATAATATTTAACTATATCTATATAATAACAAAAGTATTACATACCAATGCCTCTTTCTATCAATTTAAATATAAATATATTATATTTATATTATTTTTTACACTATTAAATATTGTGATTAGTGTTATAATTATACACATTGATAGTTACAATGGTTATTCATTAATAAAAAATCTTTAAAATTCACTTAAACTACAATTCAAGTTCTTTCAAAAAAAAAAAAAAAAAAAAAAAAAAGGAATTGTATATACTATATATACTAGTGTAAACTCACATCCATTTTCTAATGTGGGCCGGGATAAAGGATACTTCAAAATCTTCTCAACTTCATTTTTCCCAATTCAAATGGGTGCACTTTGAAAATTAATTTTTCATTCATTCACTATCAATTTTTTGCGTATAATATATTAAATTGGTCATCTCACTTAGGAGAACCCGAATTCACTTTAACTCGGTCCAAATTAAAAGTGAACTACATTAAAAATTATACCACAAAATTGTCACTTTAAATATCATTTTAAGCTAATCTTTTCAACAATACATTCTATTCTTATGAGGGTATTTGGTATACACATTTTATTAGCTAATTTTTGTTTAGAGTTAATTCTAGCAATGGTCTTCCGACTATATTGATTTTCCAAAATTAGTCTTCGACTTTTAATTTGGACACTTTACGTCTCTTGACTTTCAATTTCTTTCCAATTGAGGTCATTTCGTCAAATTACAGTAAATTAGACTTTAAATGAAAGGGTAAAGTAGTCATTTCATCTGCCTAATGTATAATTCTTCGTATTTCTCCCTTGTATGCGTGACTTCGGACATCAGATTCACTTAATTGCTTAATCCCTAAATCCACGTACTCAAAGAACAAAATTCCATTAGAGCCTGGGGTTTCATTAAGGGTAAGGGTCCACGATCCTCCGTGGACCATATCAATTAATTAGGAAATTACGACTGAATTAAATTCTTTTTAACTAATTTTTTAACGGAACTAATTAAATAATTAATCCGAATTTAAAGGGCGTAATACATGGTGTTACACTTTCCACATCCCACTTAAACAAAACAATATCACATATATGTATTTCTATTATGTTATTACTTTATTTTTTACAAATTATCTATTATAATTTTGCTATAAATACTACATTTATATATGCTATAAACTATTATATATATATATATATATATATATATATATATATATATATATATATGTCTTAAAATATTGATTATATATACAATTTTGTTATATTATTGCTTTATTTTCTACAAATTGTGTATTATAGTTTTGCTATAAAGTATTACATTTATGCTATAAAGTATTATATACAACGTTAAAAGTATTAACGACATGTGCAATTCGGTTATTTTATTAATTTATATCTTACAAATTGTCTATTATATTTTTGCTATAAAACACTACATTTATGATATAAATTAAAGTATTATGTATAAAGTTTATAGTATTGATTATATTTTAAATTTTATTATGACATATTTTTATTAGATCCGACTCGACTAACGAATTAAAATTTGTGAGACGGTCTTACAAGAGATCAATCTCAATATGTAAAATTAATTGACTCAATAGAGAAAAGTAATTAGTAGTGGTACGGCTCACTGTAGTATGAAATTCAATCTATCAAAGATGTTTTATGATGATATTAGTAAGTTTATTTGCTTCATATATGTTGGAGGTTGATAGTCCTGAGCACCATGGTGTGCAGCTCAACAGCAAATCGGCTACTCCACAACTCAACATTGATATTAATTGATTAGCTCATTTAGCTGCTAGTTTGTTTGAAGTAGTACAGCTCACCCTGATATCTCTATATATATTAAAATAAAATAATAGGAGCAAAAAATTCCCGCCTAAACAATACTACGTCGTTTTGAGGAGTATCAAATATTTATGTCACTTTGCTTAAAAGGACGTGTAACTCATCGGTTACCAAAAAAATTTAAAGTAAATATTTTGTTTCTATTTATTTTAGACCCAAGATTTTTTTATAAGCCAATCAGATTTAATTTATAAGTTTAAGCCGGTGGTACTCTTCATTTTCCCATATAATATTTATGGTGAAGAGCCGGATTTACTTTTCCAAAGCCATTAATTGAAGACCAATCGATTTTGCCCTTTCGTTAACTAACAATAGGGAAGCAATTCTATCTAAATATCTATATATATACACACTTTCTCTCCAATACAAAGACTATCAAAGTTTCAGTCTTCAATACAAACACTAGGTCATGCAGGGCAGCAGTGATACCAGTCGACGGAAAGTAAAGAGCAGGGCAGCAGTGATACCAGTCTCGACGGAAAGTAAAGAGCAGGGCAGCAGTGATACCAGACTCGCCGGAAAGGAAACAGCGGGGAAAACGTCTGTATGATGAGTGGCCGCCGAAACTTTCATATCCAAAAGAGCCGGCTGCAAAACATCTGTACATTTGGTAACCTCTGAATCCTATTTCAACTTTTTTTGCATAAAGAAAATAATTCTAGAGATTTGAAAATCATACCATTGGAAGAAGGAGTACAATTTGTAAGTATTCTGTTTCTCATTATACACTATCAAAACTTTTGTTTGAACTCAACCGCAAATACCATGTATTTAATAAGCATGTACCTTCCATTTTGAAATATTGTTAAGTATCTCAGTTACACAGATGTTGTTTGCATCCCCAATACTGTGCCCTTCATCTAATTTGTTCAAGGCTGCTACTTGAGAATATTGAGGTACCAAAAAGGAAAAGAGATTATCAACTGGAAACACAAGAAAATCAACAGGTATAACCTCTGTCTAACTTAGATAAATAAATGTTTTATACATTACAAAAAGTATAGAACCTGGAAAATGAACTGATAAAAAGCGTATTTAATATTGGATTTGCAACTAGGGTATTACTTTATTAGTCTAAAACACAAAGGAACTATCTATTATCTTAACATTTATAATAACTTACCTCTGTAGGAAGCAGACAAATACTATGGTATACTTCCATCTCAGTGATTCTGCATTTTTCTTAGGGAAGTTTAGTACCTGCAAAGCCATTCAACCATCAAAACTGTATTAAAATGCAAAATACTGTAATTTCTAAGATAAATTTGGTCTTTTGTTATGGCAGTTTGAAGATTTTTGGGTTGCTACTAGAATTGTGTTCATAGAAAGTGAGACAGAATGGTATTATGCTTCATGTAGAACTAAGGGGTGATGTAATTCTTAGGTACTGAGTTAAACTGGGATATTGGATTTGAATTTGAATGGTAATGCGCCTTTGTTTATAAATTGCATGAAATCCATGAATCTGAAATTTGTAGCTAAAAAAAAACAAATCTAAATACACAGATTAAGAATAAAATTGAATGTTCTCATCTGAATTGCTTCATGGTGTTGAAAATTAGATAGTTTGCCTATCAACTTTTGATATTAAGTTGTGCAGCAGCTACAATTTGACACAAATTCATATCAATAAAGATTTTCCAGAAGTCCATGAATTCAGAGATTTTAAAATTACAAAGCGCACTTGAGTTTATTCAGAAAGAATTTGAAATATTCTCTGATGTCAAGGTGGATTCTAGAAATAATTTGGTCAAGGAAGGGAGGATGCTACAATTAACAAAGAAGCTTGGTCACAATTTGCAAGAGGAAACACATTGCTCCAAATAGAGGTAAAATCCAAATGCATAACTAATTTGAATACTTTAATTCAACTAATACATGTGTGTTTATGTTAGTGTTCTCTTATCTGTGTGGTGTTAATTTCAATCATTTAAGTCAATTTCATTATTGTTCTCTTATCTGTGTAGTGTTTTTTTTTTTCACTTTTTTCTGTAAATATGTGACACATCGACACCAACTATGATCAATCAATAATATGCTAAATAAATTGTACATTGCCAGTAATATACATACCTGGAATTTTATACTCCTTTGAGTCCAATTAGCCCAATTGTATACTCTGTGCCCATCGCCAATTGAAGTCTGAAGTGTACAATTTGTTGCATTTCAGTTGAAAAATTATGAGTATACAATTGGCTCACATATGGATCACACAAAGGTAATCCCGTGCTCTAATTTCTACTGCACCTCTTATATAATGTATAAAATCTCACAGATAACAGTTTTAAATTGTAGCACATATAGAAAGAATTTATCTGCCGGTTAAGTCATTAAGCTAACATACAAGTTGAATTCCAGATTATCAATATACAAAATCTATGTCTATCTTCAAGTCAGACAAAAAAATATATAAAAAAACCGTTATCTAACTAAGGTATTTGAGATGCAGTTTACTGAAATTCGGGTTAACAGTTAACTAATGCATACTTTTAACAACATTTAAGGATCTTAAAAAGCAGTATACATAGATCTGGAATGGCCAGATAGTTCAATAGCAACTCTTGGAATGACAAAGAAAGTGAAAGAGAGTGAATTGGTTTTATTATATTCTCTTTGGTAGTATCTTGACATACATACCTTACATGATATTTGCAAGGCATTTCTTTACTGTTATAAAAATCATAAATGGCCTGCATGGTGGATGCCTATTGATTTGAATTGCTGGACATAAGGACCTATCCTCACAACTTGAGTCTAACAAAACAGAGGAAAATTTGGATTAGGTACTTCAAAATCAAAGTATTCACTTTGCTGTACTTATGGAAAAATAAAGTTGCCTCCTAAAGTCACTCTTCCGGTTGCTATATTTGATTTATTTTTTAAGAACGATGACAAAAGTATGCATTTTTTTTGCAAAATATTAGGACCTACAACAATATGTTTTGCTTCACTTTAATGGGTGGAGAAATTGATAGGACTATTAACAATGGTAGTGCCCCACCAGTTTTTCGGTTACACGAACAAAATTTTCACCTATTGGGAAGTCTACTACCAAAATAAGGATGGCGGCCGAAGTTTGCTCAATTATACATTTATGACACGCAACATGAAATCACAAACTGTTTTCATGCAATAAGGTACTTGAGCAAGAGTAATACTAATATTCAGTTATTAATACTATTTTTTACACGTTGCAATTATAATATATATTGATTTATTTAACTATTATAATATAGCAGAATTAAGGTGAACATTTTTTCCCTCCATTTGGTACATTTGAGAGTTATGAAATATCAATGGTTTAGGGACTTCATAATCATCACAAATCAATATATATATATATATATATATATATATATATATATATATATATATATATATATATATAATCGCACTTAGGTGCGAATGCTTCGTCCAGGAGCGAAATAAGAATGGATTTTGTCCATCCACGTGTCCAGATCTAATGGATGAGAAACACTTATTTTTTAAAAAAAGTGCCGTGGCATTTTCGTAAATAATTGAACATCGAAGTGCAAGTAAAATGTATTACAAGTGCATGTAAAATGTATTATAGGTGCAAGTAAAAATTTACACTGAGCATCAATACTAAGTGCACCTATAGTTATAAGTAGTCGCACCTATATTTCTAAGTAGTTGCACACATAATTATAAGTAGTTGCACCAACATTCACCTAGGTGCATGAATGTTCGCGGTGGTTTTCAGGGGTATTACTACCCGCTGAACTCAGATCAATGTATGTTAACAAGGCAAAATTACATGCACTTATAGGTGAAAGTAGGTGCACCTATAGTTATAAATAGTTGCACCTATAGTTAAAAATAGTTGCACATATAGTTATAAGCACACCCGGGTGCATGAATGTTTGCGGGAAGTGAATGCTAACAAGACAAAATTACATGTACTTGTAGGTGAAGTAGGTGCACTTGTAAGTGACTTTACTTGCACTTCGATGTTCAATTATTTATAAAAATGCCACCGCATTTTTTAAAAGCTATTAGATCTGGACACGTGTCGCGCGCTGATTCGTTCGCATATTCTTTCCTGGACACTTATTCGCAGCCGAGTGCATCCATATATATATATATAATATTGGTCAAAACAAAACTATAGTATTTGCATATTATTATAGTATTTTTTATTTATTAGGGGGCTTTGGGAATTAATCTTAATTTTTTCTCAAAATGTATATGTGTTGTTTTAGTTTTTAGCAGTTCAGAGCAAATTGATGAGTTATCAAATAGTATTTGTGGTGTTTTGATTAAAGAAAAATGTTAAAATGGCGAATTTGTTAAAATTTTGGGAAATTTGTCAATAATCAAACAAGGTAATTTTTCAATAATTATTATGGCAATTAACAAATTAATTGTACAGATATTAAAGTTCGTTTGGAAAGTAGGAAAATGATTTCTGAAAAATGACTTATTTTTCAGAAAACATTTTTCTTTTCAATGTTTTGCTGCACATCAGAAAATTGTCTTTGTGTATTTGATTCATATTTCAAAAAATGTATTTATATATTTGGAAAATTGTCTTTGTGTGTATTTGAATTGAGTCATTTTTCAGAAAATGTCTTTGTGTATTTGGTTCATTTTTCAGAAAATAAACAGAAAATGAGTAAAATTGTATACTTAAACATTTCAATTGTTATATATCCAAACAAAAAAAAAATTATTGTTTTGTTTATAATATAACAATTTTTATTTTAAATTCCATGCAACATAAATTTTGGCTGTATGGTGGGTGGTGGTGGGCGGCGGTGGGTGATTGGCTTCTCCACTGCTGCAAACGGAAAATGACTTCCTCCAAAAAAAAAAAAGGAAAGTCATTTTCTATAAAATTCCCCTCTCAAACCAAACACTGAACAGCTAGAAAATGATTCCTGGAAACAATTTTTGAGTTTCCAAACACACCTTTAATATAATTGACTAATAATTATTATGATAACTAAGCTAATAATATATTTATACTTATTATTAAAACAAATTCTTTCTTTCATTCTTGCCCAAACACTGCTTCCCAAACAATAAAAAACAAAGAAAAATGAAAAAGGAAACGGAATTAACTTAATAATAATTATAATAATAATAATAAATAAATAAATAATCTATATCTATATCTATACTATAATTAAAAACAAAATCATATTTACTTGATTTTTCGCCCAAACAATAGTAAATACTAAAGGTAAATTAAAAAAGGAGCGTAAACTAAAAAAGGAATAGAAATACATCACAATAATATTCTACATAATCAATTAAATCTCACTCGACATCATGTCCAGTCGCCAGGAAGCCTCTGGCAGTGCGACTCACTTGTCCGGTGAGGAGGGCTCGTCCAGGAAAGTCATCTCATCCGATGAACCAGCAGGAGATGGGCAGACCGAGTCCCAGAAGGCCGGCATTAGGGGCGGAACCACAGGTGCTTCGTCGTCCGGATATAGCTCGAGATAGCGGGCAAAGTCAGCATCCGACATTAGATCAGTGGCTGGCATGTCGAGGTCATCCAGGGGGATGGTAAAGATCATTTTGAAGGCCAGTTGTTCTGGGACTGCCACTTCGACGAAAGTCCCGTCCTTGGCCGTGACACGGACTTTGGTTTGGGGCAAAGGATCAATCAGGGAAGAGGAATCCACGACCGGCGGCGGGGCCTCTGTCACCATCCGCGAGTCAGAAGAGGTGGAGCCTGAGTTATGCCTTCGAGAGGAAGGTCTATGAGCTTTTTTCTTTCCCTTTTCCAACCTCGGTCGCTTGGAAGGAGGAGGGCGAGACGGTGACCCAAAATCTATCTTCATTCCTTTTATAGGAGAACGACCCATGTTGGCAAGAAGGATGAAGAAATGCCAAAGGCAAAAGCGCTATTTATAAGTCCAAGGGGTAGAGGAAAGAGTCAAAACGGATCCGGCGAATTAGGGAAATCACGCAAGATCCGGTTGTGATCCAGCCATTGAAGGGAGAATATTAGGGAGAGATCCCAGTGATTTGCAGTAATGAGGCGGTTACTTTTCAACATTCGAGTAGGAGAAAGGACTCAATATTGAAAAGTGAGGGACTAGTTGATGGGGTACGGACCCCGGGGCCCCAAACCTGGGAAGAAGAGGAGAAGCCCTAAAGTAAGAGCGACCCGAAGAGAAGAAGGGGCCAAACCCAGAAGAGGGAATACCCAAGAAGAACATGGATCGAACTAAGAAGTCGCCTCGACCCTGAGGTCGGTGCGAGTACTCGATCAGCGCGAGTGTTAAGATACGGCAAATTATTGTATGGACCATGGTTCACACAACGTTATGTGAACCATAATAAAAAGTACATTTTTAATATACTAAATATACATTATTTTTTTACTGAATGTACATTATACAATATAATGTACACTCAAAACAAAAATAATGTACACCTCCTGAATACAATATACATTATTTTTGTATTGAATGTACATTATATTTGTACTGAATGTACATTATTTTACAAAAGACAAAATATGGTCCACACAATAATGATTGTTAAGATACCGTTGAAGCATTTAAGAGGCAGCTTTGAAGGCACAGGCAAAAAGCCGTTCGGAGGCCCAGTAACGGCCGCCCAACGGACTTAAGAGTTAAAAGAGAGTTAATGTGCCAATTTATGGCCTTAAATGTATGCTTTGGTGGATTCCAAAGAGACCCACTATAAAAGGGCTCCTCAGAAACTATAAAAAAGGGGGGCCAGTCCATGCCAAAAAGAATAAATACACATATTCAAGAGAACCATTATTCCCTTCTATTTTTGAAAGGTGAATCCACCAACTAAGGTTGTGTTGGACCCCCCTGGGCCCAAAAACCCTAAAACCAACAGGAAGAAATTGCAATTTCCTAATTTTCATTGAATTAAAATCCCATTTACCCACCTGGGATTTTAATTCCCGGGATTTTGGGATGAAAAAAAGCTAGTGATGAGACAAAATTACCATTTTTTAAACATAAAATTAATACCACAACAACAATGGATATTTTGGACTTTATACTACTTATTCCCTTTCAATTTTCATGTATACCAAACATTTGAGTTGAAATTCCTAGTAATTCTATTCCGGTATACCAAACACTGGAATTTAAATTCAACTTTATTTCCAGTAATTCATTTCCCATGAAATTGCAATTCATTTATCATGTAATTTTCCGTTCCAACCAAATGCCCTATTAATAGGTCAATTGTTAATATTCACTATTTAAATTATGTACTTTGTGACCTGAGTCTAACTTGCAAGATGGACCCGAATCCGCATAATAATTTGCTCCACGACAAATATCTATCTCATACTCATAAAATCCACTATATACACAAAATTGTGTGCCTAGACTAAAAGTCAAACCAATTAATTAATCGTAAACCCCTCCCTATGGAATCCGATCCCTTCCCCTATGCCCGACTCTTCCAATTCACCATTCAATCCATCCCAGCAACCTAGTAAGTATACATACACAAACTCTCATGGAAAAAATTCCTATTTTTTGGATATTTAATTTCATCATTTTTCGCAAAAATGCCCGGCCCTTAGAGCAACTTTAGCTCAAGCTCGAATTGCCCACGCCGTGTTATTGACCGCCACCCACACAAACGACGTTCAAACACGGCTGAGCGCTGCCATTGCTAACCATGAGTCCTGCCAAAATAGGTTCACCGATATGATTTCCAGTTATCACAATACTCGCACGCATTATTTCCAATTACACTCTAAGTCACTTCTCCAAGCACCTCAAGAACTCGCTTGCCATAAACAAGGCAGCTAATTCTGAGCAGTAGGGAGGCCGGCGATTACTGGCTGACGGCGGCGGCGATGGGGTATTTCCAGCATGGGTTCCGGCGTCCGATAGGAAGCTCCTTGAATCCAAGGCGGCTGCAACCATCACGAAAGCAAACATCGAGGTGGCTAAAGATGGGTCGGGCCAATATAATTAAGACCATTCATCAAGCTATGTCTGCGGCGGTGAAGCTAAGTAGAGGCGTCAAGAGATTTGTGATATACGTGAAAAGGGGTGTTTATAAGGAAAATGTGGAGATGAAGAAATCGATGAAGAACATCATATTCATTGGAGATGGGATTGATGCTACCATTATTACTGGTAGCAAAAACGTCCAAGATGGCTCCGCCACTTTTGTAATTAAGTTTTACAATATAATCTCTTTTTCTTATGTATACTCGTTGCACTGCACTTGCACATGCATGCATTTGTTGAACCAATATGTGATAAATTAACAAGTAAATTTTAATATGCCTTGATAAATAATTTAATAACTGCTGTTATATTGTAAATTTCAATCAGTAATTATATTTTAATTAAAAATTTTCTAAAAGTCAATTAAATAATTAATAATATATATATATATATATATATATATATATATATATATATATATATATATATATATATGATCGCACTCCTGTGCGAATAGGCACCTAGGAGAGAAATGTGAATGCATGCCAGCCATTCACGTGCCCAGATCAACGAATCAGATGTAATTTAAAAAATAAAACGACAAGGTGACATTTTTTTGTAAATAACTTGAAATTTGATGCAAGTAAATGTGTTATAAGTGCAAGTAGCGGGTGCTTTGCAAGTAAAATCACTTACAAGTGCACTTATTTTCACTTACAAGTGCAAGTAATTTCACCTTATTAACATTCGTGCACCTAGTTATAACATCAGGTGCACTTTATATTGATGCTCAGTGTAAATTTTACTTGCATGTAATTTTGTCTTGTTAACTTTCATTGATCGGGTGCACTTACTTTCACCTACAAGTGCACTTACTTTCACATACAAGTGCATGTAATTTTGCATCTACTTTCACCTACAAGTGCATGTAATTTTGCCTTGTTAAAATTCATTGATCGGGTGCACCTACTTTTACATAGATGCACCTAGTTATAACTATAGGTGCACCTAGATATGGACACGTGACACGCGCGAGATTATTCGCATTTCGCTCCTGGACGCACGGTTCAGTTCGAACGCAAGTAGATGTTCATAAAATTATAAGCATATTAAAATGTGGTGTCTAAACAAATTTAATTTGTCGAAATTCAAATGTAGTATATCCAAATAAAATAAATTAATTTTTAATAGGAATATTGTATCATATGTTGTGAATGGTTGCAAATGTCATTGATGAGAATATAATTATGTTGTATTCAATAATAATGTTTGAGAGTACATGGAGCGAATATATAGAGATGCTAGATAGAATTCTAGTCTAATCCGAATAATATAGTCCTAGTCTAATATGGATAATAGAGTCCTAATACTCCCCCTCAAACACAAGGTTGGTCGGCCAAATCATTAAGCTTGCAACGAAGTAAATTAAAACGTACAGACGAAAGAGACTTAGTAAAAATATTCGCTATCTGATCTTTGGTAGAAATAAAATTGACTTGTAATTTCTTCTTCGCGACTTTATCACGAACAAAGTGGTAGTCGATCTCAATGTGCTTGGTGCGAGCATGAAACACCGGATTAGCACACAGATAAGTAGCTCCCAGATTGTCACACCAGAGTTTGGGCACAGAAGGTGACGCAAACCCGATTCCCTTCATCAGAGAGATGAGCCAAGTAACTTCTGCAGAGACATCAGCCAGTCCTTTGTATTCAGCCTCAGTTGAGGAACAAGCCATATTATGTTGTTTTCGACAAACCCATGAGACAAGATTGGTCCCCAAAAATACAGCAAAACCACTAGTAGATTTTCGATCATCAGGATTGCCAGCCCAATCCGAATCAGAATATGCATGAATATCTAGAGAAGGAGAAGAAGTAATCTTAAGACCGAGATGTAGTGTCCCATTTACATACCGTAACACCCTCTTGAGAGCTGCCTAATCCACAGTAGAGGGAGAGTGCATGTGCTGAGACAAACGATTGACTGCATAGGAAAGATCAGGCCGAGTTACCGTAAGATATTGTAGAGCACCTGCAAAGCTGCGATACTGAGTGGGATCAGCGTATGGTACCACGGCATCAGTCTCGGCCCCTTCGCGGTTGAAACCGGAGTAGCCACGGGCTTGCAATCAACCATACCTGCCCGTTTTAGAATATCCTTCATGTACCGTTGTTGGGACAGAAGCATGCCATCAGACAACGGAACGGTCTCAATACCCAGAAAGAACGAGGGCACACCCATATCACGAACTTTAAACTCAAGAGCCAACTTGTCAATAAGAACAGTCACATGAGCCGGATCAGATCCCATAACCAAAATATCATCAACATAAACTAGAAAATATAGACGAGTATTGCCATGTGAATAAATAAATAGAGAGACATCCGTCTTGGATGGTGAGAAACCAGAAAATAATGCAAACGAGTGAACCAAGCACGTGGAGCTTGCTTAAGCCTATACAAAGAACGTTGAAGGAGACAAACGTGCCCGGGCATCGTTTCGTCTTCATAGCCAG